>NC_044283.2:17924817-18230371 GCF_004027225.2 Strigops habroptila
GAAAGCATAGACCCTGTGGCATGGACTGATTCATCAGAATGTTTGGTCTGCACTTTTAGTTTGCCACATTAGCAGCCTTGCTTTCCACCTATTACCTCTACTGTTGCTTTGTATAGATGGAAAAAACATTCAAACACAGGACATTTTTAAGAGAACATTATTACAATTAGTTATAATAAGTCAGAACAGAAGAGGGTAAGAAATATTCTATCTGAAGTTTCTGCTTAAAAAGGATGAGTCTGCGAGATTGCATATTCAAGGAAGGCACAGTCTGAACTTGGATGAAGCATCAGTAAAGAAGGTATTGTAACAATAAAATAAATGATTAGTAGCAAGCTGTAGCAGGCAGATTATATCCCTTCACTTGGGGATATAGTGGGAACTTTAATATGAAATTACAGAATCTGTACTGCATATAGCATGTTCCTTATGCCAGACAAATGGCAGCGAACATAATACAAACACTTAAGACGAGCCTGAAGAATTAGTGAGACTAGCACACACTGCTTCTCTGAGCTCTGTACACCATTGACAGAGACCGGCTCCCAGCCAAGATGGTCCTTTGGAGCGGCCAAAATATCTATGAATTTTGAGTGTAACTGTTTTGCTCACTGAAAGCCCAACTGACTTTGAAGTCTCTCCTTACTAATACTTCCTTAGAGTAGCTTGAAAGTTATGTTTTCTCTCATCAATTCTGATAAACAGTCCGTAGAAAGGAAACCTGCTCTGCCTGTGCACTCTATTGCAGTTTGTGTTCTACACACATTTGCTTCCAGATGACAAACTGACCCCAGATGGGCTATATTCCTGTCATTAAGCAATTATTGCCAAATTGTTAGCAATCGTTGCCCTAAATAAACATTATAGGTAATCACAAGGTGAAACAATCATAAAAGGCCATTACCTCTCTAAGATGTCTCTAAGTTATCATATTCATGTGACTGTGGCTGCAAAAGTACAGCAGATAGAACTATCTGAGGTCATCTCAGAATGAGACTAGTTAAATCCTATATTAGAGAATGATTTGTGCTTGAACTATATGTGGTGCTGCAAAAGACTGTAGCCATTATGAGTTGGACTGGGTCAGCTGCAGGATATGAAAACTGGTAAGTCACATTACAGAAGGGCCACAAAGATGATCCAAGGACTGGAGCACCTCTCCTGTGAAGACAGGCTGAGAGAGTTGGGGTTGTCCAGCCTGGAGAAGGCTCCAGGGAGACCTTAGAGCAGCCTTCCAGTACCTAAAGGAGTCTACAAGAAAGATGGAGAGGGATTTTTTACAATGGCTTTAAACTGAGAGTAGATTTAAATTAGATGTTAGGAGGAAGCTCTTCACTATGAGGGTGGTGAGGCCCTGGCACAGGTTGCCCAGAGAAATAGATGCCCCATCCCTGGAAGTGTTCAAGGCCAGGCTGGACAGGGCTTTGAACAACCTGGTCTAGAGGAAGGTGTCCCTGCCCCTGGCAGGAGGCTGGAACTACATGATCTCTAAGGTCCCTTCCAACCCAAACCACTCCACAATTCTTAGATTCTGTAAGTGTTGTTTATACTGAACAGTGATGTAAGATACAAACCATCAAGATTTATAGTACAGCAAACACAGAACTATGATCTCAAAGGAAAGCACAGGAAAAACATTAATGCCCATAGATCTAAACAAAACAACTGTAGATAAACCACAAAATAGGCTCAGAGGAGACTGGATTTTGCAAAGGTATTATGTCAACTCTAAGCAGTAAGTATACAAAGCCACTATACCAAATGTAACTATTTTGGATGTGGACAAAGCATTCCCAAATGCATTATGGATGTCATTGTCCATATTTTTAATGTCTTTGCTACATCAAGTAGACAGCCATAGGCTAATGCATTAATACTGGACAGTGATTTAGCAAGCTGTGTTCCTAAACCAATCTGCTTGGTACACTTTGGAAGATTTCTAGCTGTACCTCAATTATACCTTCAGATGTTTGAGGAACAAAAACTTTACACTCATTTACTCGTACCTTTCATTTACTGCTAAATAACCTTCCTTTCTCTTTGAAGTGATTATCAGGACACAAATTCACTCCAGGGTTACTGCTATATCATTGTTCCACCACATCCACCAGACTCAAGCAAGCTAAGAGGGTGTAGGGTATGAATTTCTTAAGGAAACATTGTGGAACTGCTTTGCCAAGAGCTACTCAGTAGACAGAAACATCTGCAATTCTACAGTGCCTGGTGAAGGCATGGCTGGACATTCAGATAGCTTCTAAGAGATATCAGAGTCTCTGAGGCTGCCTGGTGTCCACTAGGATCATATCTTGTGGATCTTCTCCATTGCTGTCATAGCAAATTGCCACACAATCTCCTGCTGTGCATGAATACCTTTTAAAATTAATAATTTTAAATAGTCAGTCTCTTTATGGTGAAGACTGCACGTAAGTCTACTGACCAAAAGACAAAAAAATAATCTGGTTTACCTGGATATACACTTTTGTTTAACATCCCTGTTGTCTGGAAGATGCTTAAATACTGAAAGTTACCCAGTACATGTAATGACAAGTGAGAATCACTGTGCTGAGCTGAGTGAAAGCAGACTTGGAACAGAGACAAAAACTGAAGCATCTTCACTGGAAGGCAGAGCAGATTCCTCGAAGCAAAAACCAGGCTAGCACTTAGTGATTGTATTGACTTTTCTGGGGAATTTGGTAAAAGTAAGGCTGGAAGGAAGGCATAGGCTGGGAATCTTAGAAAGGTGTTCAGCTGGGATCCTTGGGACAACTCAATTCTCAGGCTAAAGGACTGACACTTCTGGCCTGCTCTCAAGCAAACAAGCTGGTCACAGTCTGAAAACATGAGAAATAGTTCATCATTATGAATGAACTGTCATGAGAGTGAGGTGACTGAGGAGAAACCAGAAAGAGGTCTGATTCTTGAGTGTTAAGAGTGAACTGGACAAGAGTGAAAGGTAACTGAATGGATCTTTTTGCACTACTATGTTAAGTGATGTCTGATGGTACAACCCTTATGAAGGCCTTTTTGAATTAGAGGGGAACACTCTCACAGTTTCTCTTAAGTCAGGAAAATCCCAGCATTTCTATAGATGCTGAAGAAGCATCTATAGCATTGTGGGTATAATGAGGATTTAACTCCTAACAGGTCACGGCATAAAGGAATATCAAAGCATACACTTTTATTTCTGTGGCACTATTGCACACACTTCCATTACCAGCAAAGCAAAATGTCAAAGGACTAGAAAATAAGTCTATTTCTTCCATGAGCACAAGGACTCAATAACAGTGATCTATCCTTAAGATTATGGCACTACAAAACACAGTTGCAAACCAGACTGATTCACCACCTGTTGATTTTTGCCATTCTCTAGAATAGCCACTCACAGCTATGTCCACTGTTGAAAAACACCCAAAAATTCAAACCAGGTCAGGCTGAACCTGTGGTTGACTCAGAGAGAGGTAATCATTCTTTTGCAGTGATTATCCAAGAAAAGACCTTATACTGACAAGGTATCTGATGGATGAGTGGTGATGTTTTTCACCTTGTATCTGCCTGGCAAGAGCAGTGTTGGAGGTCTTGAATTGCAAATTACAGCTCACTTCCAAGAAACAGGCTGAGGTCAAGACTATAATCAGCTTCAACTAGATCCAAATAACCATGTATTTGGTTACTGAGAACATGGTATTTTAAATAATGGAAAACATTTAATACTATTATAACAAAGAGTTCTAGTTTCTATACTACAACTATACTATATTATACTAAATATAATCAGAAGGAGAATTCCGAGATTAATAAATCTTCAAGAAGGAAAAAGTACAGATAAAAATGGGAGGAATAGGGATCTTCCAGAGAGGAAAAAAATACAGCTTTATACTCCCCTTTTTTCACAGAGATGAATAACTGCAGATAATTTTTTCTAAAAAATAGTTTGATAGCCCAGTAACAAATGGAACGTTGCGGTTGTGAAGCCACACTCTTAATTCAACATGTTATTTCACTTTTTATGGTAGGCTAATTCAAGATGAACAAAATCACAGTAGGTGGTACACTTGTATTAATCCATATTATTGCTTGTACCAATTACCTGTGCTAACCCATATTATCACTTGTACTAAGACATATTAGCCTCACAACAGGTGGTCACATTTTTCATATGGTTATTTTAAAGGAAAAAAAATAAAATTACCAAATACTTTCTAATAAGCTCTTCTAATGAAGAAAAAAAACACCCAGGAATTCACCCTTTCTTTAGTTCTGTGTAGAATCACTGAAGGAATATCTCTATTTTACACGAAAGTGTAAGATGGGCTAATTATTGCTCAGATGCATTACTGGTAAAATACCAAGTATGGCCAAGCCACAGATATTACTTCTTATTGCTGACCTGTCCAAGACCAGTTTTGAATCCTGTGTCCAGTTTGAATATCAATCCTCTAAGAAGTTTATTAAAATCTGAAAAAGGTTCAGAAAAGAACCACAAAACTTATTTTGAATCTGGAAAGCAAATGGTACAAGTGCTAACGTAGTTTTACTTCCTTATTTTTTAAGAGAAAAAGGTGAAGAAGTTCCTAAACACAGATTAAAAATTAATCTACAAAGATTGAAGACATCTGATGGTACGTAGCATTTTAAATCTAGCAAATAGGCAAGGGCATCACATAGCTAGCTCTTGAACTAAACAGCAACAAAAGCAGGTACACATTTCTGGCATTGAAAGTAATTAAATACTGGGCCAGCTTGTCAAAGGATGTTATGATGAATCTTTAACTTGGATTTTTATTGTGAGATTACTTTTTAAATAGGAATGGTTTAGGTCTATTAATTATTGGCTCAGCCAAAAATTCTAACATTCAGAAAGTGATTACTTCTTAAAACAGTCCTGTAAGAGAACAGTAATAAAGCAAAGAGAAAAATAAGTAACACTGATAGTATGACATTTAGCAGTTTATTGTGATTTTTGCAATGATAACTCAAAGGTGAAGTTTTCTCACTGAATGGGTCAGCTTCTGAGCTGATTGAGAATTCCTTCCTGAACTATTCAAGCAATTCTGATTATGGCCAACTGAACTACATTTCATTATCTCAATTGCCAACTTGCTAAACAATTTCAAAACCATATTCTGCCTTCAGTTATACCTTTTCGCTTCTGAAAACAATTACTCATGCTCTGGTAACCTGATTCATCTCAGATTACTTACCCAGCCTCAAAATTGGCCAGAATGTGAACTTTGAGCTTTGTGATGAGTAAGAGGGAACGAGCTCTTCAAATCTTCTTCAAATCCCAAATGGCTTAGAAGCATGGCATTTACACTGAGACATCTGTGTAAGAGCAGGATTTTATTTGTAAAATAAGTCTCAGAAGTCTTAAATTCAAAGTTAATTAAGACAACCTAAATGGATGTTATAGAAAATATACATAATGAACATATTAAAATAATTTTTGTTCAAATACATTAATGCTCTGACCACACAACCCAAGTCTTGGAAAGCAAGTGCAGGGACTGTGAGAATGAAGACCTTAGGCCCACTGTAGGAGAGGATCAGGTTCGAGACCATCTTAAGAACCTGAACGTGCACAAGTCCATGGGACCTGATGAAATCCATCCACGGGTCCTGAAGGAGCTGGCGAATGAAGTTGCTAAACCACTGTCCACCATATTCGAAAAATCCTGGCAGTCAGGTGAAGTTCCCGATGAGTGGAAGAAGGGTAATATAACCCCCATTTTCAAGAAGGGGAAGGTGGAAGATCCGGGGAACTACAGACCAGTCAGTCTCACCTCTGTGCCTGGCAAAATCTTGGAACAGTTTCTCCTGGAAAACATGCTAAGGCACATGTAAAACAACAAGGTGGTTGGTGACAGCCAACATGGCTTCACTAAGGGGAAATCCTGCCTGACCAATTTGGTGGCCTTCTATGATGGAGCCACGGAACTGATGGACAGCGGCAGAGCAGTTGATGTCATCTACCTGGACTTGTGCAAAGCATTCGACACTGTCCCACATGACATCCTTGTCTCTAAATTGGAGAGACATCAATTTGATAGATGGACCACTCGGTGGATAAAGAACTGGCTCGATGGCCACACGCAAAGAGTTGTGGTAAATGGCTTGATGTCCAGTTGGAAACCTGTAACGAGTGGTGTCCCTCAGGGATCGGTGTGGGGACCGGTCCTGTTCAACATCTTTGTCGGTGACATGGACAGTGGGATTGAGTGCACCCTCAGCAAGTTTGCCGATGACACCAAGCTGTGTGGTTCGGTTGATACGCTGGAGGGAAGGGATGCCATCCAGAGGGACCTTGACACGCTTGTGAGGTGGGCCAATGCCAACCTTATGAAGTTTAACCAAGCCAAGTGTAAGGTCTTACACCTGGGTCGGGGCAACCCCAGGCACTGCTACAGGCTGGGCAGAGAAGAGATTCAGAGCATCCCTGCAGAAAAGGACTTGGGAGTGTTGGTTGACGAGAAGCTTAACATGAGCCGGCAGTGTGCGCTTGCAGCCCAGAAAGCCAACCGCATCCTGGGCTGCATCAAAAGAAGCGTGACCAGCAGGTCGAAGGAGGTGATCCTGCCCCTCTACTCTGCTCTTGTGAGACCCCACTTGGAGTACTGCATACAGTTCTGGCGTCCTCAACATAAAAAGGACATGGAGCTGTTGGAGCGAGTCCAGAGGAGGGCCATGAGGATGAGAAGAGGGCTGGAGCACCTCCCATATGAAGACAGGCTGAGAAAGTTGGGGCTGTTCAGCCTGGAGAAGAGAAGGCTGCGTGGAGACCTCATAGCAGCCTTCCAGTATCTGAAGGGGGTCTATAAGGGTGCTGGGGAGGGACTCTTCCTTAGGGACTGTAGTGGTAGGACAAGGGGTAATGGGTTCAAACTTAAACAGAGGAAGTTTAGATTAGATATAAGGAAGAAGTTCTTTACAGTGAGGGTGGTGAAGCACTGGAATGGGTTGCCCAGGGAGGTTGTGGATGCTCCATCCCTGGCGGTGTTCAAGGCCAGGTTGGACAGAGCCTTGAGCCACGTGGTTTAGGACAAGGTGTCCCTGCCCATGGCAGGGGGGTTGGAACTAGATGATCTTAAGGTCCTTTCCAACCCTTACGATTCTATGATTCTATGATTCTACATTAAAAATTTAGAAAACTCAAACTGTGTAAAATTCCTTTTATCACCAGTTGCAAGTTAAAAATGAAACAAGGGCAGACCTCCAATGCACCTCATATCCATGGGATCTTGCTAGCTGTTCTGTAGCAAACATTGTTTCTAACGAAAAAATGATCAAGGACTTTACTCAGATGATAGATGACTATTCAGATGAT
The DNA here is from genome assembly GCF_004027225.2 of Strigops habroptila. Taxonomy (NCBI): domain Eukaryota; kingdom Metazoa; phylum Chordata; class Aves; order Psittaciformes; family Psittacidae; genus Strigops; species Strigops habroptila. The sequence goes on from NC_044283.2 coordinate 17,932,139, forward strand.
AGATTACTTTCCAAGAAAACAGACTACCCCTCCTATGGTAGGCACAACAAGGTCTCACCCTCCAAGGGGATTGCACGTAAGAATTACAGATAATACGCACAAATTTCGGCTTTCCAGAAATCTCAGGTTCACTATTCATGCACCACAAGATAAATCTCTGCCTGCTTTTTAGGCACAACAGAGGAGCATGGGCTGCCACCATCAGAAAAACTTACGCAAGCTGAGTCTTGTTCCTGAAAGCTCCTCAGACCCAGGCTAAAGGTGACTGTGTATCAACGATTTTTTCCACCAGCAGCAATTGTCTTTCCTGATGACCTACAGCCATCCCTTTGTAGAGGTACAGTTAGAAAAAACACTGATTTGAGTATGAGCTTCTTCTACCAAAAGAACAGATCAATTTTGAGATGGCTTGTTTGCTGCATCTGAAATCCTTGACCAGGCATTTTCCAAGAAAACCGGTCTGATAAGCAACAAATAATATGAACTACAAGATGACTCTCTGATCTTCTGAAAAGCAGGGTGGGAGAGGAGAAGAATTCATTTCTGGGCCTCACTGACGTGACATGCTGTCTCGCCTCATCAGTCAAGGTGTTAAAAATTTTGGATAAAATTATTCCAACACTTACAATGCACATGGCAGATATACACACATCCTTGTATGGTAATTTATCTTTAATACAAGAGAGGGCATAAGGTTTTCTAAACTGAGATAATACTAGCAATTAACTTTGAAGTGCACTACATTAGCTTTGAAATATTTGTAAACTAGATAATAAGAATGTTTTAATATGCATCTTCATAATGCATTAGTGGACTTAAGACTGCTTTTCAAGAAAATGCTAATCTTTTTAACAACAGGGTTTTGATAATACTGTAATACAGGCACAACGTTAACCTATGAGTTGAAGTATTCAGAAGTATAGGTATTGCTTACAACTATTTCTGTAAATTGGATAGTTTAGGCAGAAAAATGGCATTCTTGAGGACTCAACTAGAAGAGTAGTCTCTAGAAGATGTCTCTTATCAGTTATTCATTTGTGCTAAGCTAGAGAGACAGTGAGTATGGATACTGTAAGGGGCCCAAAAGGCATCTCTTTTTATAATCATCCTAGCAAATATTCATGCAACTGTGAGGTTTGACACTCTTTACATAGTGCACACACGACTGCCTGTGAAACAAGCCATCACCGAACACAAAAGGTTGTTAGCCTGATGGAAAAGGGTAACAGAGAGACCAAAAAACTAGTGTCAGGTGGATTTCATGTAACTCAATCCTGTTCCCCTCCAGCAGGGATTTATACAAAACATAATTTCGAAATCAAGTTTGTCATAAAAGGCAAAGCCCAAATGAGATTTACTCAAAGTATTGGCAAAGAGAAGATGAATCAGGTCTGTGCCCATACCTCCCTATGAAACCTTCCTGATGTAGATAGACCCTGGAGTACAAGAATCTACTCTGACGAGTACATCAGTACTACATCAGATGAGTGCTATGCAGTAGCATAATGCATATGTCCAGTGAAAATATCTTCCTTAGTGTCTTAAACAAATCACTTCTCTAATAACCCTTTCTCTTTTCTACTTCAGACATACAGGTTTACTTTATTGGAGTTTTCTGTATTAGAATTTGTTGTTAGTAATAAGCATTGAACTTACAATCATACTTCTTCTATGTAAAACTACATAATATTTCCTACAATAACTATTGGGAAATAAACACCTGATTAATAAACTACTCATCTGACCTAATCTCTTTTTCTTTCATTATCTCAAATTATCAACAGTGAGAAGATAACTGTTGTAGCCTGCTTTGGATGATACAAGTTTTATCTGTCTGTTTGAAGAAGAATGGACTATTGATCCCAAAAAGAAAATGGGCTTGGAGAAGTGTGTATATATATTCATGCTTCTGTAGCGTTACCAGAAAATGACAGTAAGGGCTATGAGAAATAAAGATTGGACAACTACAATCAAAAGTCACTTTGAGAGATATCCCTGGAGAAAATGACAGCAGAAAGCAAAACCAGAGACGTTTTGTCAGATTACATCTTCTGTTTCGTTGGATTTACGCAGTATTCAGTCTGGCTGGACAGAATTTTCTACGAGGTGCTGAACAATTCATTGTTAGCTACCAGAGAAATAGGTCAGATAAATAAAGGAAGAACTCTCCTATTCAAACAAACAAACAAACTAAAAACCAACAGTTAGAACACACGATATTCTTTATTTGTAAATTGTTTTGTAAATCTGGGCAAAAAATTCAGGAAGGGGCCACAAGGCAAAGTAAAAATACAAACTATAATACTAAATAATAAGCTGTCTAGCACACTCTCAATAATGCTGCTTGATCTTTCACCTTTGATCTAAGAATACATAGGACTAAAATGATTTAACAAATTTATCTGACCTAATCCTAATCAGTCAATTGTAAAAAAACAGGAAAATTCAACTAGGATTTCTGACTCCACAAGAGAGAGCATGAGAAGGTAAAATATCAGGAAATAAGCCATTTTTAATGTGATTATTGTGATGTTGATCCACATGGGTCTACCGAATCAGATCATGGAATCTTACAGTGGAGTGCAGAAGATAGTATACTGATCAGAGATTAGCCAAAGCAACTAGCAGACTGAGTTAATCATAATGCAAAGCTCATAATCACAACAAGGCGAGGACATACCAAAGCCTACAAAGGGTTTTCGCAGGGATCCTATCAAACTACAGAATACAATAACATATGCAATCTGTGATGTGAGGGAGACACTAGCTTGAAACCACATGGTATAAAGTGCCTAAAATATGGAGTTACTATTTTCTAATAAACAAACATTGAGCTAAATGTAAGTTATATGTTCAATATCCTTAAAATAGGAAGACACCCGGTCAAGAGTGGACTGGAAGTTAACGTAAGGGCATGAGGGCCAAAGCTGAGCATCTCTCTGCATTGTATGTGAGCAAAATTAATGTAGTCTGAATTCAAAGGCTGTGTACCCAGTATATCTAAATCCATATATCTTTTGTGTGTCAAAAAGCCTGAATTTATGAAGCTGAGGAATATTTTGAGTGAAGGTGACTGATGGGAAAATCAGACAGAAAATGTAATTAAAATTAGGAACTCAATAGGAAGATGCATTAGATAGCCAAAATGTTGCAATCCTGCAATAAAGATAGAAGCTTTGCTTAAAAACTAATTTTCCTTCTGTGGTGCAGTAGCTACATTAGTTATAAATGTGGGCATAATAGTGAACACATGGAAAAAAATGAAAATTACAATCTGAATGAATTATGATGTATAGAAAATTTGCACAGGAAATTAATGGCAAAGGAAAACGTCCCTTATTAAATCAACTTTCAGAGTTTATATTCAGATTGGTTATTTCTAAAATGCATTAGGAACAAAAGGAAGCATATTAACAAGGATAGAATCATAGATATAATATTATAAGTCCAGCTGACCTTCCTGATTTCTGAGAAGTATGCCAAATGACTGACACAGAGCTAATGGCCAGAAAACATATACTTCTTACTTAAAAGGGAGGGTAAATCTGGGAGTAACACAAAGAAACAAACAGCTTAACTACGTGAAGATGAGGGGGAAAAAACAGAATCAGGCACTGTTTCTTAACAATAGCAAAAAAGAAGAAATTGTGAAATGACTACTCCTTCTTCCCTTGTCATCTTCAGAACATGTCAAGGTTTTGGATTCACCCCACCTAACTTTAGAAAGCCTGTAACTCTTACAATTTGAGAATATCACTGACCTTAATGGATAGATCCCAAATAAAAGTTCACTTGGTGTCTCCTTTAACCAAACACATTTCATGTTTTAATCAAAACATGTTACGGGATTCATCAAAAAAAAACCCCAGTGGATGAAAGTTATTACCCTGTGGCATACAGGACTTTAAAGCATATGATCTGACTTCTTACTTTGTGTATCAACTTGTGAAACACTACCCTCTGGCTTCATTTTCTTGATATATTTACACATATCAGGAGACAATTCTATTTACTATTGTAAAATATTTTGAATTCTACAGGAAAAAAGTGCAGAAAGTATTATTGGCACTAATATATTTCTAATTAGAAATGGTACACCTCATTTCACTACCCAGGTTATTTTCTTCTGTCTACCAAGTTCAGTATGCTATTTTCCCCCTAAATATTTACAAAACTGTGTTCTTAGAAAAAGTTTTCTACTCAGTAGACCATGAAACTAATTAGCTCTAAATATCTTGTTTAAAAAAATCCATAACATCTGTTTTAAGTTTTATTGTTCTCTGATAATTAAAAAAGACATAGGGTTTTTTTGTTCGGTTTTTTGGGTTTTTTTTTTTTGTTTGGGTTTTTTTTTTTGCTATTTTAGCCTTAAGTACTGAGAGGTAATAAATGTTCTCAAAACTTGGTTAGAAACTATTGCATAAGCATATTTTGATTTATACCACTCACACTTACTGATAGCTAAGAGAATGGAAAAGTGAAAAAAAGACTCAATAAATGTAACCAGAGGGCATTTATGGATTTGCATTAAGAGGGAACACAGTCCTTGCGAAAAATATGTAAAATTAAAGGCATTTACAATGGTAGCCAAAGACTGTGCGATATATAATTTTCCTCCGCTTATGGTGGCTCTTTGACAGTAGGTAGGTAGCATTTACTTATTCAAAATCAATAAATAAAATAGGTATTTTGAAAATATAAAGTCTATATTGAGTAGCCAGTAGGAAGCAGGGGAAGTAAATCTCAGAAGTTGTCTCCTTGGGGGAGACAAAACAGACCACGATCCCATCTCTTTCTCATACCCAGGTTATTTTCATAAAATTCTCTAGGTTATCACCTAGAATTACAAGAACAAAACTGAGCAATAATATTCTAGTATTCTTCCATTTCATAGTAGATGAGATGATTTCCATTTATTCAAAGTCCCATTCTGTAACTGATAGCTAATAACCAAACTGCAAAGGAATGAGATCCTTGTGTTCATGAACTACATCACAACTGTTCACCACTGAGGAAAGTTGAGAGCTCTCTGATCAATTCTCTGCTTACTTGGGTCTAATTTTTCTTTCTTTTTTTTTTTTTTTTTTAAAAAAAGGTTAATTATAAACTAGTAAATTTTCAAAAGGTATTGCACTGGTAACTCAGAATGTAGTGCTCTTTATGCATTTCTTTGACATCTCTTCATTAGCAGTTACAGTATTTACCTACTTTGATCTCTGTGGATGTAAAGCACTAGACAAGCACATTATCATCAGGAGTGACAATCAGTCTTGAGAAAAGAAGCTTTTCAGTAGACGCTGTCCTGGAAACACTAGAAGGTTTTTCAGCAACAATGGACCAGCCTTCAGAAAATGATTCAGTGACATGAGACTGCTTAAAGCTGGCAACTATGGGCTGAAAGCACCTATCACAAGTTTCCTTTGGCTAGCAAGTTTCTTTTCTTATCTGCCTACTTCTGTTTTTTAAAACTATCCAGAACTTGAGGCTTTTAGTATGAAAAAAACAAAAGAGGAAGAGCTTTCCTCTTATTAATTCTGCCCAGTAGTGGCCTGCTGCAGGATACACAACCTGGTCAGGTGCTCACACCTACATAGCTCCAAACCAACCACAATACATGCTGCTGTCTACAAATGACTTGCTAGAACTGTTTGAGCAGAAATATTTAATCAAGGAAAACTTCAATGGAGTTCTGTATTAAAGATTCCTACCTACTGTTCACTCACCCGCATATAAGCAGTTGTTTCAACAGCTGTTTTAATTCAATTTATCTTGTTATATATGAAGACTTAATTGAACAAAATACTTCTAAGGAATGCCTGAAATTGCTAACATTAAAATTTCTTTCATCTCTTTTTCTTTTGCACACTGTCAGCTCTGGCTAATCATTTCACATATCGGTCCATGACTGCTTTTGAGGTTCAAAATTCTGTGCATAACTCTCTTTGACATCAAGACTGATCTTAAGAGAAGAAAAAAGGCAGAAATGCCACTATGTTTATTACAAGCTATTTCTAGTATGAACTGCTAGTCATTATGAATCTTCTGAAATGAATATTCCTCCATTTCCACCCATGAATAACACTGTGAAGAGGGACTTCACTGAGGAAATGTTGAAATTCCCATCAGATCATAGCCTGGATTACAAAACAGCTTCAGTGGCTGCTAATTTCAGAGCAACCACAAGTAACTTCTACCACGTTTCCAGCCATATTCAGTCTTTCTTGTAAATATCACAAGCAACTCTCTATGTGTTCATGGTTTTGCTGTTATCCAGCTGATGAATGGGAAGCTGTCAATAGCCAGGATTATTAAAATGGGATTAGAAGCTGCTTTGACATTTTAGAGGAATCAAGTGTTTCAGTAATTTAACTCAGTTATTACAACTTCAGTTGTGGAGTTCTACTACTGCCACTCTCAGGGCTCCTAAACCAGGAGTTTAGATAGGTATCAATAATAGAGAAACATGGAATCCACATTTCACAGTAACCTATGATCACTATTGCTACTGCTGAAACCAGGATACACTTCTACGCCTTTTTTTTTTTTTTTCCCCTCTTAGAGGTACTAACTGCTTATTTCCCCACAAACAGGGTATTCTTATGTAAATATTTTTAATCACTCGTATCCTTCACATTTCTTCCCTGAACTTTATCCCCACTGGTGTAGGTTTCAATGCTTACATTGATGAAGAGTTTATTTTAAATAAAAAATAGTAAGTGATTTGGCTTTTGAAAATCAGTCCAGGTTTCCCAAGAAACATTAGGACAAAACCATTTTAACTCCGGAAAGGCTGATCTCATGATGCTTCAATCACTGTCCCCAACAAACTACCCAGAATAACTGACACACAAGGAAGATACTCACAAAAACCCCCTCTTTCATATCTTGATCAAGTTCATATGATCCTTATATATGAAACTCACAATCTTCAGAAAAGTACTATGATTATACTGAAATCGTACACACTGATATCCTGAATATTGCATCATCTTAAAATGCCAACATCTTGTGTATTCAAGTTGCTCAGTTCTTGTATCTCATTTTAATTAAGAACGACTTTTGGACAAACTGGACATACAAGAAGAAATATGATTGATTTTAAATTCATACCTAGGTGTATCTAGGAACAAACTTTCCTGATGAAGTAACAATACATTACTTCTTACACCTAATACACCTGTTTTAAAAAAATTAGTAAAGTTTATTAAGGAAGACATAATCTAATTTATGAAGGATTAAATATCTAACCCAGAGACAAAGTCTGTGCAAGCCACAACCCATGAGAGTGAATAAATCTATTCTGCTACTGATCACTTTAGGAGCTGTCACACAATATTAAAAACACCTATTTGAAAATAGTTTTATAACAACAGTAAAACCACTCAGCAGTAAAAGGCAGCTAGGCAAAACCACAGAAAGCATACGGTGATCTAAGTGAGTGCAATACATCATAAAATAACCTAGAGATAAAGTCTCTGCAACCCACAACTTACAAAAGTGTATAAATCTATTCTGCTATTTACCACTTTAAGAGTTGTCATACAATATTAAAGACATCTATTTGAAAATACTTCTACAACAACAGAATCACTCAGCAGCTGAAGGTAACTGGGCAAAACCACAGAGAGCATACTGCTAAGTGAGTGCATACCTCAGAAAGTAAGCATAAATCAGTATATACAATTTGTATACTGATTTTTTAATTATTTTCATTATGAAAATAACTGCATACTTTTATGCTTATACATGTAAATTGTACTGAAGAGTCTGAAGAAAGCCCAATATTACTTACACTTAAAATAGTTATTATGACACTGAAAAGAAGAAAATGAGATTTTGCTATTGATTTACACAAATTGCACCTGATTCTTCCAAATTAATGTGGAAGTGGTTCACAAAGTTCAGAACCATGACAACCCAGTGTAGGAAGGAAGATAAGTTTGCTTCAAGCTTTTGTTAACCACAATAGGGACCAATTCTGAAACCTAGATCTCTACCGAAGCTTCAGTGTGACCTAGAGAGTTTCGATTTAACATCCTGCTTTGGGTGCACTGTATTACAGATTACTATTGACGCTGTGGATGATTTCCAGATAGACATAGGATGTGTTTCATAGGCCATCAACTACTAATTTGTATGAAACATATTAACCCTTGAGAAAGTAAAAAGAAGGGATATAAAACCTATCCAAAACCAGACAACTACAAATATCGTTAAACCAGAACACTTTCAGAAAACTGCAACGAGCTTCCTCACTGATTTCTGGAAAAGTAAATGGATAGTGTGAGTACATTTTTAAAATTAATTTTTTTCTTAACATTCTACTTAAAAAAATCTCTAACATTTGCACAATTTTATGATGCTTGCACTTTTCATTCATGGGTGGAAATGAATAGCCTTGATACTTATTTAAATTATGACAGCTTCTTCAACTCCCTAATAAAAGTGCATAAATCTACTTTTTTCCTATTGTAATCAGTTCAGATCTTTAATTCTCAAGTTGAAGAAAAAAATTGGGAATAAACCTGCACTCTTCCTGAACTACAAGAAAACAAATTCCTAAGTCTGTGCCATTTGGCTAAGCCCCATTTTCATACATCATTGTTTATATCTATTAGTTGGTTCCCATGTAACATGCCTTTTGTCTCATCCACAGCAGTTGAACACCACGGAGGAATGGGGCATATATGTCTTCCTGTAGTTTCATCTAGCTGGCATGCTGGAAACCTGTCTTGCATTAGGTAAGAAGAAATTTTTTGCCAGTGAGGCAGACAAAAAGGGCAGATGAATTAGAAACTTATTTCTTACAGAAATCTTACAACCACTTACAGGCAGCTTCACTATATTTCTAATTATCTTTCCATTACTCAGCCATAAAAACAAGTACAGACAACAATCAAGTGCTAAATTTTGCCAGGGAACCTGACCGGATGCAGCAATCAGACTCGACAGGGCACACACAAGCCTGCCAACCAATCTGAAAGGTAAATATGGCTTGTTTTATCAAATCTCTGCAACCTCTAATGCTGAAGATAACTTTTATCATAACATTTCTTAAGTTGACATTTCTATTTACAACCGAACGTGAAACAAAAAGAAAAGCAGAAGTTCATATATTTTAAGTGTATCTCTGCATTGTCATTTAAATATGCACTCTATAACTCAATATAATGCACTTTAATGGCTACATAAAATCTTAATAAAAATGCACTTGACAACATGTCTTTGAGTCCCTGCAGGGTTTTCAGATCAATACTAGCAAGTCCACACAAGACAGCAACATGGAGAAACAGCTGTGTGACTTCCTTATTTAAAATCTGTAAGACTGTGTTTCCTGAAAGGGCTAAACCAACAGGATTACTTTAGACCTTTTCATAGGAGCAAATTTTGCTTATATTCTCACTCGTTAACACATGAGACCACAATCTCTCAGTCAACAAAGTTCCCCTTTTCTTAGGCATAAGTATATACACGGTACTCAAATGCTAGCTTACAGGAGATTTGAGAACACAGTATTTCTTCAATATTTGAGAAACAGACCATTTTGGTCTGGAACCTAATAAAACACTGGGATGAAATGAATATCATTACGTTATCAGCCATGCTGCAATCACTGTTTTTTTAGACTAACTTCTCATAACAGCACTTTTAGAAATAAGGTATAAAAGGCACATTTAAAATAAAGTAAGCTTCTTATTTTTCATTGTTACTGCTTTATACAGAAACAGTATTGCTAAGAAGTGGTGATCTATGATAAACAAAGCATCCATCAATAAACGTTGCACTTGATTGTCCCAAGTGAATGTTTAAGTTACTTATTTTGAATCCGAGTATTGTAGTTCTTCTTCCTCAAGCATATTTTAAAATGTTAGCAGTAAATTAAATATTCAACAGGTTTTTAAATACTGTAAAGTATATATTTTGATATTATAACAATTCCAGTACAGATGATGTTAACACAAATAGATTACCAAACAATTCTGAATAGATTGCAGGACAATTTTAAGGCAATATAACTGTATTTGCATGTTAACATCCTCAAATCTACTTTGACCCCTACTACTTTAAATTTTCAGATTTAAAACAGGAATGAGAGATTCAGATTTTGAGCCATTTATCTCTGTTCAACATCTAAGTTTATACTTGTAGTATTCAGGATACCAGCTTATTTTTCCTGTGAAAGAAAATCATCTCAACTTCAACATCAACCACACACAGCCACTGATGTGCACGTCGCTCTCGAGGCAGCTCAGGTAGTGCCTTACACCCAGTTTACAGGTGCCCTTTGCCTTGCTGCAAGAGGATAACCAGAATACAGAAATGACAAGCCACTGAAAACCATTCCCTTACCTTCTAAACCTGCTTCAATCAGCCCAAACTGTTCCAACACTTTAACAAAAAGCACAATCACGATCAAAACTGCTATCATTTCGAGCCCTTCCAAGTTCATGATGAGTTAGGTCATGGTCTGACCACCGCCACTGAGAAAAGTGCTCTTCTGCCTGGCTTTCTTTGCAAAACCATTAAACTAGGCGCAGAAGGCTCCTGCGAGGTAAGGGGGCGAGCGGGAGGGGAGCGGCAGGGAGCTGCGCATCCTGTCTGCCCGGGCGGAGGCCAGGCGGGGCTGGCGATCAGCCCCGGCCTGCCGGGACCGCCCGGCTCCGGCACGGCCCGCCACCCATGTGGGAAGCGAGGGGCCGGTTCGCGGTCACCCGGGAAACGTCCCCGAGCAAACGCCGTGCGGGAGCGCCGGCAGCGCGCTGGGCGGGCGGGAGCCGCTCCGCAGCCCGGCCGCGGCGGGAGGCGGCGTCGGGGCCGGGAGCGCGTTGCCTGGGAAACGCGGGGACCGGGACGGCGCTGGGCACCGGCGGACCGGCGGGGCGCGCAGGCCTGGCCGCAGCGCTGGCAGGGAACCGCGGGGGTAAGCGGGTGGAATCGCTGCCGTTAGGAGGGGGCATTCACAGCCTGCCGGAGCCAGAGCCGCCCCTCACTGTGCCGAGCTGTGGCGGTCTCTAGTTGTGCCGAGATAAGGATTTGGCAGGAGGTGGGTTGCCAACTTCTCCGTTACTTTCTCCGGGTGAAAAAGCTGCCCCAGTACTATGAGGTACAGACTGTTGCATGTGGCAAGTAATACACAGCCTTTTAATGCACAGCAATGCATTCAGAATCGTTTTTTTGTTTGTTTTTTTTTTTGTAATTAAAACAAACCAAAACATGCTGTCTCAAAAAGGCTTATTCAGTGGGCTTACCTGGAAAACAAAAATTCAAAAGAACAGAGTGGGGAGAAGAAAAAGTAAGCTCATTATTTTTGACAGTTTCTCACTTCAGTAATAATTGCTAAACAAAGTATTTTTCGTGGAAAATATGAGGTGAAAAACAGGAATACAAACCACAGGACTGAATCACAGAATCGTAGAATGGTTTGGGTTGGAAGGGACCTTAAAGATCATCTAGTTCCAACCCTCTGCCACGGGTAGGGACACCTCACACTAGATCAGGTGGCTCAAAGCCCCGTCCAACACATCTTGACACCAGTAACAGCCACTGGCCTATCTATAGCAGTTTGCAGTACTGGCATTGTCTCATGCAATGCACAACTCTATTCATGGTTAAGGATTTACTCTCTAAATCCCTTCATAATTTAGCATCTAAGAAGGAATTTACATTAGAAAAACAGCACCTCTATTGCAGCAAAAATGAGCAGAGGAATAATTGCAACAAATCTAATCGTGTCTGGTATAGTACTGTCCCCCACACAGTTGAAATCACTTACTGCAAAGGGCTTGGTTTTCTTTCTTTCCTTAGATAAGATTCAAATACAATCATAGTGTCACATGAGAACTGGCAGCAACTTCTCAGTCCCTCAGGTATACTTGCATTATGATGGGTATTATCATTACTGAAAACAATGAAATGAAGTTGGAGTAAGGGGGCTAACAGATAGAAAATACCTATTGAAATACAGGAGGAGCCTGGCCTGTGTAAGTAAAAATCAGTTGGATTTTTTAAGAAGTTCAGGTTAGTGATCTGAGCTAACCTTGATGACTTTGCATAAAGCTAACTGGGAGGCACACATGCACTGCTGCACTAATAAATCTGGGGGAAGGCTATCACTGGCAGCGGGGTTAGTTAATGGCAGAGCTAACTGGCAGAGCTGGGTGCAAAGGACGGCTATGAAAAGCAAGAGAAAGCTGAAATGGAATAGCACCAGTGGGAGTCCCAAATCATACATAATGTCTGAGAACAGAGGCTCTAACAGAACCTACAGTTTCTCAACTTTGACTGAGAACAACCTAAATAATACTTTTCAACATGTATATGATGAGATTAAAAATCATAATGTAAAGGTAGATCCATCAAATGATAGCTTTAGAAGGGATGTCCCTGCAAATTATTACCAATATAAATACTGTTTTCTCCTATCTTTAATAAGAACAGCTTTGCATAAATATTCCAACATCCAATAAAATCATTAAAATATTCTGTGTGTCTATTTAAAAGAAGTTTGTATTTTTTTAATCTTAAAAGGGGGTAAAACACTCTTATTTCTAAAGGAGAAAATGGGCCACAAAATCTTGATGTATCATAAGTGCAAATACGTTATTATTATCTCAGCAGCTGTCATTACACTTAAGTCTCCCTTTTTCTGTCTCTTAAATTTACTACTTTCATAAGAAATGAAGAGAATAAAAAAAATTGTGTAATTTTTTTAACATACGAAACCTAGTAAATCTTCTAGCTCATCAAGTCATTGAGCAAAACCAGCAAAAAGATGCAAACTTTTCTGTTTTACTTTTCATTTAACCCTCTTTCTTAGTAAATATTTAATGAATCCAAAGAAAAGTACAAAATGCTATGGTACATTCAGCCATTATAAATGTTAAAGCTTATAATACATATAGCATCTTCCTTCTAGGCATTGTGCTAGCATGGCTTGGTTTCCATAGAATCTTTCCCAGATCTAGCACTGGTAAAAAAAAAGAATACAGCAATCTGACATTACAGTGCCATATTTCTACCTCTTCACAACGTTTCTCTAAGTTTACATCCCAAACTTTGTCCAGTGTTTTTCACTCGTCACAGCTCAAGGAGTTACCTCAGTTCAGACATGATGATGCTTACATCATGTCAGAAGAAGACTACTTCCCAGTCCCACCCAAGAAGCCATACTAGTGATATGCATCATGACACCCTAAGCAGGCACTTCAGCCCCATGTCAGCAGGAAGCAATAATTGTATGGGCTGGCATGAAGGTTGTATCTTACCCAAATTGTCTCTGGTTGTGAAGGGAGGTTGTGGAGGCAAAATGTAGTCATGAAGCAGTTCTGGCTCTTCACACTTGGTGTATATTTAGATGGCAATGTATAAATCCTGTGCTTTTACATAACTGATTAAATAGAAAAGGTTATGTACTACAACATTCATAAGCAGGCTTTTCAAAGAGTCTTACATAAAACATCCTCACCAGCCAACTGAGACGTAGTCCTGTTTGAAAATTATACATGAAGATCTGGACAGTATCGTAACGTCACTCTTCAGAAGTTTTGGGTTCTGACATATATAAATGTCAGAAGCAGCACAGAATCTGTCAATATGTCAGTTATTCTAAATATTCTTCTGATATCCTTCTGGGTATTCTGGAGCCTGTAAAATGGAATTATATTTCAAGTTTATCCCTTTCCATATGGTGAAAATACAGCTCCCTGAATCTGGTAGTGTATATTTCTGGAAATGGGCACAGGTATCATACTAACCGTGACCATGAACTATATGTCATTAGAAGACAGAAATTTTCTCATCACACAGAAAACCCCCATTCCAATAACTCCTTTACCAGAGGTCCTTAAACCACATTAAAAGAAAAAAAATCTTCAAAAAGGTTCAACATCTTAAAAATGACAAGTATATTTTAAAACTCTCTGTGGAAACCAAAGCTGAAAAATTCTCAGCTGTTGTAATTCCACAGATGAAGCCCAACTGTTCTTACGATTTGTTTGTGCTACCTATTTATTAGCAAGGATTTTTCTCCTAAGAAACTTAATGAATTTTCAAGTGTTTTCACTTGAGGAAACATCCTGATCATTTTCCAAACTACAGAGAAAGTCCTGTCACATAGAATTACAAGAGATTTATTAACTGTCATTTGTAAAAGTCCTATTCATCTTCAACAATGAGGAACTAATGCAGCAAGCTTCATTTCAAATTTTGAGATAGTCACAGTATGTCAAGGGATGCTGTTTTATGGTATTTGATTTAATTTTCTCTGAATGACACATGGCCTCAAATAGCTCATGTTCAGTGCCTCACACAGCTGTGGGGACGCCACAAGTGGTAGCAGGCTCCCAGCAGCTTGTTTCACCATGCTTTTCTACGGCTGTTACTACAACATGACCCACACCTCTCTTATATTCAATATTGTTTAAGAAACTGTTATTCTGCCAAAGTGTAAGCATGTAAGCTAACACTTGTGAGTGACAAAAGTAGTTTCATTTAAACTTTCCTAGCTGTGTCAGTCCTGCAGCCGTTTAACCTGGGTATCACGTCTTACTTATTTCTCCCATTATACTTTCAAATCTAGGGTATATCTAATGCCTTCAGTGCAACGGCTCTAAGATTCAATATTTTTTCCCTGACAGACAACAAAACTTTTAATTCAGACTTTCATGGTTTTGTTCCTCAACTACTATGACCTTCTCTTTCCTATCTTTGTCAAGTGCTGTCTTGCTGTTCTTTATCCACTCTGGATGCTGCTGCAAAACCATCATTATGGTTAACCACTTCAACTATCTCAGCCTTCCCTTTACATTTCTAATGGATCTACTTCATCATACACAAACTATTTGCCATCACCTTCGAGGTGATGCCTAACCTCAAGGCCAGTTGGGCAGTCCTAACATACTACTGCCATACCTAGTCACTGTTCACTTTTGGGGAATACCGAACTGTTAACCCACTCAAGCAATAATGCTAGCCTTACTTATTTGTAAGTTAGACTTCACTCATGAGAGATGTTGTTGGCTCTAATACAGCCCCTTAATATTCTTAAATATTACTGCATCTGTTCTCCCTGTGCTACAAAGTTTCTGTGATACACAGCATGTAGATGCTGACATTTTTGAACCCATAGCTATCAATGGGCTGAGAATTTTATGACACAACATGGTAAAATTTTCATCCAGGTAGCAAAGGGAGAAGACACATCATTAATAATCGGAAATATAATTAATAATTAGAACTACATTCTGCTTTTTGCTACCTTTTTTGCTGCATATTATCGGAAAACTGCCATGCTTCCTACAGACTTTAGCTGTGAACATTGTATTAAGTTAACTTTATCATAAATACGATTAGGAAACTTCTCTACAGCCTTCAAATAAGAGACTGACAGAAAAGTTCCTCCAGTTCAGTTGATGCAGCATGTGGATGTTTGCCAGCTTTTCCTCCTAATCCCTTGTTGGTTCATTAGCAGCTCACTGCAGACAAGAGATTGTTATGCCAATCGAGTAAAAAGTCACAGGAAAGCCTAGCTCATACACCTGTGGAAAACAGAGAGGTTGGAGCAAGACAGCATCTTTCATAGTTCTGCTTAAAAAAAAAACAACAGACCAAACAACCACTAAACAAAGCAGAACAAAAAAGCTAGGGAAATCTGAAGCCAACGTCTACTGAGCCTTGCAGTCCGATATAAGCACTAGAGTGCTGTTAGGGTGCATTTCTAGTCCAAAGCGTGAGCTTCTACTTTGCCCAGAACTTCTCATTAGGACAAATGACAGAACAGAAAAGTGTTAAATTCAACATCTTCTATCAGACTGGTTATACAATGCTAACCGACATACATAAAGGTAATAAAGTAAGCTGACAAACGTACCCAGTTTCCAACTGCCTAATTAACCTACTTGGAGCATTATAAAGGAGCCCAACACTTTCTTCCTAACAATTTGACAATGTCTCTTAATTTCTTTCCTGCAGACCTCAACCATGTATGAACCTGATACAAACAAATCCATGTTCCTAAGCAAAGCTTGCTGTGGGTTCAAACATCAGAGTCTTAGTTTTGCTAGGAGTTTTGGATTTGATAGGAGGTTGATGCTAAGTTACCTTATTACAGAAACTGAAGGGTGCATTAGGGTGCCTGAAGAATCAAGGGGGATTGTTCCATTTTTCTCATAGTGAAAATGTGTCTTACAAATAACTTATACCAACCATATATTCAATAGTAATGTTTGTCTCATTGATAGCGATTGTTAATGGTTGTTTTAGACCAGCTGACAAGGATAGATGGCCCTTTCATGTGAGCAACTGTACGGAAACAAACACCAAACATTTAGGTTAGCAGTCTCAGTAGACAGTCCTACTAGCTCAGTTGCATGTGTGGTCTTTACAGCATAAGTTTGAAGAACATTAGTGCAACAGTCCAGAAAGACATAAAGCACTGACATTTGCTATTTAAATTAACAGAAGATTTCTGTACATTGAGCACCAAGACTGGGAGACTTCCAACATTGCTAAACTCAGCAGAGCTAGTCTTTAATAGTCGGGAAATTCTTCTTGTCATCTAAACTCTCTCTCCATCTTCTGTCTTTATGCAGTATGGATGCCTGTATTACCACTTCCTTCCTCTCTTATTACACTCTTGGTGTTCAGTGAATATTTTTCTTCATTAAGTGGTCAGTTGCATACCAAAAATATGACTTCTTTTCAAACAGATTAGTAATTCTATTGGTTGTTTAGTCTGTGTCACTCTGTGCTTTTTATTTAAATTCAGACTTGCTGCTCTGAAAAGATTAGGTCTTGATTTATACCTTCTCCACTTAGATCTTCTCCACTTAGATCTCTTAGGTGAACATGTTTCTGTGTGAGCTGGTAACCTTCCAAAATGGCGTGGAAATTTCAGGAGCAAAGACAGGCCCAGTGGAGACACAAAGAACAAACAAGACACTGGAACTTGTTTACATATTAATCTTTAAATCTGTCAAAAGAGTGTTGCTCTTTCATTTTAGTATCTTACAAGAATTTCTATGAGAGTCCAGATAATATTTGCTTTACTTTTATATTCACTGGCAATATACGATGAAGAGAGCTCTGAATGTTCCAGGGAGTTCAGAAATGTAAAACAATATGAAATGCGATATTTAATACACCTCACTTGTCAAAACAAACAGAAAAACAAGTGGGATGCCTGGAAAGCCTCACTACAGTTAGGTATTTATATATTTTATGTTTCTTACTGCTTTCTCTGAATACCTCATCAGTTTTTTGATTTAAGGTCAATCCCCATATTCTCTTCCACCATGAAAATGACACTTTAACTTAAAGTACAAATCCTTTACTTCACTATGGATAAACTAGTCTGGTAGGCAACCATAGCTCTGTTTGTGCAATTTACATAAGAAAGTACAGGCAAGGGGTAGATGAATGTGACAAGGTATCTGTTCCCCAGGAATAAAAAAGAACAAAGAATGAAAACACAACACCAGAGTTACAGTAATTTTTTAATCAGCAATCCAAAAGAGCAGGCACCCATAGATACAGTTTGGTCACTTCAGGGCTCTGAGTGGCCCAGGTCTGCCAGGTTTAAAGGATAGACTGACTGGCATGAAACAAAAAAAGATCAAGTTTTTCCTTGAGACTTTTTGCTACCATTATTAGCACTGCTAGCATTACAGACACCATTGAGTAAGACAGCCCATATTTTCTCTTCATCTGTTGAGAATATAAAAGGGCCTACTCAAGCAGCACTGTAAGGACAGGCATCAGAGGATGCATGCAGCGCATGATGGCCTACTAAAACTCTTTCACCCAGCTGTCTGTCAGCTTATATGACAGAGAAAGGATAAATTTCCACAGGCTGTCAGGTGATTAAAATTTCCTGCAGAGTAAAACAAACATAAAAACTTGAATGCTTCCCTTCACATGGAAGGACTTAAAAATATATTTGAAGCAAGTAGATTGTGTCTGTGGTCTCTATTGAAAAAGTACTAACACTGAAATATTGCTAGCTAAAAAAAAAAAAAAAAAAAAAAAGGTAATTTAAAGAGCTCCAGACCAGTATTTTGAGATTGTCTACAAAACCAGTAAAGTCTAAAACTGACCAGAGCTAAAAAAAAGAGCAGTATAGAAGAAGGAAAAGAAGTTCTGAAACACTTTCTTTTCCCCCAGCTGGGAACCAGGTAGGGTTCAAATGGCATCCTAACACTGCTAACTAGAAATTAATTTTATAATATAATTTAGATTCAGCCATGAATATAGCCTTATCAGAGAACAGGAGAACTGTGAAATTAAATATATATGTACTTATACAGACAACATGGGAGTGGCTGGAGGTAACTAACAGTGATTCACATCTTATTTTCTTTAGCATTTTCAATATGCTTCAAACTCAAAATTCCTCCTTCAGACATTCCTTGGGTTTTCTTCTCTCTGAGGAATGTCCCTCTGATGCATTTGCAGTGTTTTGCAGAGAAAACCTGAGCTCTGTATTCAAAGCAAACAGCACGGTCTGGCTGAGGGTTCCCAGGGTAGCAGAGGTCTTTGCCAGTAGAGATCTCTTCCACAGAAATGTAATGCAGCAGAACTGATGTCCGGAGCAGAGTCCGCCACTTTTTTCAGTCTTCCTGCATATGAGGAAGGCAGCCTGTAGGTAGATGGCAAGATGAGTATGCTTCTGTTTCTTCATATCCACCTTCTCCACAATGTAGGCTCCACTGCTACCTCAGTGAAAGGATCCTGCACAGCTGAGCTGTGGTACACGTCCATCTAAACCTTACGTAGTATTCCATGGCATGTCTTCCACCTCCCATCAACAGAACCAGGATCAGCATTTTTCCCATGGTTATACATCTAGAAACTCTACAAACCTAAAGCTGTGACATTTTAACGCCTGTTTTGCAATCTGCCAGCCACGAGCCTGACTTGCAATGCTGGCAGAGTTTTGTCTGACTTCACTTTTGAAGCGGTATTTTCTTCTCATTGCTTGCGGCACTTGTAAATTCAGTATAATTTTTCTTCATCTTCTCTGATTGTTTTGTAGCTTTGCACTGTTTCCTGCTGACACTGCCAATCACTAACAGCATGTGTCCTTCTGTAGCTTCCTCTTTCGGACAAAGTTCGCATTGTTTTCCTTTGTCCTCGGCACTAATAATTTGAAATATGAACATCAAATTACAAAGAGAAAGTTTGCCTATGCTTTTTTCAGGTTCTATTCTGTACTGTTATTGCAGTAGAGACTACCTTGCAGTTGAGCCACAGATTACTGTATTTTAACACTTTAGTTGTGTGTCCAAGTGAGTGATAACACACTGTTCTTTATCCACGTCACATAGTAACCATCGCTTCCTACCTGGTATCTCACTGTCAAAGTGAAATACCAGTGTAATCTTTCGTACACTGCCAAGCAATGGATGGATCAAAAATACTGCTACAGCAAGACAAAGCATCCTCTTCGAATTTATCAAAATACAAAAACATACATTCACTTTTCAGTGAATAACATATTGATATCTGTATGTAATGTCTTACCCATTTGGTATTAGGATTCTGTTGTACTGTTTGTGCTCAACTATGGCTTCATGTACCATCTTCAATACATTAGTAGTGACAACCTAACAAACATCATCTTTGCTGTGGCTTTCCAGATCTTTTTGATAGTTCTGTCATTTCTACATAGGGAGTTTCTCCAAATTTTCAAAAACTATACATGCAGATATAACATGCTGGGTATGACCACAGGAAGAACTGAACTTCAATCACGTTTTTTCACAGATCCATTTATATTTTATCCTTGCTAAGTGGTCTTACAGTATGTTAGTTAATGATCTAGCTAGCACAGCATAAAATGCTACAAAGCCAAGCCCAGGATGTAGGTTTTTTGCTTAATAATAGATTTAACCCAATTGTTAGCCTCAGTAAAAGTAATGGAGTGCCTTGTTCTGATAAATGTAGGGAAAATATGAAAAAATTATTTGATGCAATATTCAGAGTACCCAGAATGACTTTTAAAACTATGCTAAAGTCCCTGTAACTGGTAAGCTGTGAATCATAGAATCATAGAATAGTTAGGGTTGGAAAGGACCTTAAGATCATCTAGTTCCAACCCCCCTGCCATGGGCAGGGACACCTCACACTAAACCATGTTGCCCAAGGCTCTGTCCAGCCTGGCCTTGAACACCACCAGGGATGGAGCATTTACCGCTCTCTTGGGCATCCTGTTCCAGTGCCTCACCACCTTCACAGTAAAGAACTTCTTCCTTATATCTAACCTGAACTTCCCCTGTTTAAGTTTAAACCCATTACCCCTTGCACTATCGCTACAGTCCCTGATGAAGAGTCCCTCTCCAGTACCCTTGCAGGTCTCCTTCAGATATTAGAAGGCTGCTATGAGGTCACCACGCAGCCTTCTCTTCTCCAGGCTGAACAGCCCCAACTTTCTCAGCCTGTCTTCATATGGGAGGTGCTCCAACGCCCTTATCATCCTCGTGGCCCTCCTCTGGACTTGCTCCAACAGCTCCATGTGCTTTTTATGTTGAGGACACCAGAACTGTACGTAGTACTCCAAGTGAGGTCTCACGAGAGCAGAGTAGAGGGGAAGGATCACCTCCTTTGACCTGCTGGTCACGCTTCTTTTGATGCAGCCCAGGGTACAGTTGGCTTTGTGGGCTGTGACCACTCCAGCGTATCAACCGAACCACACAGCTCGGAGTCACTGGCAAACTTGCTGAGAGTGTACTCAATCCCACTGTCCATGTCACTGACAAAGATGTTGAATGGGATCGGTCCCAACATCAACCTCTGAGGACATCACTTGTTACCAGTCTCCATTTGGTCATTGATCCATTGACCGCAGCTCTCTGCATGCGGCCATACAGCCAATTCTTTATCCACCGAGTGGTCCATCCATCACATTTACGTCTCTCCAGTTTAGAGACAAGGATGTCGTGTGGGACAGTATCAAACACTTTGCACAAGTCCAGGTAGACAACGTCATAGGTACAGAAGCCTGTGGAATCTAGCTGTATGAAGATATGCTCCTGAGCTAAATATTTATGTGAAAGCTCTAACAATATTAAGCTTGTGATGTCAGAATAATGCTGATCGTTCTTCTCAGCAAGATGTTAATTAATGTGCTTAGCAGTTGCTTAGTAATAGTGGCTTTGAAGTGCCATTGGTATTAGGCATTTCAAAGCTTCTCATTAAAAAAAACCCCAAACGACAAAAATCAAGTGAAAGAACCAAACATCTGGCATATTACAACCTGATACTTTACTAGATATGAGAGCTTTTGAGATACTCCTCTCACCAAAGTTCTGCAGGCAGGGAAGGTTAGCAGACTGTCATCGTTTTGTTTTTTTTTTCCTTTTGTATGGGGACAGCTTTCAACGATCCCGAATGAATTCAGAGACATTTTGAAAAACTGCACAATTTGCAGGGAGTCATTCCTCATTCTGATGACTTACACTGGTGAAACTTGTTCTGTTCATATAGCTTTGAAATCTGTCCTATCCCAAATCACTACTTCATATTATTGTAAATATAGTATAAATGTCAGGTCAAGATTTTAATATATTAATAATCTTAAACCAGAGCAAAATTTTAGTGATTACCATTAGAGATGCACCTAGCTCTGCTAAGAGTTAAATACATATAGACTCTATGCTTCAAGTTTCAAAAGGGGGATCACTGAAGTTGAAAAAACTCTTAGAAAACATGGTCTATGCAAGTCAATAGCAAAACAAAAAAATGCCTTTGGGAAAGAAGACCTAAAATATAGCTGGCAAAAAAAAAAAAAAAAAAAAAGGAAGTTCTGAGAGAAGCATTGACTAAAAATATTTTTCAAAGAATTCTTCAGACTCAAAATTGCAAAGTTGTAGAATTTTAAGGGCTCTCAGGAATTTACCTTATCCAGCCTCTTGAACTGTCCTTTACTGACACATTTAAAAAAAATGAAAAAGAATTAGAGCCCAAGCCCCTGCCAGGACTCTAGTTATTTATCACTCTCTAGTAGTTGACCTTGACCCAATCCAGTGTTTCCCCAATCTCTTTTGCTGCTATTTGAGGCCATTTATTCTTGTCTTATTCATTCACCTCTTTAAATCTGTCCCTCACAGAAGCAGATCTGGTCTAAAAACTTTAAACTGAAGCTACTAGAATTCTTTCAAGCAGTCACTTAATTTTCATATGTCCTTTCATATACATCTTCTGTATGATGCTCTGGTGTATTTTTTTACATCAGAAAACTGAATATCTAAAATATTCTGTCTATTTTTAAAACAGTTTTTCAAAAAAGAGAAGAAAAAAGTTCTCAGAAATGCATTTTTCCTAACATAAAAATGTAGAAATTTTAGAATCACTCAGAATAAATTCTAAATTATTCCACAGCTGCAGAAAAGATAACTCTCATTAAAACTGACTACTGCATACTTTGCTTTTACATTGTACTCTTTCCTCTATTTTTCCTCATTTTGGTTAAAAACTTCCCTAGGCATTGACTGTGTTGCTGTATACATTCAGAAAGTCATAGAATCATAGAATAGTTAGGGTTGGAAAGGACCTTAAGATCATCATGCCCCTGCCATGGGCAGGGACACCTCGCACTAAATCATGTCGCCCAAGGCTCTGTCCAACCTGGCCTTGAACACCGCCAGGGATGGAGAATCCACAACCTCCCTGGGCAACCCATTCCAGTGCTTCACCACCCTCACTGTAAAGAACTTCCTCTTTATATCTAATCTAAACTTCCCCTGTCTAAGTTTGAAGCCATTACCCCTTGCCCTACCATTACAGTCCCTAAGGAAGAGTCCCTCCCCAGCACCCTTATAGACCCCCTTCAGATACTGGAAGGCTGCTATGAGGTCTCCAGGCAGCCTTCTCTTCTCCAGGCTGAACAGCCCCAACTCTCTCAGCCTGTCTTCATACGGGAGGTGCTCTAGCCCTCTTATCATCCTCGTGGCCCTCCTCTGGACTCGCTCCAACAGCTCCATGTCCTTTTTATGTTGAGGACACCAGAACTGTACACAATACTCCAAGTGAGGTCTCACGAGAGCAGAGTAGAGAGGCAGGATCACCTGCTGGTCATGCTTCTTTTGATGCAGCCCAGGATGCGGTTGGCTTTCTGGGCTGCAAGCACACACTGCCGGCTCATGTTCAGTTTCTCATCAACCAACACCCCCAAGTCCTTCTGTGCAGGGCTGCTCTGAATCTCTTCTCTGCCCAACCTGTAGCAGTGCCTGGGACTGCCCTGACCCAGGTGTAAGACCGTACACTTGGCTTGGTTAAACTTCATAAGGTTGGCATTGGCCCACCTCACAAGCGTGTCAAGGTCCCTCTGGATGGCATTTCTTCCTTCCAGAGTATCAACCGAACCACACAGCTTGGTGTCGTCAGCAAACTTGCTGAGGGTGCACTCAATCCCACTGTCCATGCCACCGACAAAGATGTTGAACAGGACCAGTCCTAACACTTATCCCTGAGGGACACCACTCGTTACTGGTTTCCAACTGGACATCGAGCAGTTGACCACAACTCTTTGCATGCGGCCATTGAGCCAGCTCTTTACCCACTGAGTGGTCCATCCATCAAACTGATGTCTCTCCAGTTTAGAGACAAGAATGTCGTGCAGGACAGTGTCGAACGCTTTGCACAAGTCGAGGTAGATGATGTCAACTGCTCTGCCTCTGTCCATTAGTTCTGTGGCTCCATCATGGAAGGCCACCAAATTGGTCAGGCAGGATTTCCCCTTAGTGAAGCCATGTTGGCTGTCACCAACCACCTCGTTGTTTTTCCTGTGCCTTAGCAGAAAGTCATCCCAGGTCTGTCATAATCTAAATTATAAATTTTAATAAAATGAAGCAAAGCATCTAAGATTTCTATTTAAGTAGAACATGACTTAACTGAAAAGCCTAGTGGAGCCATGCTTTCTATTTCATTTGGAAGTCATTTCATTTCATTTGGTTGTCTCTATAAGCTCATTTGGCCCCTCAAATTCAGATCACCTGCAGCAGCAAAATTATCTGAGGTATACAGCCTTTAATGGAGGTCAGCATGTATCCCTAATTCCTATGAATGCATACTGTGATCATATTCATTGAAAAAAACCCAGCACATGGAGACTCAGTCTGTTTGTCCATTGCACTGGAAAAGAAATTCCTGTCAGAAATCCCACAAAAACAGAGAATGCTTTTGCATTTTGAGCACTACATTAATTGGAAGACAAATTAAATTAGGGGTAGTCATAGAGCTCCTGACTTGCTAAAACAATTATGTATCTTGTATACATTATTTATTCAAGAAAAGCCAGTGTCTGGTGTAAGAAATAAATTTAGCATTGATATGGTAGTTTTGGCAGGAGAGATTTAATCTGTAACATAGGTTTAAGACAGGACTCATTTCAGGGAATTCTGATAAGAAATACATATTTCTGACCCAATGAACTCTTTTGAAGTAGTTCACTATCCCAGAAGAGAGACTGCTTTATACTCACGGAGCTGCTTCCAAATAGTCAATATATAAATTATTCTATTCTTGAATGTGTTGATCTCTTGGCAGAGATGAGCCCTAAATAACTGTCTCATTGCATGTTAACACTTTATGTGGCTGGATTTCAATTCCATGCAATTTACTGAACACTAGAGTGCTTTATTATAAAGTTCATGATAAATTAAATGAAAATCAAATACAAATGAAGCATGGGTCATCCATCAGCAGAATTCAAAGTGATGCTGGAAAGCAGAATAGCATTTGTTAACAGCATCCAGAAAGACAGATGGATTTCCAGTGCATCTGTTTTCAGAAAATAAAGTGGTTTGGCTGAAGGCAGACTGTATCTTCTAAGAGAAGAAGATGCTCAAAGAAATTGGGCTAAGAGTCATCTGGACACACTTTTGCCTCTGCTTTAGTGTAGACCCAATCCCACTTTGAGTACAGAGAAATACCATGTGATTTCACAGAGATCAGGGAAACAATAGGTGAGCTAATGTCTCTCCCTGTTCTCCCAGTTGAAGTAGCTCAGCTAAAAAGAAACAAAGAAACAAACAAGCTAGCAGAATCCCTATGCAATTTGTAACACAATCTGTGAGCAACAAGACCTACATAAACCAGTTGTCCCAAAGGTACTGGACTTCATTTGCTATTGGTTTGTAATACACAGTCCCTTCCAAAAGTACAAAATGGGTGCAAAATTTTTCCAGTTCAAAATGATAGATGACATTTATTTAGTACTGGAGTACTACATGGCATGCTGGCATGCTCATATTTAGTATTTGAGCATGCCAGCATGAGAAAGAAGGTGACCAAGGTCAGCTGAAAACCGCAGAGCAAGACTTCTCTCTTTCTGAAGTTGATGCTTACAGTTTTCATTTCATGATTTATGTTTGACTTTACTAACTAAAAATGAAAGGAAAAAGACAGAATGAGGTATTCTGTACTTTTTCTCTCCAGCTGTGTTCTGGCCTTGCAGCATATTGACTGTGATTTGTGATGTATGGAGAGCATATAGTCACAAAGAACTTTTCTCTGTGGAGCATTCTTGTATTGCTGCAGCCTGAAGATGGGGGACTGATTAGTCTTGTTACAACTACTATTATATTCTTGTGCAACTAGTTATTATTTACAGAAGGGACAGCTAGTTACTAAGTTATATCTACTTACTAATTAGTTATTAATTTGTGTCTTAAATTACATGGGGGACAGCTATGACTTCAAGCCTTCTCTCCCAGCCAGGGCACTGTCACTACACACACCAAAGAGGACAGAACTGTATACAAGTCGGCATCACAGGCCTGGCCTGTCACCACACCAGGGAACTGGCAGGACCATGTCCTGCAGGGAGGTGATGGCACTCCTGCCATGGGCAGCACTGCTGACTATGCCAGCTGTGGCTCATAGGTGTACACAAGAATCTCTTATGCAGAATTGTGACCAATATAATCATGCATTCTTGCATCAAATGCAAGTAAAATACTGCTTGTCAGAATTCTCTGGTCATATTGGCAGGCACTGCCATCTTTAATTTGGACACCTGGGTCCAGCTTGTTTGATGAGGGGAGGAAGAGGACCATTCCCAGCTGCTAGCATCTGCATGGGGCGGCACAAACCCCAGTGGAAAGCCTGCTTAATGTAACTCCTTTTTCTGCAGAAACACACAGGCAAGGAACATAGGCCTTTAGTCACTCTGAAAACAAGCACCTTGTATTTTGTGTAACTGTAGTAAAAGAAAAAGGTTATTTTATTAAAGTATGATTCAGTTCTTTAAAAAAATCACAACCCACCCCCTTCTCCCTGCCAATTCTACCCACAGAACCCAACTGATTGAAACCCAGTGCCTTATTTAGGCTGGGCTTTTTTAATGTGGCAGAAAATACCACATAAAGGCTATTCACAAACAACATTCAGCTCTGTATTTCTGCTTGCTTTAACACAGGCTGATGGAGTGCCTTAGAGTGCCATTACATTTTTAAAAATAGAAGGTATGTGAATAGGCATGCACCTCAGTTTTTAAGAGAAATGAGTCACAGCTCTTCAATGATGTTTCTCTTCTTTGCTCTTGTATTTAAAATTTAAGAAAGACCTTATTCGTACATCCTACTGCATCCTTATCAAAATCCTGTGAACGCAGTTAATCTCACTCCATGTGATCGGGATAACAGCAATAATAACACTGTGAAAAGCAATAGACCTTATTGTTAATGTGGTTTATTGAAGCAGATAACGAGATCTGGTATTTTACCTTGGGGAATATTGACAAGTAGCACTTTACTTGGTAAATATTCTTGTCTATGAGTTGGATTCTATGCAAAGGAAAATTCATTTTCTACTATGAATTCAACTTCACCAATGTACTCTTAGTGTATTCTGGAAACCGAAACTACTTCTGGTTATATGTGGTTTTCCCATATTGTAACCAATAGTACATAAGACTTGACACCGTCCCCAAAATCTGAAAGTATTTCTCAAAAGTGTATTGCAGGAATATTTGTTGCTCACCTTTAGAATGGGAAAAAAACTAAGAGGTAATGAGCTGCTTTTCATAACACATCTATAGAGGCAAAAGTATAACCTGCATATCCTGTTGTCCATCCTGGTATTCAACTTGTCTGCTATAATAAAGCTTAAAAGTATCTACAACACTCTAATTTTGTTCTTGCAATTTCTGTAATTACTTTAAGTGTGTTAGTCTGCTGTGAAAGATTGAAAAAACGAAGGCTGAGTACAGTTCTTGCTGTGAAAAAAAATGTAATTTAGAAAAGGCAGAAGCAAACTTTTACTTCATAGAATAACAGCTGACTATGGGGTTAAGATTAAAGACTCTCCAAAATTCTCTGAAATTTGTCAGCTTAAAGATAAAGAGTTTCTCCTTAAGGAGTCTCAGCGGTAATGACTTAACTGTTGAAGCTCACAAACTCTTAAAATTAAAACTGTGAAAAATGTTCTGGCTGAAACGGCTGCTACATGACATAGAGGCTTCTGGTAATCCTGCAGATAAAAATAATCAGGAATGCAAGAACTCGGCTTAGCACTGCCTCAGTTTCAACCTCTTCCCAAAGTGATAACAAATCTTGATTCAAGCATTGTGAGAAAGAAGTGGAAGACATCTCAGAATGAAGGAGCCGAGTTCACTGTCTGATTGTTATTAACCATCTCTCCTTATTTTGCACTGCATTAGTTGGGCTAGATAAAGCGTTGGAGTTGACAAACTAGGTTTTTCTATTCTGGAAATGATGAAATGGGCATTTCGGTAATACAAGTTCTACCTTCACAGTAACAGCAAAATCCAAACCCCTTAGTTTATAGCTCCCTACTGATGTTGAATGTGAGAAAGCCTGGAAGCGCTTAGAAATAACAGGCTGATAAACATTTGAATTCATGTAGACAGTCTATAGCTATGATGAGTTTTAATTTGAACTGCACATGCTATTGGAACACATGCTGTCAAATGCATCATATAATCCCATAAAATGTATTCAACTTAGAATAAAACATCTGTATTTTGCCATCCCCTAAAACTGACCCATTACTACATATACAGTAAGACCAGTGAGCTGGGACATGTCCTGCCTGCTTTTGACTTGCAGAGGTGAGTAATTTCCACGGCAAGGAGAACCCCTTGGACTTTTGCACAGAACTGCCCACAGCACAATCAGCTGGGGCTTAGTGAGGATCAGCTGCCAAAAAACTGACCTGAACATGTCTGGTGGACATATATCCAGGTGTGAGCTTGGTTGTAGCTCCATCTTTAAATGAGCTGCCCAATGTTTAGGAGACTCCAGCAAATTGCTGTATCCCTCTTTTTCCATCTGTGCTAAAACTGGGAGCTCCACACAAATCCCAGATTCGTGAAATTGTATTCAGGCAAAGATATACCACTTAAGTCATGGAATAAATAGATCTTGTGACAATGCATTCAAATCAGAGAAAGACCATTCTTGCTGGATCTGGCTTTCATACTTCAGTTAAAGTTATGGCATTGCTTGCCATGAGGAGCAGTTATAAAAACTACAGATTTTTTTTGCCAAGGTGAGTAGCTCCAGAGAAGGCGCCTTCAGCACCGGAGCATGGGGAAACCACAGTGTCCAGGAGTCTCGATCCTGAACAGCCAGAGCCACAAACGGAGCCCCGAAGACATGCCAGGCCTGGCCCAGGAGCCCACACGCCGCTCACCGAGCGGCTGACTCACAGGGGCGGCACCAGGAGGGACAGCACCACCCCTGAGCGGATAAACACCGCCCTTGAGAGCGTGGCAGTTCCCACAGGCAGGTCCCAGTATCCCGTTAGGCTTCAGAGCTCAGCCGGCGGTCCTCTCGGCAGAAAGCAAACTAAGGCCTCTCTGCTGGCCAGGAAGGACATGGCGACCCAGACGGAGGTCCCTCATAAATACGTAGCTGTCCCGGCATCTGGCTGTAGTGAGTGCCAGAGCCTGTCAGTGACGTTAGATGGTGGCTGTGTAAGATGTCAGCAGGTTGATGATTTGCTCTGCATGGTGGCAGAGCTATGGCAAGAGGTGGAATGGCTAAGGAGCATAAAAGAATCTGAGGAGGAGACTGGCTGGTGGACCCACAACACTCTACCATCCCTGAGAGAAGCAAGTGTCCTGGGTTCAGCTATAGCAGTCATTTTTCTCCTTCTTAGTAGCTGGTGCAGTGCTATGTTTTTTAACTTTCAGCCTGGGAACAACGCTGATAACACCGATGTTTTTAGCTGTTGCTAAGTAATGTTTACTCCGACCAAGGACTTTCTCAGTCTCATGCTTTGCCAGGGAGGAGGGGAAGCCGGAAGGAAGCAGAGACAGGACACCTGACCCAAACTGGCCAAAGGGGTATTCCATACCATAGCACGTCATGCCCAGTATACAAACTGGAGGGAGTTACCCAGAAGGCCAGATCACTGCTCGGGTCGGGCTGGGTATCGGTCGGCAGGTGGTGAGCAATTGTATCCTCTCCCCTTGTTATTTCCCTTATCGTTATTATCATTGGTGGCAGCAGTAGTGGTTTTGTATTATACCTTAGTTACGGGACTGCTCTTATCTCAACCCGTGGGAGTTACATTCTTTCAATTCTCCTCCTCATCCCTCCGGGAGCGGGGGGAGGAAGAAGGGGGGGAGTGAGCAAGTGGCTGCGTGGTTCTGAGTTACCAGCTGGGCTCAAACCACGACAGCAAGCCAGCCAGCCACCTGAAACAAAAGAACTTCAGGATCCACTACCTTACTGCCATCAGGCAGATGGAATGGACCTAGAAGACAGGAGAGGTTGGAATCGGGTTACTCCTTGGAGTAGATGGTGTATTACCGCCCCGCTCACGTCGCCTTCCCAAGTACCCCTTTACAACAGATTTGAGGCCCTGGTACTTCAGAATCAGGAAAGTGAGCAAGATGGTGATAAGGGATCATCCAGGTCAGGACACTTCCCACAGAAGAGAACACCTTGTTTTATGACCAGCTGCACTAGAAAAAAGAGACTGGTGGTGATTGGTGACTCCAACCTAAGGGGAAGAGAATGCCCCATATGTCAGCCTGACCCAACTCACAGGGCAGTCTGTTGCCTCCCTGGGGCCAGGGTGAGGATGTCACCAGAAAACTCACTCGCCTGGTATGTCCCTGTGACTACTGTCCTTTATTAGTCTTCCAGGTGGGCAATGAGCAAATCTCTTCAAGAAGCCTGATAGGACTCGAGAAGGACTTCAGGGCTTTGGGATGACTGGTTCAGGGTTTGGAAGCCCAAGCAGTGTTCTCATCTCTCCTGCCAGCCGCAAACAGTGACAATGGTTACATCAGAAAAATCTCACTGGCTCTGTGACTGGTGTCAGCTCCAGAATTTTGGGGGTTTTGACCATGGGTCAGTCTACACAGCACCAGGCCTGCTGGCGGCAGATAGGGTACACCTGTCCCAAAGAGGGGAAAGGATTCTAGCTGGATGGGTTACATGCAAGAGTGATGAAGGAGCTGGCAGAGGAGCTTGCTAAGCCACTCTCCATCATTAATCAGCAGTCCTGGTCTGGTGGGCAGGTCCCACAGGGTTGGAGATTGGCCAGCGTGATGCCTCTCTGCAAAAACGGCAGGAAGGAAGACCCTGGAAACTACAGGCCTGTTAGCCTGAGCTCAGTGCTGGGGAAGGTCATGGAACAGATGATTCTAAATAAGATCACAAAGCACATGTGGGAAAACAGAGGGATCAGGCCCAATCAGCATGGGTTCATGAAGGGCAGGTCCTGCTTGACCAACCTGATCTCCTTCTACACTAAGGTGACCCACCTGGTTGATGAGGGAAGGGCTGTGGACATTGTCTATTTGGATTTAAGTAAAGCATTTGACACTGTCTCCCACAGTGTTCACCCGGAGAAATTGGCTTCTCATGGCCTGAACAGGTGTATTCTTTGCTAGGTTGGAAACCGGCTGGCTGGCCAAGCCCAAAGAGTGGTGGTAAATGGTATCACATGTAGTTGGTGACTGGTCACTAGTGGTGTCCCTTAGGGACAGTGTTAGGGCCAGTGTTGTTTAATATCTTCACTGATGATCTGATGAGGGGATTGAGTGCACCCTCAGTAAATTTGCAGACAACACCAAGTTGGCTGGGAGTGTTGATCTGCTGAAGGACAGGATCTGGACAGGCTGGATCAATGGGCTGTGGCCAGTGGTGCATGGTTCAACAAGGTAAAATGACAGGTCCTGCACTGGGGCCACAACAACCCCATGCAACGCTACAGGCGTGGGGAAGAGTGACTGGAAAGTTGCTCAGTGGAAAAAGACCTGGGGGTGCTGACTGATGGAGCTGAACATGATTCAGCTCATGCCCAGATGGCCAAGAAGGCCAACAGCATCCTGGCTTGTATCAGCAATAGTGTAGCCAGCAAGGCCAGGACAGTACTGTACTTGGCAATGGTGAGGCTGCACCTCGAATCCTGTGTTCAGTTCCGGGCCCCTCACTACAAGACAGACATTGAGGTGCTGGAGCAGGTCCACAAAAGGACAACAAAGCTGATGAAGGGCCTGGAGAATAAGCCTTACAAGGAACTGGGGGTGTTTAGTCTGGAGACGAGAAGGCTCAAGGGGGGACCTTATCGCTCTCTACAACTACCTGAAAGGAGGTTGTAGTGAGGTGGAGGTCGATCTCTTCTCCCAAGTATCAAGCGATAGGAGAAGAGGTAATGGCCTCAAGCTGCACCAGGGGAGGTTTAGATTGGATATTAGAAAAAATTTCTTCATAGAGAGGGTAATCAGGTATTGGAACAGGCTGCCGAGGGAAGTGGTGGAATCACCATCACTAGTAATGTTCAGAAACTCTGTAGATGAGGCCCTCAGTGATATGGTTTAGTGGTGGTCTTGGCTTGAGGTAATGGTTGGACTTGATGATCTTAAAGGTCTTTTCCAACCTAGTTGATTCTATGATTCTATGAAATGTCAACCATTCAAACAGAATGCACATTTACTTTGTAGGTTCAAAGCAAAGTGTATCAGATATTTTTAAATCTGAAACAAGCAAAAAATTAAGTAGATTAGCATTTCCCACCCCAGGTATTTATTTGAAAATCTTTAGCTATTTGTCTCTGAGAGAGTAAAATGCTGAAATACAGCATAATAAAATTCCAACGCAGAGAGAGAGACTTGGATTTATCTGTGTACTATCAGAGAGGTCAAGGGGTATCTGACTGAAAGTTTCACTTCTCTTATTTGGGTTGCAGTGAACAGTAGTAAAAGAGAAAAGGAATATTCCTTTGAGGATTAAGTACTGAGAAAAGGAGGAAAATTGTTTTTCTCAGAAATGAGACATTCTGAATACTGCCATTTACCTACCTGCTGATATACAAGATTGTTTTTGTCTTTAAAATGAGGGTAATGGAACAAAAGAACTGGAAAGAGGGCAGGCTTACTACAGCCCTTATCAGACTTCTCTTTCACTTGGTTAAGAAAATAGGAAGTTAAAAAGGAAAATGGTTCTTATCACTACATCTGCTCTGGGTATCAACAGGTGGGAAAGTGCAGTATTTTAAGCCTTAAAAGCCATTATTATCTCCACACACTCTCTGTGAAGATGAAAAGATGGAATACAATGTTTGTGCATGGAAGCAGTTGAGTAGTTCATGGAAGAAGCTGTGGGAGGCTTGCATTAAACAAGGAGATATTTAAATTAAATATTGTATGTAGCTGAAGGAGAGAAATATATCAAAATGACATAAAAGCAAAAAAAGTTCAGTTATAAGGATACTATCAGGATGGCTTGAACTGAAAGGTGGGTGAGAAAAGGAATGCTTGTAGACCACAAAGAAACTGGCTGAAGAGATGTAAGAGATTTCACTTCTCCTTATTTTCTCTGTCTTCACTTTTTCCTTCCTTTTTCTTTCGTCACTGGGGATCTCTTCCCTAAATTCTCACTATATAAATATATTTACATTTACACAAATGAGAATTTATTTACCTTTCAACTTTGCATATCTACTGCTTTTTTTGCCTCAAAGACCTTGGCAGAGGTACCTCCATTCTTGTATGAGAATTTATGAATACACATAGCTAAAGAAATCATGTCTGACAGCTTCAGTTAATGTGGGCAGGTAGATTTTGCTCTATGAAATGCACTTCATCCATAACAATTAAAGTGTACTGCAGAAGTTACGCGAGCAACAGAGATGCAGGGAGTGTAAAGAGTTAAAGCTTCCATGGTAACCTCAGCAGTGAGGATGCAATTGGCTCGCAGGTCCCTTCTGTCATGTCTTGATTCCATGCCAACAAATCATGAACTGTCCATCATTTCACACATCTATTTTTAGAGCATCCTCAGCTGCTTCCAATAAAATGATAAATGATACATGTTCACAGAGGGCTAATACTGGTCATAAAAAGGGCTGTTTCCATCTAAAATGCAAGCTGGAGCTTTGGAGAAAAACAACATGACAAAGGTACTGACCTTCAGTAAAAGCAGATTAGAGGTTTTGGTCAAACTGCCCTTTGCTTTTCTTAGCAGCAATCTGTTTGGAACTAAAGGCAAACAAAACCTATGCCAAACATGATCAAATCTGCTTGTAGCTATTAGGGGAATTGTTCCAAAGGGCTAGTATACCTGCAGAGTGTCTCTCAAGTGAGAGACATTTAGGTATTGCCTCATCTATACTGGAGTAGCTCCTCTTTTGTGCTTTAAACAGGAAGGCAAGCTGAACATGTTTAAATAATAATATATGAGTACTGCAAACACAGAATCTTTAATAATGCATTTCTCTGGCAGACAGCTCTGTTCATACAGGATGCCCAATGAATATAGTCAAACAATGAACAGAAATTGCTTATGTTGTACCTGCAATTTGTTGTAGTGTCTGCACTATAACAAAAAGAAAGGCAAAATATATATAGACAAATGGGGGAGAGACACTTTGTGGAAGGAGAAACATAAAGTCCTTGGGTGGTCAGATATATATCAGCAGAAGTCATATCATAACATGGCACAGAAACTCAATGCAAAACTTTCCACCTGAAGTGCCCTCAGTGCCTACAGATGATAATGCCTAAAAGATGAAAAACAATACCTCAGTGACAGCAGTCTTTGTAATTCTACTTGTCTCTTTCTGTTTGACCTTTATTACTTTTCTCCTTATTCTGAACGCTCTGCACTTAGTTTGCCGTGCTCCAGCATCACCTGCTAGACATAAAATATCTCCTGGACTTCTAAGCCAACTTTTATATACATACTCAGAGTTCTGTATTATTTCATAATACATCCTGAAGACACACAGCTCCATAATTTCTAAGCACAGAGAATTAACTCAATATTTCATAGGTGACAGATACTGATTAGCAACTGATTTTGAACTGCTACTATTTCGCATTAACTTCATGTAATTTAAAATATGGACTGAAAGGTCTTTGAAGAACAGATTGTAGATTCTTAAAGCTGTAATCAGTCCCGAAACTGAAATTTCACTCTTAAAGTTTTTTTCTAAATAAAGTCAATTTGCTTCTAGTGTTCAAAAATTTTTGTGAATGCATACTAATGAACTTATTACACCCAGGATAGCAAACTGCAGGTTGGAGATGGTTTTCCTCACAGACAGAATAAATTCCAAAAAATAAGAACAGTAATAGTATTTCCTTTATTTCATTTGCTAATCTGCCTGTTTATGTGACAGCAGAGAGCTCTTTCATACAAACAGGTAAATTTCTATTTTAATGCATTATGTTTGCTTCAGAAGCAGAAAAAAAGCTTGGGTTTAATACTTCCTTTTCTATATATTCCTTGTCTGAAAGCAATAAAATATATTGATAACTGAGGTTTTATATACTTTTAAAATTACACATTTTTCTAATAAAACGATGGATGAAACTCTGCAGTCCTGATTTGTCTCAAGTGCCAAACAAAACTTTAGAAGTGTTGCTTCATCAATGTTTCTGTCCTGTTCTCCTACAAAATAAATCTTCCTCAGCTATGAACAGGGCTCATTTTAGCATTTAAGAAAATATTTCTTTTTGTTTCCATGCTACTAGAAAGCACTGGAATGAGACGTGCTAAAGACATTTCCTAAGAATGGTTCACTTGCTGCTACCTTAATCAAGACATGTTGCGTGTACTTAGTAAGGAAAATAACTCATAAACTTTTCATTAAGTGTTTAGAAACAAACAAAAAAACCCACCAATTAAAAAAAAATCAGAGAATACCTTTCAAAACCCCACCTAATTATTTTAGAAAATCAGCTTTGTTACAAAGCTAATTATAAGTGTGTTCAAATGCAATAATCTGTTAGTTCTTAAATGAGTAGAATTATGTCAAATTCCTTTTCTCTCAGTCATTCCACATACTGTTTGGCATCAGTAAGAATTAATTTTCAAGGCTCATTAAAAAGTTTTTAGTTTTTCAGTCTTTCAAAGCGACTTGGGCCCTTAGTATTAAGCTGACATAGTGACATAGCAAAATGAGTATCCTGCTCATTAGTAAGATCAACAAGGACAGAGGCACTTTCACTGTACTTATAAACCCAAGGTATAAACATCAGAGTCACCTTAACCAGGGAAACTGCAGAACCCAGACAGGCATAAAAAGCCACCTCGTGGGCAGTCCCATGGCATGAGGCAAGAAAAAATGTACCTCTATAACTTCTCGTTAGAGTATATTTCATTATACTGAGTGGTTGCTTCGATCACACAACACCTTCCTTCCTTCCTTAGTTAGTGGTTCTTACTGTCACTGCCAAAGCTATAAAGGGAAACAAGTAAAGGTAAGGGGAAGGAATAAAACCGAGAGCTGTCCTGCTGTTCACAGGACAGGGAATAGTCATCTGGATCTGCTCGGCTTTGCTTGCCTGTGCCTGCCCTCTGCTCAGGTACCTCCTTCTCCAGGAGGAGAGCGGAAGGGACTTCTGACCACTTTCCAGTCCCTCATGGATCACTAGTGAACACAGACACAGTTGAAGGGAAATCAGCAGTCAGTCCTTAGGAAATAGGTATTTTACAGATTTGTATTTTTTTCCTTCTGTTTTCTCTGATATTTCT
The DNA here is from genome assembly GCF_004027225.2 of Strigops habroptila. Taxonomy (NCBI): domain Eukaryota; kingdom Metazoa; phylum Chordata; class Aves; order Psittaciformes; family Psittacidae; genus Strigops; species Strigops habroptila. Next base: position 17,968,093 of record NC_044283.2, read on the forward strand.
TTTTTCATTCAATGCAAATAAAAGCATTTGTGATTTTTTTTTTTTTATTTTTTTTTTTTATATAAGTGCTTAGCTGCATTCTGGCCATTCTGTCAGCACTGCTTATTTTGTGTGCTACTCCATAGTATTCCGTGAAAATACTGATGTACGACTGATGTAAGTGTTCGTTTACATACAATTGATACAGCATATATACAAAGTCACCTCCAATGGGGAAATTTAAATTCACAGGCAGTAATTCTTTGCTCCTCAAAACAGCTAGATTTATTAATCGAGTAAGTTTCTGCTCCATGTGAACAAGAGTGGAAAAACAAGGCTTTTAGAAAAATATTTTCTTGAAAAAAATGGATAACCATGACCCTATTGACGCTGTCGTTTATAATTTGGAATATTTGCATAAATGTGAGCAAAGATGGATGACTTTAAACAACGGTCACTAATTAAGAGACCAAAAGAAATAAAGGACTAATAACAAGTTATAAACCAAGACAGGCATATTAGTATACTGTATCTCATATCATTGTGGTAATGTCAGAAAGACAAATAGTCCTGATTACACCTGAAGCAATACTATAACTAATGCAATCAGTCACAGTATGGGACTTTTGCTTACTGTTCATTTCTTACATAAACTCTGATTTTTAAATTAGGTATGTTGCTGAAATGTATATGTATATGAAAATGAATACAATTTGTTGCAAAAATATACAAGCTGAAAGACCTCCCTGCAACTGAATTATTAGTCGCCATTTCCTAGAAGTAGCTAATCATTATGCAGATTTCAATCTAAGTCATACTGCTGTAAGAGAATGACAGATCATTAGAAAAGTCTATTTTTCAGATTTCTTGCCAGAAAAGCTGTTTGCTTTCTACACAACAACAAAATCTTTTTGGAATGAACATTTGTGAGACTTTTTTGAATTAGCCAAAGGCTGAAAAATTGCTCAGAAAGAAGTAATAAAAGATCATTTAACTTCAGTTAGCACTGCTCTGTACTAATTAATTAGTTGCAACTATTTTGCATTACATGCTTTGGGACATGTGCTGTCTTAAGTCCTGAAAACTGATATTCTGATTATTTTTCTTTGCATCAGCCTCTGAAAAGCAGTGGTCCCACTTTTCAAGGACTTCTCAAAACTAAGGCTCTGCATTCTTGTGTATGATGCGAGTCAGTTGACAAGGTTACAGGGGACTAAGTAATTATTACCATATTTTCTACAGGGGATGAGACCTGTGAGGGGATGGATGTACCCTTACTCATAACTTAACCATGAACTTTGTGAACAGCGCTGTCACCACAATTCCCATGCACACATGGAAGGGCAGTCCACCAATTAATAATGTCAGCTACCATTCTTAACAGCAATCTACAATAATATAGTCCCTTCTGAGCATGGTTCCTGTAGTACTTAAAGATTAATTATTTTTTTCTCCCAGTAAAATATAAGCATTGTTATATCTCGTACACATAAATGGGGGAAAAAGTGGGGAAAGTGAGATCATCATTCAAAAATGTCTTTTCTTTCTGGATCTCTTGGTTTTTCAGTGCCCATTCAGGATACCTTTGCAAGTACCTTGTAATTTATTCTGTACATTCATACCCTTGTCCTGGGAATTTAGATAGGCACTGGAAATAACTACGGCTTTGGTTCTGGTCTGTATCCAGTAAAAACAAACAAAAGTGTGTATTTCAATTCCTGTTGTTTCCTACTCATGGTAGATGGGGGCATCCACTTCTCAGGATTTTTAGACTGTGCTTTGACCAGACTCCTTGACCTGTCTACTGACAGCACTCCTCTTCTTCCTTGTTGAGGAGAGAACATGATGGTAGGTTTTTTGCAGCAAAGTGGTGGTGTGATAATCACAGATGGTTTCTTCTCTTATAGTTACACAGAAGCAAAAAAGACAAGTCAGGCTCTTCACATAAATTCTACTTAGAAATCTGGGGAAAACAATGTGCCAGCAATGTGACAGTAAGACAGGTAGCCTTCAAGGACACTGTTTACTGTATCTTGGACAATCTCAATACCAAAACACTACTCTTGATTTCTTCCTACCTCTTCAAAATGCTTTTGATCAAGTCAATTTAACCTGTGATGCATATTTAGGTAGGTAGGTAAATATGAGTAATAACAAAAACCTAGTTCTTGAATTCTTTGTACTATCATCTGTGATTAGAAACTTTTTTTTTTTTAATGAAAATTTTTAGAGTATGTTAAACACTGAGATGTGCCAATAATCAATATGGAATAAGAGATAATTTATTTGCCTAAGTGATAACAACTTAATTTCATACTGTTTCACTATGGAGACAAAGTATTAGTTTAATTTCAAGTGGAACTGTGAGTGACAGATTTAAGTTTCAAATTCAGTTGTTATCTTTGATAAGCCTCCTAGACCAAACTCATTGAGAAGCCCTTGGAAGGCAACACAGCATAATTTGTGGTTCTTGGAGGCCAAAGAAAATGAGCTGTATTTTGTAGGTGCTCGGTGACAAACGCTCCCAGAATGACTCCACAGGCTTATAACCTTGAGGTTAGTGGAGATTCTCACTGCAGGTTCGGCCTGGAAAGTAGAAAAATAAAAAATGCTGCCATTTCAGTTCTCAGTTTACCTGTCCACACCCATGAAAAGAAAAAAGCCAAAAAAACTCCAAACAAACACCACCACAGTTAATACAGAGAAAGCATAAGAAACTACTGTCTGGAAGCCCCAGAAATATTCTCTTGCTTCTGAAAGCCAGACATTACACTGTTAAACTGTTCAACAAAGATCTGGAGACAGGAGTTTAAGTCAGTACATACTACTGTTTCCCTGCATGACCCTGGCTAGGAAAACTGAAATGTATATGACAGCTCCATCATATATTTGACAACAGTGACTAGCAATGGCATCTGGCACATTTGCAGTGGTTTTAAGTAATACTAGCTCTCACTCAGTATGCTTACAGAAAGCAGCAACCACTCTGACTTTAAATCAAAGGAATTTGGGGCTGATAGACTCAAAAACCAGAGTTATCTCTGCATCAGCTGAAATATCAGAATTTTTACAGAGAATGATTACAACCAAGAAGAAATCACCTCCCTCTCAAGTATTTCTGTTCACTCTGCACTTCTGCACAAGAGTGTGCAATTACCCATGCTGCTAGTGCTCCTGGGGCTCTCTGCATGCTTGTTAGTACTAGCATTTGGAAATGCAGGAACCTGAGCAAGAAGCTGATCCCTTCCTCACTCTTAGATCAAAGAGTTGAAGAAAATTAGGAAGCGAGTGCTCTGCTTCCTCTCCACTTTCTCCATAGATGTAGTTACCACTGACTCCGACAGAAAAAATTATGTAGGGCTGCATCTCCTGCTGCTCTCTATTACTGTCTGAATTGAAGAAAGGAGAGAGCCCTTCAGCTTGACATGCTGTTTCTTCATATCTATGTGGCTTGTGCTGTGCTGGGTAAAGGAAGGCTGATATTCTGGTCTCTTCCATTACTTATTTTACAATATCTATAGAAACAAATGCAGCAGAGACAAAGCGTCCTGCTTCTAATATGGTCTTCCTTCTCAAAAATGTAATTATAAAACTCTTTTCTCCACATACAGTGAGTGAAGTTCAAAAGACAGCAAAGCCTTAGCTCTCCTCCCCAACACTGAAAACAGTTAAAACAAAAAAAGTGTGCCTGCTCTTCTGGGAGTAGGAAGGAAAGCGCTTTTGACAAAAGTCATGATACTGAATCCATCCCTGCTTCAAATCAGCTTTCTTCTTCAGCCCCAATCATTTCTGCCTCTGTTTCATCTTTGCTCTTTCTTCAGTTATTGGCACTCTTTGCTGTTCTCACTCCCAGGCCACATAAAAAGTCTAGGAAACTCTGGGAAGCTAAAGGTTTATTGGTTTAATAAACATTAATTGACAAACTCTAGTGTGAGCAATTGTGTTATGAGAACACGGATATGTGCTTTTTTTCTCCTTCAGTACTGATACAGTGTTTCGGTTTGGACTCCTCCTGGTTAGAGATAATTTTGGTTTTACTACGTTAAACTGAGCAACACTGTACTGAACAAAATGCTAAAAGGCTATTAATAACCAACGAGTTATAACACTACTTTCAACCTCTTCTTTCTGTCATTGTGTTTCATCTAACTTTATCCATATAATACAGATAGCAGTTGTTTTGCTTTCAGGATCTCTTGGAATTTCAGCTATGATTTTTTTCTCTGAAGTGCTCTTCTCAATCAAAAATTGTTTCACTTTCCTTCTACAATGGCATGGACTGTTTTAAATCAGGAAATTCAGACTGAGAACATTGTAAGTAACTAACCATCAGGGACCAATGAAAAACTGGCATGGGAGATATAATAACACAGTAATCTTCCCAATTTACATGTCATAGTAGAAATAAACTTCTTACCCAGTTCGCTATATTTGAAAGATTTAAAGAGCAGTCCCTTAAATCCTATTTTGCAAAAGAAGCTTTCCACTAGAGGTTAGAAAATGTTCAAGTAACACCTGAGATAGTTAAGACACTGCTGTACTCTCGCAGACCTGGTAACTTATTTTTTGTTTTCTGACTCCTTCAAGTTAATTGTCAGAAGCTGCTCTACATTTTATTAGCTTTTTGTGGATTCATTATTCCTGGTTATCTCATAAATACTTAGCATTTAAATTTTGACTGAAGCATACATTTATTAATGAATTAGCAATGCAGGTGAGACGCACTCACATGTATTTTGCTTGCAAGTTGAATCTTAACATTGACAGCTATGCAAGAATAAATGTCTTCAGAGCCATTCCCAACCTATGGCACCTATAGCATATGCAAGATTAAGCATACACACAGAAATAATACAAAAGTCAGCATTTTAAATTAATTACTAAAATCAAAATACACAGAGTAAAATGATAGTAAGCACTATGAGTAATACAGTAAGGAAAGTGTATGAATTGCGCAGTATTTCCTTTGGGACAAACCTTTTTTTTCATTTTACTTGCATGGCTGTACTTCGTTAGCTGAGGACAGTAAAGTTGATGGAGCTATGAGGCCTTTTCAAATTCTTAGTGATGATCAGTTAATTAATACTGTACAAGGATTCTCAGAACATTCTAAATTTGTTTCCAATGGTATTTCTGAAGCTGAAGGGTTTAAGAGCTATAATAGTATACTTCCCATTGGAGAAAACCTGTAAAAGTAACACTTATGCAAAAAATGGTGAAAGAAGAAATATTAGAAACACATGATTATAGAACATGCAAGGGGAGTAACTCCCAGGCAAGATGAAAGTATAAACACCATGGAATAAGAAGCAACCAAGTTATTCATATAAAAAAAAGTACACATCTCCGGCCATTCCAAGTCCAAGAAAAATTAACTTGAACTGGGTCAGAATAGGTGAAAAGAAGAGGACTTCACTGTTCTTTAAAACCCTATTCTCTTCCATGAAGAGACAGACATTGCAGGTTTCCCCTTTGTGAAAAGTCAGGAAAGGTTGGCTTGTTCGTTATAGCAAAACAATCAGTAAAGATACTAACTCCAGCAATAGCTGAATGAAAAAGATAAATACAAGGAAGAGAGACAAGCTATTTAAACTGAAGAAAGCATCAATGATTAAACTTGCCAATGAATAAGTTTTGACAGGAAATCGGAAGATTTTCTTAAAGTTCCTGAAGACTCACAGTCTTAAGCATACTGTCACTCTTGGGTTTTGTTTGGGTGGTTTTTTCGTTTTTTTTTTTCCCCAGTAGATTTGAGCCTGGACTGCAGTCTTTCTTGCAAGCTTCCTTTGATTGATAGCTATTAAATTGAGGTTTACCCCATTGGTTCTGTCCAGATTAAATACATTTATAGCACAGCATGACACAATGAGACAAACGAACAAGTGGCAGTTACTTTGCCTACTTTTGTCTCCTACATGGTTAAACATGATTTCAGCACTGAAAAAAAGGTTGGAAAAAAAGCAAGTTGAGATAATAGGATCAAGCAAACTAATGCTGTGTAATCTATAATAGTTTGCAAATAAACTCTTTGAAATTTTATTTTATTTTTTTTAATCCCAGGAATGTTTTTTCAATGAAGAGCCAAAGAAGGAGGTACTAAATAAGACTTTGCCAAGCTAAAACCTATCAGTGTCAAAAGACCAATAGAATGGATGAAACCAGCTTGTTGTACATGACTTGCAGAACATTTTTTATTTGAAGTATGAGGGTTCACAGTTCCTTTGTGTGCTAACAGAATAGTGAATAAACATAATAATGGTTTAAATAACATTTCCATTGCCATGCTCTTGCAAAGCACAGAAATCTCTTCTCCTTGTTAGTAACCATATCCCTTGCTGGCAAATACTCGGTAGGACACATAAGAGAGGACCATAACACCTTTAGACGGGAAGTCTTTGGGGGAAGTCACCACTTCCCATGCAGTAGATGTTATCAGGAGCTTGTACAGAGATTTTAATTAATGTACTTGCCAGATGACTGAAAGGGTGTATGAAAAGACAGAGGAATGTACACCTGTTGCCAGATGTAAAACCTAAACCTGTGGACAGAACCCTCTTTTCATGTCCATCCTGACAGAGTCACAGCACTCATACAACTAAACCAAAAAGAGATATATAGGCTTTGAAAATATGGCAGTACATATACATGCTACTTTATGGTATTTGTGTTATAAAACCGATTAGATAAATGGAAAACATAGCTTTTCTTTTCTCAGACAGCAGAAGGATGAGTATATGTATGGCCAGAAATGTTTATCTAAGGTGATGGTGGGAAACATCTAAAAAGTACAACAGACCTGTAATCTCATTCCTTCCATTGCTCTTCTGTTGGGTTCTTCCCTCTTGCAAAGAGATCCAAAGCCTCACTTTGTCAGAAAGTTTAAATAAGAAACCTTATTAGTGTGATCTATGGCACTGATGGTAGACTCTCTACTTGTTTCTCTCTACCGAATCACACACACACAAAAACTTCAAAAGCCATTTAAAATGCTTTCCTGATAACTGTCCCGTGTACATTTGTTAAATATAGATTTGGTTGCGTGGCAGTGCTTTTATGGATCTAGGTCTTACTCTTCATTAAATTTTGACATAGGCATCAAGAGGATATTCCTCTCACAAAAATAAAGCTGTGGTGATTTTTGGTATTTTCTGCTGACAAGTCAGAATTGCTTATTCTCAATCCTGAAGAGAATTGCTCACTTAAGAAAAAAATCACAGGGCAAGTCAAATTTTGACAAGGAGCATGTTCCGAGTTGCTGTTGACAGACTGTCACAAATGCATCTCCACCCTAATTTTTAAGTTTGTTATTTTCCCACTAGCTCTCCTGGCTTTCATAGTTACTGCTTTTAACAACTAAGGCAGCTACTGAATAGCTGGGAGCCTACAGGAGTGTACACTGAATCACAGCAGGGTGTTCAAACAAATTGGATATATGGGTGTTTGCTGCAAGTGGGAATCATCTTTTTAAAAGTTTAGGTGTGATGTGCATTATTTTGAGAGGAATTATCATAACAATGTGAAATTCCTACCTTAGTGAGCACCGGGGGTGATTTAATCAAAGAAACAATGAGCGGTTTTTATTCAGCTGGGAGTTTTGGCAGTCTTCCTCCTGCCAGCTAAAGTTGCAAACTGCTTGCTGAGGCTATATGCCAGGCAGTTTTACCCAAAAGAAAGGAGAAACATGTTACCTTATCCTTCACAGTGGTGTGCCACTGACACTGGTGCCAGTTAGCTCTGTGTATTAGGAGGTGTCCTAAGTGGTCCAGAAACCATACCTATCCTCAGTTTCCTCTATTTTAAAGCTGATATTTTTTTCTGGTTGAAACCCTTTGGTAACAAGCTGGAAGTGTGCATCCTCTGCAGCTTTTAACCCTTTCTGTTATGTTCCAGCACTGAATCCCGCACTGATACTACAGAAGCAGGAGGAAGCTCCCCAAATCTGAAAGTTATTGTCTCTCCATGCCAGGTGCACATACGTTAAGACTCCTTTCAGCAATGAGCACAGACCTTCTGTTGTGTCTATGGCATTCAGAACTAAATACATTTGGTACAAAAGATCAAAATGCCCCTTTTTAAAGCTACTTTTAAACTCAAAATCTGACTTCAAATCAAAAATAATGAGACACGTAGTGTACCACTTCCCTTTTTTTTTTTTTAATTCCTAAGTTATTGCTTTGAATGGCAATATCTGTGGTAGCTCACATGCAGGAGGAAAAAGTCCCTTTGCCAGATTTTTAGGCACCACAAACAAGGAGTCCAGTAGGTCAACTATGACACAAGAGTCAATGCTCTCATTCAAAAAGCAGTAGTTTAGAACTTCAGCTTCTTCCCATTTTTCTTCAGGTATATTTAGGCTGGTACATGAATGAATACATTAATGCTGAAACAATTTCAGAGTATCAAAAGCTGCTAATTGATAGTTACATGTGAGCTTATTTTTCATGTGAAACCATTGTACTATATTCATTGTTGAAATAATGGTAATCATTTTCTTTCTGACACTCTCTTGAGGGATTTTAAACAAAGCCTTCAGTAACTGCTTAGTTATTTCAGACCTGCCTGGTAATTTTCCACTGTATTAAAAGGCATTTATTACTGAGAGTGATGGAAAAAAATGTACATGTCTGCTGGATGGAGCTTTTACTTATTTTCAGTCAACATAATTACCTTTTATTAACACACCTGGTATCTGAACAATAGCCTACTTTTTATTTATTTGACTAATACTTTCCTAGGTTCATATCTGTAGGATATCTATACCCTTTAAATTGTAATGAACAAACAAGACTGGTTATGTGGGCAAGACTAGATTTTCAGGGTTTTTTTGGAAAAAAAGTGCTTAACCCTACTCACAATAGAATAATTTTGATTATATGCAGTTGTAGGTGAAAACCTAATCCAACAAACTGAACTTTTAAGCAACATTTAGAAGACCAAAAATAACAGCATTAGTACTAGAAAAGCTATTTTCATAGCATATGTATTATACTCTGGTGACTTTGCAAGGTAAACAATATTACGAAAGGTATTTACTATTCGGATATTGCAGTATTAAACAACAGCTATCATCCATCTAAAGGTCATCTAGATCACTAAATATTATGTGATTGTCATGGTTTAGCCCCAGCCAGCAACTAAGTACCACACAGCCGCTCGCTCACTGTCCCCCAGGTGGGATGGGGGAGAGAATTGGAAGAGTAAAAGTGAGAAAACCAATGGGTTGAGATAAAGGCAGTTTAACAGGTAAAGCAAAAGCCATGGTCACAAGCAAAGCAACATAACACAAGGAATTCATTCACCACTTCCCATGGGCAGGCAGGTGTTCAGCCATCTCCACGAAAGCAGGGCTTCGTCATGCGTAACTTAGGAAGACAAGCACCACCAGTCCAAACATCCTCCCCTTCCTTCTTCTTCCCCCAGCTTTCTATGCTGAGCACGATGCCATATGGTCTGGGGTATCTCTTGGGTCAGCTGGGGTCAGCTGTCTTGGCCATGTCCCCTCCCAACTCCTTGTGCCTACTCACTGGTGTGGTGGTGTGAGGAGCAGAAAAGGCCTTGACTGTGTGTAAGCACTGCTCAGCAATAACTAAAACATCCCTGAATTATCAACACTGTTTCCAGCATAAATCCAAAACATGGCCCCATACCAGCTAATATGAATAAAATTAACTCTACTCCATCCAAAACCAGCACAGTGATGTCATTTATTCTTTTTATCAAACTGATTTTGTTACTAGATCCTACAGTGCAATGAAAACTAATACCCCTTCAATACTTTCAGTATCTTGCATCCCATGTAGGAATTACAGCAAGGTCAGATGGGAGACCTCAGAGTAGAAGCCATCACCCGGGACCCCACCAGTGTGATCACCAAAAAACATAAAGTGGGTCCTTGTACTTTCAGCCACCCAGGACTTTGTTAACTCTATAAAATGAGTCCTGTGATGCACTCTGAGGCTTCACAACAGTAGAGAGCTTTTGTTACGCATTGCTATTTGTGACCAGCTTTTAAGAGCAGCTGCCATGCTTACATTACCGAAGATGCCCCGAGCACCACATCCTCCTCCCTTCTGCCTCCAATACAGCCCCATGCCCACACCTACAAAAACACACTGTAGCATTTCCTGGTTTTCTCTCTGCCTCACATCTGCTTTTGTGCAGTGGGATAAGCTTTGTTTGCAAGGGACTCGGGGTATTCTGTAAGGCCCTGATTCCACAGCACAAAGTCCTCCCAGCTGGAAGAAGTGTGTAAAGCTGCTGGGCTGCCTGCTAGCAGGTATGTGGAGTAGATGGTGAGTCTGTAAACGTCTCCTTCAGCAAGTTTTTAGGTATCATAAGTATGAATGTTATTCTCACATAGGTTTAGGTCAGAACATATATTCCAGCTCTAGCAGCCTAGCTCCAGCTGTTTCAACCTTATCACTGACGTCTATATATGTTCCTTCAGCATCTTGCCATGGTCTGGCCCAGAGAAACAACCTTATCTCCCTCAGTCAGTAGATATGCTCCAGTTGGAACAATGCATGGAGCAGAATGCCATTTAATTACATTTATCGAACGCTCAAATATTGTTCCCTTGACATATGACTTCTTTAGGAATATTGTAGCACGTTTTTAAATGAGTTATCTAGGAATATGACAACAAATTTTCAAATGAAAAACCATACTATTGAAGCAGGAACATAAAAAAATGGATTCAAATTAATGTCAGACAATTTCTGTTGCTTGGGAATTTAACTGGAAAAAAAAATCATTTTATTCCTGAATTTTAATATAATCTACATAGGCTTATATATAGATTATATTTTATATAATCTATATATTTATAATTTTCCTCATAACTTCAAAGTTATAGATAACTTTTTATATATATATTAAAAAAAAGTAAAAAAAGAGACCTAAACCAACAATGAACAAAGGATTTTTCAGTCAATATGACCAGAAGCAATTATTTACCATGGCATGAATTTCTGTATAGATGTGTGACCCTTCTCATATACAACATCTCATTTCTGGAATATGCATTTTTTTTTTGAGGAGACGCTAAACATATTGCAGAAAAGTTGATTCCTTACTTTTCAACATTAAATATCTTTTGTTATCTCCTTGTGGGTTCAAATTTTAGAATTCCTATGGTTTTTCTACTTTGTACAAGAAAAGCTTGAATTTATAGCTGTGTTAGAGAAGTTAGTGAACCAAATTCTATTCCATTCCAAACAATTTCTTGGGTCAGTGTCTCTTCCTCTAGAACCTTTTTCTGTTTTGTCTCCTTACTGTTTTGTAATATGAACAAAAGTTTCCAGGAACTGCAGTGAAAAGCAAGGTCTGTTTTACTGTACTGCTGTTCTAAAGTTACAGGATCAGACAGTTCATGGTATAGGAGCAGCATCTGAAGGGAAAGCAGAGAATTGTCACCAAACATTAAAGTGTTGCCTAAAGTTGTAAACAGTTTAAAATTTAAAAAAAATATTAAAAAGTGTTTAAAAAAAAACTTTCAAGCACTAATTTGCCACAGGTGTCTCTCAGTTTAATCAGTGATAGTAAGTTGAATCTACTTGATGAGTTCAAGAGTACATTCGATAGTTTAAGAAATACACAGCAGGAAGCTTTGAGCTATACCAATAAGACGCCGAAACAAGGGTGTGTTGTTATGGTTGGCACAGGAGGAGATCAGAAGCAGAGCTGGGGACTTCATTGAGCCAACTCAAGTCTACTGTTTGCTCTCCTATGGTGCAGCATTTTATAGGATTAAAGTCTCTAAAGGCTCTTTCTTAATAGTAAACCAACATCTTCTCCTGTTTTAAAGAGGATTTACTAACATGTCAAACTTGGTAATCATAAAGTTTCATTCATTTACATTCTGGGCATAGATCCCAGACAAACAGGCTTCCCCATATATAATTTTAGCAGAGAAAAACATGCCCTAATGATTTAAGCACTACCTCTTTCCAGAGAGAGATTTGTGTTCAAATCCCGCTTAGCCACAAATACTTCCATCACTCAGGGCATGTTGTCTGGGCTGAACTCAAAGGATCAAATTCCCAGTTCAGATAGAAGATGCTTGTGTCTCCAAAAAGAAATTTGATTGCCTGAGCCAGGAGGCACTTTAGACCCACTTGATTCCTAATTTGGGACTGTGGTGACCCAGTGGTCTCAGCTGTGATTTGGAGGGGTATGGGGAAAGCCTCACCCACTCATAGCTGGGGACAGTAACCAGCAAAGTACTCCACTTTCACTGGACTTTCCAAAAATAGGGTGGAGGGAGGAGAAAAAGAGGCAGGTTTGTTTTGTACAATAACTGGCTAGATCAAGCAGTAATCCAGGAAGAGACTGTGCTGAAAACCATTTCCAGCTGGCAGCTTACAGCTTTTTACCACAGGACCTTAATTACCAGGCTAAGGATGGGGCTCTAGCAAAGCAGTCCTCACCTCTCTACTGAATCGGACCCCAATTTAGGGCAGCAAGAGCCACCCTGTCAAAAAGCAGAAGGCATTGTGTCCAAAAGAGCCCAGCAGACTGCCCAGGATTGGGTTTGGGTATGTCTTCACAGTATTACTTACATATTTTATTCAACTGGTCTTCAATGATGCTGCAAGTGTATTCGTTTTCATTCAGAATGACTATAAGGCAAACAGTATTATCGGACTGTATTCCAATAATCTTATTAGTGGTAATATAAATATGCAGCAGGAAGATGACTCTGGCTGTAGAAAAACACATTTTCAGGAATGTTCTACCTATTAGCTTTCCAATCATTATTTCTCAGTCACTTTATAATTTAAAACTTTCCACTGAAAATGTTTATTACTTTATATTTCTTTCCTAATACAAGCATTTTTACTTCTAGGAGCTGCTTTGCTGCCCTCTTAAACACTTTGCTAGAACAGCAGAGCTGAATGAAAAAAGTTTATTATGTTCAGCAACCAGGTGTTTGAAATAGTTTCTTTGACTCTAACTACTTCCATTAACATAAATATTTTCTGATTTTATATAAAAATATCCATCCAGAAGTATATTTTGTAACCAGAAGTGTATATTGTAAATCAGTATTATATTATATATCAGTATTATATATATTATATAACAGTATTATAATCTTTCTAATATTAACTATTATCAAGTACAAAAAAGTTAGAAAATGAGGAAATCAATAATATGGACAAAAGGACAATTTTTTGTGGGCCTATTTTGTTATTAGTAATTGCCTCTTCATTTCTATACGCACCAAGATAGTATGTCAATTTTAATTTTGGTCCTCTTTTAAAATTTCTTCCACATATTTCTTTCTTAATATGTCTTCCTCCAGTAAACCAGATACAAATAACTTTTTAAATCTTTCTTAGGAAAGACAAAAATTATGGATCCACTCATTTGCCTTTTTTTTTTTTTTTTTTAATTCCATGAAAACCTATACTTGCTAATAGGAAAAGTGTAAAGGCTGTTTTTATCCTAAAATTGAAAAAAAAAAAAAAAAAATCAATTCATACCCATTATTTTCTATATTAACTAGACATTATTATTAATTTGCTGCACCCTGAAGCCTTAAACTAACTTTTTATTGAACAAAAGCTAAACCTACTTATTTTTACATGTAATTTTCTTTACTTTCAGGTAGTCACTTTGGATGACAATCCAAAGATCAGTGGCAGAGGGAACAGAAAGGAAAATTCATATTTTCTTTTTCCTCATACCTCTACCAATTGAATACTATCTGGTCTTGCAGCCAATTCTGCACTCTTTACCAAAAACATTTCTAAGCTCTCCTAACGGCAACCTTTATTTACAGTTAAACTTGTCACTGCTGAGATGTCCTGAACTACCTGGTGTACTTCACCATGTATGCAGGAAGAGGGAGGTATCCAGGCAGATCTGTACAAATCCAAATATCCCATTAAACAGGGACAGCAAGTAAGTCATTGCAATCCAGTTGTCCAAAGGCCTTATATCTGGCTCTGTGACTGCTGGGGAAATTACCAGGGAGTGAAACAGTGGACATACAATTCTTTATTCTTAAGTTATGTTTTCAACCTATCTCCCTGCATGCAGGGAAACAGAAAAAGCAGGCACTGAAAAGCAGAGTAACACAGTCCTTTTGAGGTTTAGACTGTGAAAGCAGCAGTTGATTCACCAGCAAGAAACCCACAACTTCTGGAATTGCTCCAGGCTAACTCATGGGACGCACAACACAATGGCAGGTCTGATTCACGTTTCCCTAAAAATATAAACCAAACGTATGCCAATACAAAGCAAGTTTAGCTTTCTCATCTCCCTTTTCACAGATATTATACCATGGTGTAAGGAAGTCCCAAGACAAAAAAGTAAGTTTCATCACTTACAAGCGTATTTTTGCACCTAAAATTTGTTTTTATTGAGAAAATATATGCTATGCAGTTTAAAACTAACTTCAATAGCTTAATGAAGCTACTGAAGACTCGTAATTAAGAACAAATATTTCCCAAAACATCAGATCTTTCAGAATACTAGCTATTTTTGAAGGAAGTGTTTTATTCAATTCATAACTGTGCATCTAAAAGGCTAACACAATGCTATGTGATCATACTCACTCTGAGCAGATTTCAAAATTCAATTAAAAAAAACCCCAAACCTTCCTGTTAACACTGCATTTTTATTGATGCTAACTTTCTGCTTGGTGGCACTACAGTATAGGATGCTAGGTAAGTATGCTGTGAGTCCATCGGATAATTCTGAATTCTACTTATGTGTTTTGCTTGAATGGCTTTGAATCAAGTAAGCACTGAGTATCAGCCAGAAGAAATCCACTTTGCATGATAGAATGTGTCCTTGGAAAAATTAAACAGTGACAGATTAGTGAAACAAAGGGAAGAACTGTGTTTATACAAAGAGATGGCAAAAGATGAGCCTTGTTGACACATCAGTAAGTCTACTACCATGGGGCAAATATGTGCTAAAACACATGTATGAGGATCACCAGCTGTGGAGGAAAGCCCATTTTCTAGAGGGAATACAAATGAAGAATTTCACAGGTAAGTTGCCTTAAACGCTATTGGTTTTCTTCATTATTTTAATGATTAATAGGAGAATTATTTTTATCCCCTATCTTTGTTGACAGAATTCTTCACTTGAACATAAGGGATCTCTATCACACTGGTAAGAAAAAAGGAAAAGTCGTTCAAGGAAACATTGCGTGGAACTAAAGTTTTTAGTTTGTCAGAGGGAACTAAAGTTTTTAGTTCGTGAGAGTGAGCATGATGTGGCCATCTTGCTGAACTTCTAGCAAAATCTCTGGAGATCCTAGTTAGAGCTTTTCTGAATTAGAGAAACTGAAAGTGGCAATCTTAAGAGAATTTCTTCAGGGCCATCCAGAAACCGTGAAAATGCATGTTATATATTTAAGTCTAAAGAGTAGTTGACTTTCTGTGCTATTCTGCTATCTAATCAATGTTTGTTATAATTTTATGCTTTTGCTGTTCAGTTAAAAATTTAAGGAAGAGATGAAACAAAAACCGTTGAAGTGATAGATGCAATGTATTTAATCTATCACTAAATTTTATCAAACTTAGTGTAATTTATGACACTTATACTTAATCAAATCTTTACTTATAATATCTTTACTGAAACTGTAAGAGCAAAATCATAAAGATTCAGGAAGTTACACATTTTAGAGTACAGAGGCTTGCTATAACAATGTACCTTAAATTGTATTCATTTAATGTAAATAAATTTAAACGTAAAGTTCTTAATTAAAATAGAGAAACTATTAAACTGGAAAATAATAAACATAAATTGATTTAATCTTTAATGCTCCACAATAGATGAAATCCAGTGTTTTAAAATGACATTAGAGAGGATGTGAAAATTATGTTCCCTTTTCCAGGCTTTAATATCACTCATTTAAACACTTTAATTAAAATGCAAATTCATCTATAGAGGCAGATGTAAAGATAAAAGCTTTGGTGAATATGGAATGTCTGAGAAATCATTAGCCAACATCACAGCATATTAGATTACTGCCACTGAATTGGAAATATAATGTTCACTGTGATGAAAAGATTATAAATTAAATCAGATGGCTGTACCACCTAGTGTTTTAATTTCCGCAAACTTCACTCTGAAAAATTCTTAGCTTAAAACACTGCCTTCTCTTTGTATGATTTTTCACCAAAAGAGTCTTTCATATGTCATGTTCTGTCAGCTGGCAAGCAGCATAATGTAATGCAGTCACTGCGTCATAGATATATATGTATATATGCTTATATAAATAAATTAATGACAGAAAAGTCAAACAGCGCTTCCTGGAAATACGAGAGCTCAGCAAGTGGACAAGTAATGGACTCAGAGATGCACTGGCTTTCAGTAGATTTCATTAACTAAATAGTTTGTAGCCATGAATAAGAGGTCTACAAACCAAGTACATGCATATTTCTGTACAGATGTAGAGAGAGATCAGGACCCACTGCTACTCACAGCTGCCAAAGCACCCATAGCTGTGTTCAGGCTGCACTCCCCAGATGACAAGGTGCTGAGATGCTTACAGTGATTGGCACTTTGCCACATTGCTTTGTTTTGTTCTCTGAACAGGCACTTTAAATGTTAGTTAGGTATGAATATTCCTGTGCTTTTCTCTATATTAGTGAAGACAACATAAGTAGGTGACATGCCTGTGCTTCCACAGATGCAATCTGAATGACAACTCCAATGTCTCGCTCACCCACCTGTATCTGCCCACCGCTACATCCCTCTTATTTCTGTGAGCACAACTGCTTGGGAGCTGCAGTCCACCAAGCTGTGAACTGATCCAGCTTAAAATACTGTTGTTCTGGGAAAAGTGAGCAGACAGCCCAGGCGGGAAGCCAAGGTATGTTTCCCAAGTCATCTGAGCCTGCTTAATAGTCCTCCCCGTGGAGGGGCACAAGGTCTGCCTGCCCTCTGGCTTGTGGAACACCCCCTGCAACTAGTTTTGACTTGGAAGCTCCATGCCATAACAAGCATAACCAGACTTTCCAGGTTATCTGCAAATCTTAGGCACTTTGCTTTGGAAGTTTATATTAATGCAATATCAAAGCCTGTAATAACTTTGCTAAACATGTAACTACAAGCATAGGCATGAGGTTTTAGTGTTTGAGTCATGCTGAGTGTTGACTGCATTTAGTTCCTATTATTGAACTATTGAGTGCTCAGTAATTCGCAGCATCCTTTAGAGCTTAGAACTGCAACATAACACATGGTCTGGTGTAGGCAAACACAGCCATGTGTTACATCCCACACATGGGATGTGCAATTTAAGTGTAAACGCCAAGATCCCCTGGGTTTCTTCTCATGAATGAGCATGCCAATCTCAATTAACCCCACAGTGTTTATTTAGAAAGTTAAGATCTTAATTTCTGAGGACAGCATAGGATGTGAACCACTTTCTTCAAATACAGACAACTGCAATACAAATTGCCGTATATTTATTTTCCAGATATAAAAGTGATAGGTAACACATCTTAAGTGAGTGGCCCTAGTTTTCATGGTCTACTTCATCTTTGCTGACAAGGGCAGACCATAGCATCATTGTGACAATACTAGCTGTGTGCTGCAGTAAGATTTAAAAGGGTTCTCTTTAGTCATATTTTATACAGCTACTGCCTAATAAAATATTCAATCCACTACTGACATCAGCTGGATGGAAGGAGACTTTATGCTTACAATCTATTGCAGAGTAAAATTATTTAATTCATCAGCCTAGGTTGGTGTCCCCACTATAATCTAAACACAGCTTTCACCTCCACACAAATTTGACCTATCATAAAGCAGCGCACCACAGATTTTTTTACTCCAAAAGCTGTACTGGTATAAGCACCTTTTGATTCCCTACCTTCCTATCCTAGATCTCTTTCCAGGCTATCCTCCTCCTATTCATTCTGCTGGCACAACAGTTCATGCAGCTGGATGGGTCAGGGATGGTCCAGCTGAAAAACAACTTTTTTTTCCTTCCTTATTTTTCAGAAGCATTAGTTGTCTGATCATCCTGCAAGGAGCAGGGGTTGGACTCAGTGATCTTTATGTGTCCCTTCCAACTCAAGATATTCTATGACTTCATTCTGTGATTCTGTGACCTAGACCACTACACCTGCTGCATGCAATCATCACTCTGCATGTGGTAATACAATAGAGTATGAGTGCAGAAAAGCTAGGGGCTTGCTGGTGGAGAAATTGAAAAGCCTAGTCTGAACTTCTCGTAGTTGTCTAGATTTCACCCCTTTGGCTTTAAAGCAGCTTGGCCTGCTGGGTACATATTCCCTCCCATCTGCTGTGCAGCAACAATGGCTGCTGGTGCTGAGTTACAAAGCAGAAGAGAGGACTGATTCCAAAAGAACAGTGGCTGTGCAAAAGAGCTGTAAGAACCTCTGGTATCTTTTATTGTTGCAGTAAAGCCAACCACAGCTGAGTAAAACAAAGACACACCCAAAAAAAAGATATTCAAATTGTAGGAAAGAGTTTTCTCTGCCACAAATGTAACAAGATTACTAATTATATGAGATGCTGGAAGACGCAAATATGAAAAGTTAAATATATAAAAGGAATATAAAAGAATACAGTTACCAGTGAAAAAATATGGATAGCTATTTTATTTTCCCTGTAATAATCCTCTATTTGTACAGATAAGATTGCATTCTATTATTGTTACCTTAAAAAGAGAAAATATGTTGGAAAATATCACCTTGCTTTTTTACCAAGAACATTAAATGAAAAAATGAAAAGGAAAGAAAATCTCAAAAACCTTATTCATCTGAAATCTTTAGTGAAATGCTTAGAGTTTTCTAGCAGAGATTGAGCACTGACAATTATTTTACTATCTGGGTGATATAAGTTGTTAATTCTTGCATGTCTGTTATAAAGCAACTGTATATTGGAACAGAGTCAAGGAAAGTCTATACAAGCTATGTAAAAATTCTCAGTTAAAGGTGCCCAATTATGCTCAGCTGGAATGTAAATAAATGCATATTAATCAAGGCAAACACAGCTTTAGATACTTAGCAAAATATTAACAAACATAAGACCCTTGCCTGAGTTGCAATTTCCAGCTGTCTGGATACTCCTAGGTGATATTTTATTGATCCTCTTTTTCATGGCTTTTCCCCCTGTACTACTCTGTACTAACAAGCTTCTTTCCCCCTGCAGAGTCTTGAATTTTCATGAAGCAGGTGGAAAAGGAATACCTTTAAGGAATCCACCCTCCACCAAATCTGAATGAGGTTAGATTATTTTCAAATGTTATCAGGTCAAAGACAGGCCCCACACAATGCATGCCTGCCTCCAATTAAACACATGCAGTGTAATGATACTAGATACTTCATTTCCATAGGAAAAAAAAAGTTAACTGGATTTCACTTGAAAGCTTGACCAGAGCTGGTAAGCATCATCACACGTGTGGTCAGAACATGACAACTGCCGATTTCAGAATCATATATTTTATTTTTTATTTTATATTTTTTAATTTAAAGCATGAAGTCTGTTAAAATTTTCCATTTTGGGTGTGCTAAGTACTCTAGGACATCTCTCTTTTCATTTCCACACAGACCTTGCAGACTGCCGAATTGTTGTGCCTTAGAAATTTACTATTTCTCTTTAAACTGACAAGTGCAGCATGGAAAACATATTGATGCTCCATATGGCTTGAAAGCTTATAAGAAATTTTGTTCCTAAAATTGGCATATTTCAATGCTTTTAGAGCTGTGAAAGCCTTTTATATCTGCCAGCTTTCTATACCATTATAGTCCTGAAGCAGTGCTTATCACTGGAGAATACCACCTGGTTCCAGGATCCTGTAGGCTGTTCTTCCACATTTCCCTCTATGGATCACCTGCCAATGAATCACCAAGGAAACTCGTTACCAAGAGCTCAAACTACACTGAACGGTTCCACTGACTGACAGCAGATAGTGTTATTCACTGGAACACTCAAGCGTGTTACTTCTTATAATGCTGAGCTTCCGTCATGTTAAACGGCTGTGTTACGCTGTTTCTCATTCTCGTTTGTTATTTAATTTCAATCTCATCTGACTCACTGATGTGGGTACAATGTCTGAGCTTCTGCCAGAAAGCCTGTATGAGGCTATTTTAATGGCTGTGAAAAGACAAAATGTGATTCTCATTCTTTTCACTTGTCATTCATGTTGAAGAATTTGCTTTTTCATTAGCTTAGCTTGGGCATATCATGTTCTGGATGAATGAAAAAGAAAGTGAATCCTTTCCCACTGCTTAATGTTCACCTCCAGTTCACATCAGCCTGTGATTTTCCTATTTCAGTGCTACCAGTCTTCAGAAAGGTTCAGGGACTACTAACACAAAGATCATGACTCATCTAGACCTCATTCTAAGGTTTAAGCTGCAACCTGAATGCTTCATACCTTTTTCAAGATGCCTGCCAGCACCAGGAAAATATTTTCAGTGACATCTTGAAGCCTTCCAGAATACAACCTTTTAAGGCTTGGGTCAACTTCTGCTTTTCCCACTTACTCTCTATATGTATTTTTGGACCCTCACTTGTGTGTCCTTTCTCTGCTGAGGGAGACTGCTGGGACTCTGCTGGGACTGCAGCAGCTGGTGAGGTGTCCTGGCCAACTATCTGCACTGTCCCAATGTGACTAATTTCTTTTTATCAAACGTAAGGAATGGGGATCATCTCATTTGCTCTTGGACATCCACTCACAGACTTAAGGCAGTGGCTTCTCATTAAAGGTGCTGTACCCACTAGCCAACCCACCATAGCACAGTTCGTCAGTTCAAAGCTCATCCCACCGGACATTTTAAGCCACCAAACATCACCGCTCCCTAACTTTAATGAGCAGAGTCCTCCACAGACAGTTTGGTCACCTTTCATCCTGATGAAGCTCTCAATGGTTTTATGAACTCTTCCTACTTAAATGAATCTATCATACTAGTGATCATATTAGTGCAATAATTTAATACTGATTATAGTTTCAAGGTTGCAAAATCTAAATGAAAGAGGCGTGGGTTTTTTTGTTTGTTCGGTGGTTTTTTGGTTGTTTTTTGTTTGTTGTTTTGGATTTTTTTGTTAGGTTTTTTTTGGGGGTTTTTTTGTTTGGTTTTTCTTTTTTTTGGGGGGGAGGTGTGGTTTGTTATAGCTACCTTTCTATTACTATAAAACCAACCACTTCTTTTTATTTGAAAACCTGACTTAGATATTACTGATACACCTTTAATTGATAATGCCAACTTTATCTTTTTTTGCAAAAATACAGCTGTTGTGGACAGTGATAGAAAAAATTTAAATGAGGAGTGAAAAATGAAGGATAAAATGGCTCAGGGAGTCTGACTAATCTGAGATATTTACTGACATGAAAAGCATGGCAGAGCTATACAGATAAACGTCTATTTAATCTACTGATAGATGAAAAACTTAGATAATAGTTATCATCTATCTGAACACCATAGATTTTTAATAATCGTGAAGAAATGAAGGGTGATTTTAGATTGTGATTACACTAAAAATAACACTATTCCTATTTTGAGTGTGCATTGTATGCTGACAGACATTTGACAAGATGCAGAGATTCTGTTGAAAGTCGCGTCATCATGCCATCATTTCAAAATGTCATTATTTTATTCAGAGACTGCTCTTGATAAATACTTAAATTCAGGATAAAATTAAAGAACTGTGTGTTATTCTTCCTATTACTGATAACAACACTTGTTAAGAAGTGTATTTAAATCTACTGTGAATCAGGCATCACTATAACAATAGGTAAGGCTTAGATTCTTTCTCAGTATAGGATTTGTTTTCACCCTTTGGCCAGGCACTGAGTTTAAATGGCTGGGAACAATGGTCCTTAAGCCTAAGATCTTAAGGATTGCTTAGGGCATTCTGGCTGATAAAGGATATAATAGAGCCTTATTAAAGCAAATGGCAAAACTTATTCTGGCTTCTCTGTAGCCACAGAGCTCATAAAATACTGCCTTCCTACATTCATTTCTGGATGTCTGCTGAGGTATATAAATTTTGACTCAGCTGTCTGGTTAACAGAAATAGTAATGATAACAATGAGCAGTGCAGCAGTGTCCCTGGTGAAGTCCAGATCTGCAGCACTTATTTTGAGTGGAACATCCTCACAGGATTGAAAGTTTTAAATTGCATGTGAGAGGAGTAAAAACTGAAACATATTCTAGAGATAGACTGAAGACCTGGCACAAACTGCTTGTTTGGAACAAAGAGAAAAGCTTTGATTACAAGGCTGAGAACATTGTATGAGAGCCTTTAAATTGGAGGAGTTCAGGAAAAATTTTTAATAGTTCTGAAGTATCATGAGTTACTTCAAAGATAAGGAGTGTTTGTTGAGCAGAAGCAGCACTATCCTTTAATCTTTGCCATCTTTTTTTTTTCCCAAGGAAAAATGATCCTTACACTTATCTTTTTTCTCAGTGATCTGTTTTCTTCCCTCAAAAATGTTTCAATGGCTTTTCACCGACATTAGCAAGGATGTATTTTAAGAGAGTAAGACTGATGCAAAACAAAGTATAATATTGACAATCTCTTGACAATTGTCAGGACTGTCTTTCCTGATAACCTATTTTTTGAAAAGAAAAAAAAAACCAAATGCTGACAGACTGAGTTTACACTAGCAGCTGTAATGTTGGATCACATGCCTCTATCCCTGTGTTTCATAGCTACTGAAATTGTTTGTCTTCCCATATAGCATAAAGGTGACAAAGAAAACAGTACCACCGTAAATCCGGATTGTCCTGCTGGCTTAGCTGGCATAATACAATCATGAACCCTGATCAGATCATGATCTGATCAAAATCAACCTGGTATTGCTGAGTAATGCAGGAGGGCTGATATTGCTATCATAGAAGCATGCAGCTATGCTTAGATGCCACTAGAGACTTAAAAGTATAACATTCAAAATCTTTTGGAAGTTATATTTTATGTTGAAGTCACATGCAAAGTTTAGTTTTTAATACAAAGTTTGTATTGTTATTTATTACAAAGCAGGGAAAAGCTCCTTTCTTATCTTTTCCCTCATTTTGCTTTCAGCCATGCATTTACAAGATGTGGTATTTACAGAGAAATTAATGTCAGCTATTTCAAGATTCATTCCTTCAGTGCCCATACCACTATTTAGTGAACATGTTCCGCTGTACTTCAACTATTCAAGACAAAGATGCCTGGTTTTAATTATCATTAAGAAACCCAACTTAGATTCCTATTCATTTTGATGTGATTTATATCACTGTCGCAGTTTTCTTCTTAGAAGTCATCTAAACAGCAGCAATGTTGCTTAGACAAGAATGACAGTTTGTCTTTCATTTAACCTAAATTTTCCAGGAGTGCATTATAGTGAAACCTAATTTATCACATCACAACCTTTTCATCTCTAAAGTAAGCAATTCCCCAAATGCTTCAGTAGTTTTTGATCACTTAGCAGCATAGTAGCAAAGATTTTAAATGTAAAGACAAATATTAGAAGAAACAACACTGGGCTAAAAATACTAAAAAGACAGAAATCTTTAAAGTCTTTCTATTTAGATAAAGACTCTGAGAGGAGGGAAAGACAATACCTGCTCTCAGATATCACTAGAAGGCACCACAGGCATCTGTGCACCCTCTTCAATAGACAGAACACTATTGAACATAACCTTAATGCAGCTATGGTTGCACATCTTCTGAAAACTAAGTTGTTATAGATGATTTACTCTTTAAAAAAGAAATATCTTTGGGAAAGCTGCATCTCTGGGAGGAAAGTCCTAAAGCATAACAGAATTTTTCCTGTTAAAGTAATTATTTTCTTATTCTGTGATAGCTGCTGGGCTACTATAAATTAGATAGAAAAATAACAAATGTCCTACATACTGTCTTCACACTCTTTAGAGTTCTTCCTGACTCATCCCCTCTTTGGCTGCACACATAGATGCACATATATACACACATTTGTATATATATTTATGAGATACACATGGAAGTTAGTGTCTGGCCTGGAAAACTCTCTTGAATAACTGCATTCTAAGGTTTTTCTTTCTTCTTTGCTTTACCTTGTGGGTTTTTTTTAATGAAAGTTTTCCCATCTGTCTGTGAAATTACAGTTACTGCTGTTGGCATGATGAACAGTCTAACCCAAACTGCTGGTCATCAAACACGGAATGTGACAAGGACATCTGACTGCCCGCAACCAGACCCCTGGCAGCTGTGACTGCGTCTGTACTATGCTGCTAGTGCGCTTGCTGTAATACCCTGCTAGAGTGTCCTTGCTGAAGTCAGTTTTGCTGTTATTTCCTATTACTAATGACTTTATAAACGGCAAACTGAAGAAATCTTTTTGCTCAATCAGAAACCCTAAACCCATAATCATCACTTCCTAAAACTACAAGCAAAATCTAAACAGCATCATGGAGTCAACTTTCGCTATGCTGGAGCTTGACTGATAGAAGAAAAATTATTGTGAATAATTTACTTTAGACAGCTAATTTACTTGAGACTGCTCCTTAAGTCTAAGTAGTTGGCATTTCAATTTCCTCTGTAGATATTCAGGTTTTTTCCTATCCTCTAAAAAGCCCAAAATAAGACCAAACCAATAATTTAATTAAAAATAATGCTTAATACGGCTCATTCTATGGCAGAGACAATTTCAAAGTTTAACTCTACATAGAAATCACATATGTATGCACAGAAAAATAATCTGCAAACTTGCAGACAATGTTTATGTGGTTCCATATATGAAATGGAAACAGGTCAACACCTCTACTGCATCTCCTCTCTTTTATAAACAAGAAAAAAATTGCCATCATAATACTAAACTTCACCTTCTGTCCTACCCCTCTGTTTCTTGATATTGATTTGCCGCATTAGGTATCCTCTACTGCAGAGCGTATGGAAAATGAGCTAGGATTGTGAAAACAAAGAAGGTAACAGTTGTTACCAACTGCCTTCTCATAAGCATACATCCCTTTACAATCTCAGTATTAATATGCCTGGCTCTCCAGATTTTCTATCTTGAGATGCGTAATCAGAAATCAGAGGCATATTTTAGGGGAAGAGCTTGAATATCATCATAGAATCAAGATGATATGACACAATATAGCATCTTCTTGCACACCTCTTCAAATATGATTTCAAGTGCTCTTAAGATATAAATAAAGTTGCCTATATTGTAATAGCTAGTGCAGGGCATAGCACATAGTAATATTAAGTAAATAGGACTAGACTGTGATGTAGTACTGAATAGGCAAATGTAGGATCAGCTCCTTCTTGTCAAAAGTTTCTAGGAAAAAAGTTTTCTAAAAATTAATATTTTCTAATTTTTACTCGGAAATTTCTGAATGCCATACGGGCCCACAAAGGCTGATATTTCACCCAGATATGATCATCAAATCCTTGTCCTTTGATGCTTCTTAAAAAGAAAATCCAGCAACTGTCAGGTTCCTTTGCCTGTAACCTCAGTGGGACTGAGCAATCATAACTGTTAGGAAAACTAACAGAACTTCACAATTTCTAAGAAGTAAACCCATTAGAAGTAATAAAATGTGATCAAACAACATCTGAGTCAGGATCTGTAAAATCCACAGGTCACATCCCTGTAGCAGAAACAAATACTTTATCTCCCCCTAGATGAATTTGCTGCAGTTACCACTGATGTAGCGTGTTTTTTTCAGGTTAGTGTGAGAATAACAGAAGAATTAAGAAAAAAAAAAGTCAGAAAATTTCCTCCTATTTTCAAACGCTGTAGTGCAAGGCAAGGTCTAAGCATTTCTGGCTTTAATCTTTAATAGCATTGCTCCATAATGCAGATAGTGGTTACAATTAGTCAGCAGAAAAATATTTTCTCCCTCAAATCACAGATCAGAGGAGGGAGGATGCTTGCCTTGGAGCATCATAGAAAACCAGCTATTTCTAAAACAAAATTAATCACACTCAACAACTCTGACGCACCTTTACTTTGTTCCCAGTGATTTTAAAGCTCTTGTTTAGAGACAGAGTATATGTTCAACATGCTTGCTCCACAGAACTGATGTCAGCTAGGCTTTGTATAACTCTTTGTTCTGCTAAAGAAACTTTAGTGGGAGGCTGGCCATTTGTTGTAATTATATTAAATGCAAACAGAGGCATGAAGAAACAGCTGTTTTCCCAATATAGCAAATTCTTTTGGGGAAATTTGTGCAGAAGGAAGCAATAAATGCATCAGCAACCACTGACACACTCTGATAATTACTGCAGAGCAAAAGAACATCTGCATGCAAGGAATAAAAACAACACTACAGATAATGAAAAGAAAAATGAAAGGAAAAAAAACAGCCCTATGATGGGGAGTGGAAGAAAAACATCCTCTTTTTCCTGAAGAGATCACTAGCATACTACTCAAGAATTTAATTCTGACACATTTTTGATGCTTGACAGCTTGTGGTTTTTTTGGCTGAAATAATTTATACTCCATTCAGCACCAGAAACTTCACTACTTATTCGAAAAAAAACCTCTATCCAGAACCTAAGAAAGCCAGCTGTGATATGCAGTGGAATAGTTTACCACCCAGCATCCATTCCTGGGCAAGCCCATAGCAAGTCAAATTCACCTTGCACTTTATTTAAATCAAATAAGCATTCTAGATTCATCCTAAGACAGGACATGAAAATATTATGCAAAACAGCAGGTCATATTATCTGCTGGATAACTTTGCAAAAGTTCACAGGAGAATATGAAGCAGTATGTTAAAGTCCATGTTGGAAGGTTTGAATAAACCAGCTGGTTGGAAATTTTACAATGTTTCATGGAGACAAGGGACACAAAATGGATTATTCTAGATGTGAGCTGCTGTTGTTACAACTCTCTTTTTTCATAACTTCTGACTGCTGTTAGCCACCCAACCCACCCCAGTACTTTTTCACAGTTTATGTCACTGTGAACTTTACAGAATCAGACTGGGTCCTGAACTCACCCTACATCTACTTTGGCTTTCTATGATTCTATTCCATGCATATGTTTTTCCCCACTTTTAAAGTAGTTATAAAATAAAAATTTTATACTGGAGATATTTTAGGAAGTAGGTACAGAAAATGTTTATGATCCAGATAAAATTAACCACTGCTACTAATAATTTCTGAAGTGCAGAAGTCACATGAAGACAAAAAGAAAAGAATCATATTCATAGCTATAACATAAATTCTGTATGTCACAAATGTAATTCAGAGGGAACAGTGATGATAGTAACCATTTTACCAGTGAATTAAATGCTAATACTTGATAAATGGTTTTTGTTCTCATCAGGGGGTATTTTCCTTCCTTGGGAAAAAAAAAAAAAAAAAAGCATAATTTTCATTTTAGGCTGCCCTCAGATCTTACACATTTAAGATTATGTGTACCTCTTTTATACAGACAACATGTCAGTTTGGAATTTTAATTCCCATGACCCAGAGATGGGAGAAAGTTATCACCTCCAGAGCCCTGAAAACTGAGGGGGGGGGAAAAAAAAAAAAAAAGACATTTTCTGCCAGCCAACTGATTGGGTTTTTATCTGTTTGGACTGTTTATATCAGTAGCTGTTCTGCTACTTTCTCTATACTTAGAAAGTACCTGCAAAAACTAAATCCTGGTCTTCGTTCCTAGGCACTGCTATAAAAAACATGGACCCAGGGCTCAGTGGACACCAAGCCGACCATGAGTCGTCATTGTTCTCTCACAGTGATCAAAGTTATCCACACCCTCAGCTACATCAGGGAGAGAGTAAGCAGCAGGGAAACGCTGCTTCTCTACCTATGGGAGAGGGGTTGGAACTAGATGATCTTAAGGTCCTTTCCAACCCTAACCATTCTATGACTCCTCTCCTCTATTTGGCACCTGTGAAACCTCACATGGAGAACTGTCCAGTTTAGGCTTTGCAGTACAAGAAAGACTCACAGCCAAGGCCAGTGAGATTGTCAAGGGGCTGGATTATATGACATTGAGGTGCTGCTGAGAATGCTGACATTTTTCAGACTGGCAGGAAGAATATTAAGGGTCTCCTTTGTATGGCTCTCTAACAGCCACCTTCCACTGCCTAAGGGTGCTCATAGAGAAGATGAAGCCAAATCTTTCTTGGATGCACACAGTGAAAAGACAAGAGGCAAAGTACAATCTATGCTAAGGAAAATTCCTTAGACATAGAGTTTTAAATTAAAGTTTACCATAAGAGAGGTTAAGCGCTAGTACAACATGCCCAGAGAGACCGTGAAAGTCCACCTGTGGGAATTTTCACAACTTGACTAGACAAGGTCCGCCAACAACTTGGTCTAATTTCTTACTTAGCTCTGATTTCAGCAGAAGCAGATCCCTTCCAACCTTAAATGTTTGATGATTCTGGTTCTAAGACTTGAAAGTTCAGCCTTAACGAGGCTGTTGTTTATTTATTCGGTAAAGAGGAAAACATGTAGATTCAGGACTGCTATCGTTCCTTTCCATAGTCCTGAGAAAATTCAGCATCTTTCATTACGGAAAGTGTACACTGAAGAAGATTGGTGAAGAAGATGATTTTCATTGTTCTCGTACTGGAGATTAATCCCAGACTGACTGACTGAATTGCTTCTTAAGGGTTTGGAAATCATCTCATACCCCCACATTACAGTATCTACATTGCTATGAAACAATTAAAAATAAACACAAGATGTTCTAACTACAAGTTTACAATTTATCCAATGATAGACTTTCATTTTTATTATTTACTGCAATAATGTCAGCTAGTAACTGGTAATTTTTTCCTTCTGCGGTATTAGAAAGAAGATTTGAATTCATGGAAGATTATTTTCCCAGAAAATCCCACCAGATTTCTAGTTGGGTTTTTTCCATGTAAATTTCATCTTGTTTCTAAAACCAATATTATCCATGTCTTTACAGGTAGGACAATCTGGTTTTCTGCACCTTAGAACGATGGTTATCATAGGAACTAGTCATGAGATACGGCAGCAGTAAATTTCAACAAAACACCAGCTGATTAACTGACAAATACCTTCTGTTGCAAAGCTCTTTTCAAAAAAATCCAACCTTGAGGGATGTATGTGAAAAGTGCATTTATTGCATTCTACTGTCTCACACATGCTCGCGATAAACCGAGATTAATATTATTTTTACTTTTTAACTACAGAGAAGTGAGTTGACTCCCTTTGGTAGCTTAATTAACAATACTTTCATTTAATTTTTTTCTTTTAAATAAGCATGCTTTCTGCGATACATAAATTATCACTCCAAATACTGCCCTTAAGTTTTGCCTTTCTCTTCAAAAATCTGTGTTTAAAAAATTCTCATTAACTTTTTCACCATCCTTAAGATAATCACTTTAACATTATACTAGATAGTAAGTAGATTTTATGTTTAGTGATAGTGAATAGTTTTTCAGTATAATAAATTTATCTTAAGTTCATTTCCATAAGAGATAGTTAAACATATTATATTTTTTGACATGGACACCAAAGGAGCTTTGTGAAAATTCTAGATAAAAGAAAAAAGAAAAATGAGGTAAGATGGATATTTTACAAGCATCAGTTTCGTCAGCTGTGAGATTTTGATGTTTAGATGGTTAGATCTGGTTCTAATATTTCCAATTTCAGAAGCAGATTACATTATTTAACTGTATGCAAACCAAATTATTTTAATTATATGGTTACTGGTTTCTATACTGAGATGTTTACAATGTGCCTAGATTTACCAAATTTGAGAATCTAGACATTTATTTCATTTTTTATAATTCAAAAACACATCTTGGTTTTGTTCTATTCTTTTGTTTTATTCTGTGTTTTCATGTATTTAATACTTTTATTTAGAACTCTTAGGACAGTGTAGACACCAATGTCCTAAAAGTATTATGAATTAATACAACTCAGCAGTGTCATCTCCAGCTTCACTTGTTTTCTGTGGCTCAGTCTATGATTAAAGGACCCAACCTTTGGTTAGAGCCTGAAAGAGTAACAGGAAAAATTGTGTTCCTGTATTGAGAACAATCTTTTTTCCTAAGTTTAAAGTCTCATAGTTATTCATGGCAGGAGTTGCTGCACTGCCTAAGAGTCCTGTCACATAACTTTGCTTCATCAACATCTCATGTAAGATGCAAATGGTATTTTTAAATTAGAAACATGGAAAACATCTTAAGGCAGCCCAGTAAGAAGATTTAGTGCTTACATCCCAGCTCACAGGTGTAGGTGTACTAATGGGAGGACTTTGCCTATGCTGAAGATAATGACCTCTCTACGAGGTGACCTGAGCATCGCATGGGGCTGTGCCATCCTGCACACAGCACTGCCAAACTCCACCCGTTATTGCTACCCAGGCAGCCTGCAGACATCTCCCACTTGGCACCAGCAACTATGCCACCTGTGTGTGCTTATCTTTATCTTGATGTGAAGCAGTTTGTTCTCATGTGAACATTTGCTTGGCAGTAGAAACGGTACATAGACTTGCTCACTCCTAGGAAAATCCAATACGAACAGGATCTGAGCAGTGTGTTTTTCTCATTGGTCCATCTGAAGGGTTGTAAGAGTATCTACACTATCCTCTTTTCCCTTCTATGCTAGTGCCAATAAATGGTATTTTTAGCCATTGCTTTGTGGAGCCTGAATGCGTTTCGTACTGAAAACCATTACAAGCATTAGCCCCGGTGAATAAACCAGGCCAGCATTCTGGTCATTGAACTGATAAATATAAATTAAAATTAAGAAATTAAATATAAATATAAATTAAATTAAATATAAATTAAATATATAAATATATATATTTATATAAACATATAAATATATATAAATATATAAATATAAATTAAATATAAATTAAATATAAATATAAATTAAAATTAAGAAAATAAAACCAGAAACAAAACAAATTAAAACAACAGAAAAAAGAAAAAGGCATGCTCAATTCCTGTCCTTTGGACACACCTTACATTGCTTATGCAGGAATTGGTGTCTTGGTTCATTTAAATCAGAAATCAATCTGGAATGGAAAAAACTGAAATATGAATTGGAGGTTGGAACTATATGATCTTTAAGGTCCCTTCTAACCCAAACCATTCTGCGATTCTATCAATTCAAGAGTCACATCTGAAAACTTTTTTTGGTTCTATTTTTTCTTTCTTACTTATTTCCAGTTTCTTCTTAATATCTGCAATGACAGAGCCTTTTATCTATCTATCTATACTTTTTTTTTTCCCCTGGACCTGTCATTTATAAATAGGAGGAATTCTTCAATTGATTTCTATCAGTCCTCTATTAAAACCACTTTCTTCATATTATTGCTGTTGTTGTCCTTTGTTGTCCTTCCCAACACTGTATTTTTTAGTTTATAGTTCTTCAGCTGTCTTTTTGAGGGCTGGAGTGGATGCTGAAGAAAGGTGGGAACTGAGCTTGTGTGTTATTTATATCAGCAGTTTAAATGGAATAAATATTTTTTTTCCCCACAGTGTGGCAGCAAAGCTTTTTAAGAGGAAGAACTGCCTTGTCTGAAGAACTTCTTGCTAAGTAAGTTGAAAATCATGAATAACTGAAGTCAGAGTCCATAGATTCCTTGTCCTGAGTGAACTGGGTTCTGTTTGGAAGACTAATTCTCTGCTCTAGAATTCCATACCACTGCAGGGCTCTTTTTCTTACTCTATCACAGTTACTTTTTAATGGTTCTTTTCCAATAATAGAAGTCTTGAAATACAAAACAGTTCACAAAAATTTTGCATGACTTTTTGCTGCAGACCCACAGGCAAAAATGTGAAAGAAACCTTCTTCTGTAATGCCTGATACAAAGAACTTAGGAACATGCAGGCAGGCAGTAAGTGTCCTGCAGTTCAACAAATAAATCAGACACAGAAACGGCACAGAGCATTCAAAGGCGATTTATGCTGGCTTTTTTTACTTTCCAATGCCTTGCGTGTGTGTGTCTGTGTGTGCAAATGCGCAAGAGAGAAGGCAAACAAAATCTAAATCCTGGAGAACTATATGTGACAAAAACATTTACAGCCCCAGTCTGTGATCCTCCAGATTCAGAATCACTACTTAAAAAAGCAAAATATCGTGACCACATTTCTGTGATCTATAGCTAAATCCCTTCTCATTGCAGCAATGTTCCAGCCCAATTTTCCATCTCGTTTGAAACAAATTAAGGAACTGAGCACTTTTCATCCCATCCACTCTCCATCCCTACTTACTAGGCACTGCTTTTCTTTCAGCGAGGTCAAAGCTGTCTAACTGTGGACACATGTCTAGTTTGATCATCAGTTGACTATTTACCCTCTCACAACACTATTTACTCTTTCATTCTTGAAGTCAAATTCTTTCTTAGACATAGTGATCTCATTTTCTTGAAAGCTTAAAAGAAAATTGTTGCTATTTTGGAATAGATTTTTTTTCCCCAGGAAAATTAGTTATATATTTCAGTATGTTCCAAAGTAATCCGTCACAGAAAAGACTCTGTATAGTCATGAAAATAACCAAATATTTAATTATGATTTTACCAACAAAGCAAAGCTAAGCAGTATGGATGATTATCTGCAAACAGACAAAAGAAAAATTATTACATTTTAGGAAATAATGTCTACTGTGAAAATTACTTACAGCATAGTAGTGTCTGCATTGTAATCAGTTAATTAAAAGTACTATTGTAGATGTAGATCATCCTATGTGAAGTGTAGTATATATATACTATCTGGTTAAACCTATGTCTACAGTGTAATTGAATAATGAAATTACTGGAGGATCTCAAAATACATGTGCTCAATATGAAAACACATGGATGTACTTTCCTATGCATCAGTTGTGTGAATCTGAATCTTACTTTGCAAAATTTTGATTTATAGAAATTCAAACAATCTAAAAGGGAAATGACATGTGACATTAGAGAGGTTCATTTCTCATATGGGACTTGCTGACTCTTGTTTTGAATGTACAATGATAAATTACTTCTGGGAAAGAGTCTAATGGTGTGTATGAAACAGAAGCAGCTATTAAATTCTAATATTTAAAACTGTGGGAGGAAATAAGTATTTGGCTACAATCTTGAAAAAAAGAGGAAGTTTTCTTTATTATTACAAAAATAACAATTTCCTTCAACTTTTAATCTCAGCAATGCACATAAACAGCGAATGACTCAGAATATAAATCTGCTAGAAATTATTCTATTGTTATTGCTGGATTCTGCTAAATCAATACAGACTTCCTGTCTTGTCACCCTCCTTTATCTTTGATAATGGAACCAGGTTGTTTTATCAGTATAAATCAGATTTATCCCTGCTTTGCTACAAATGACTTTAAGTCCATTTACTATGAAACTCCTGCTACAAGGTCATCCATAATCAGCTCTTAACTTCAATATATTATAAACCATTTCAAATTAATTTCAGAAATGTTTAATGAAAGTGGTTAAAGGAACAGAGCACGGTAGCTGCCTGCAGCTATGACATGACCTACTGATTTTAGAGCAAGGTATTACCTATGTTCAAAGACTTAATGTCCGAACTTCACAGTCATATGGTATAATTTGAAATAGACATTTTTAGCTAACAATTTTTAGGTTTAGTGCAGGTTAAATGTTCTACTCTATCTCTGAATTTAACAGGAATAAGGAAGAATACATAGCCAATGTTTTATGAGGATATCACTGATAGCTCCGACTCCTTACTAAAGAGAGCTGTAATGATGCATACAAACACACAAATATACTTGTTAGAGAGTTACATATATCTTACAAAGAGAATCTGGATTGTCTGATTATTCCCTGAGTTGAAGAAATACTGCTTCATTTTGCTGAATTAAAGGAGACTGTAATCTTTTATGAACTTTTGAAGGTACTAGGAGCACTCCTAAAAGTATGCAAAAGGAAATTTATGAGAGAAAATTTATTACTGTGATGCTAAAGTTCTCTACGCAGTAAGTCTATTTCACAGAAATAAAAAAAAATAAAAAAAAATCCTGAAATTATTGCTTTAGTAGGATTAACTAGCACAGTCACTAATAGTCAGCATGTATGACCACTAAAATGGAAACTGCTTGAACTTAATGAGAAGTTGGAGTAGATTTGAGTCAGCACTGGACCTCTGTTTGGCTTGAAACCATGTAACAGTATCTTTTCTTGCTACTGCTTTCAGCATCTGCTCTCCAGCAAGACAAACAGAAGCTAGTATTCAAATAAACCAAGGCAGGTACTGCAGCAATGCAAACACATTAGAAAAGTGAGGTAATTTATGTCATGGAGCTCCATGCCGCTGTGATTGGTTAATGTTTAGCCAGCTCTTTTTACACTATAAAATGCAGTCATCAGGATAAATGTTCACATCCCTGCGCTGTCTTCAACCAAGTTGTCCCTATTATGCTTCATACGAGCACCAGTGAACCAGTCCGTCACAACCAACAACATGCTCTGGTGAGTCCTTCCTTGTCACAGTGAGAAATGTCAGCAGAGTGTTCTCTTAACAGATTATCTTTACTTCAAAATCACTATCAATCAATTTAAAAATACACTCAAAAATATAAGAGAATTGGGTTGGGGGTTTAGGGGAGGCCTAAATTTTTCCCTTTCCTTCCCACCCTCTCAATGTTTGGTGATTACTTAGCTTCAGGATAGGGAAGGTCATTGAAAAAGAAAAATATTATAAATTAAGGTCACATCATGAGAAATGGATTTAGCTTGCATGAGAAAGAATTAAAGTTTACCTCTGAGAAAAACAATTAACAGAAATCCAAGATCTTGGGAAAGACTTCAATTCCTCCAGTGAGGAATGAATGCTCCACAAAGGGGATGTGATGGCTTAATGAAGTGAGAAATTATTTTCTTATATATATATATATATATATATATATATAAAACTTGTGTGTGTGTTTGCACACAGACAAAGAATACAATTTTCTTTTATTGGCCAATACTGCCTCCACAAACAAGTATTCAATAAAACTACACAGCTATAGTTTATCCAGTTATTCCAATTGTCTAACTAAGGTTGTTTTGCATGTTGTGAAACAAGTAATGGCATAGAAATAATAAGTAAGCCAAAATGTTTTGAGACAGAGTATTACAGACATTTTTAAAAACAAACCTAGCGTTCA
This sequence comes from Strigops habroptila, assembly GCF_004027225.2. Taxonomy (NCBI): domain Eukaryota; kingdom Metazoa; phylum Chordata; class Aves; order Psittaciformes; family Psittacidae; genus Strigops; species Strigops habroptila. The sequence continues at coordinate 18,003,091 of NC_044283.2, forward strand.
TTGGGTAATACTACCCTATCAGTCTTTGAATTTACATTATTATACTACATATATGCACTTCATATAGTTTAACATTGCAATAATATCTTTATGTTACATGGGTTTAGAAGATACAGTGAAGCCATAATTTTGGTCTCATAGGTAGTGTCTCTACTTACTTGTCCCTAAGTGCATAGTTAGACCATCATCACAAAAGGAATGAGGCCATATTATTTTGACCATATTCAGTTAGTTGTCCCTGCCTTGTTTTCTATATACACTCAAGGTATACAACAGACCCAAAACCATGATGTCATGTGGCCTTTCCAACAGTGCTCATCCCCAACAGTGCTCATCAACACTATGTTCAAGTGTTTCACAGACACTGCTGAACATGAAGGAAATAGTGACTTGTCCTGTCAATATAGTGTATCAGGGTTAAAAAACAGATTAGGCATCAGGATGTCTAAGTTATAAGACCATCAAATGTGCATGAGTTAAAACACTTAACTGCACTTAACCAGAACTGAGGGAGCAGTGAGTAGTTAAAACTTTTCCAGAGAGGTAAAAGATTTTCTTTCTATTTCTCCATAACTGAAGTAGGGAAGGGTACTTTACTAGATTTTGCAAAACATCACTTGGAGTTTACCCTGATCTCTTCAGTTTGCTTATTAAGTCATCCTCTTTAATTAATCCCAGTTTAGCACATTTTATAATCATTTACTCTAAATGGAGTGCAGCAAAAATACAAAAAACAAACAATCAGCACCTAAACAGATGTGCAGAAAGAAAGGTATTCTGGACTTTAACCTTCCCCTTCCCAGCCATAGTAATACAGTTCTGAAAAAGCAACTTTTAAATTCAAAAAATTATGGGGTCCTAAAGAAAATACAGGAAAGACTGAGCTGGCAGAGGCATTTGTAAGATTCACTGGAAGGTTAAAAAGTTCTGGCCAAGCAATTATCCAGAAAGAAGTCATTCAAAAGTAGGAGGCACTTTTAGAAATGTAGGGCCAAAAATAGACTTACCAGTAAAATGAATGCCATTACTCCTGAATTGCAAAATATTTGTGTACATCTGTAATTACAGAGATGCTGTGTAGAAAACTAGAACATGACCTTCAAATGCATTCAGTTTATTCATGGCAGCATCTTTTTCCTACATTGTTAAAAACTTTCCACTTTCTTACAGATGTTTAAACTACTTCACATTTTTCAAGGGAATATACTTGGGAAATTACTGTTCACTAATTTTATGGTATCTTAGCTCTTAGTAAAATCTAACAGCAAATGAATAGTGAGCACTTGAAAAAATAAATGTATATATTCCTCTGTAATTAATAGAAGAATTAAATTCACGGAAGCTAAGAATAAGCATGTAGTTTGGGAATCTGGAGGGAAATAAGGTACTATTAGTATACCAGAAAACAAAAGAATGAGTATGCCAAGCACTAGCACCTTCACACTCGAAGAGGAAATAAGGTATAAAAGAAATAAAGTCCAGCTGTTCCAAGGCTTTTGAAGGATTCACAGTACCTCCGATGTTTGGAAAAACATCCACTTTTGGCAGAAGACAGCTTGGAGCTGCAATGACATCTCCAGCTGAGGTAAAGGGATGCTTATCCTTGGCAGGGAAGCACCACACGGCCAGGATGAACCAACACAGGACACATGCTATGATGTATCCATGTCATGTTACAGGACAGTTACAATTTTCTTACAAAATAGTTATTCAGCCCAATTGCGCGGCCTGAAACACACAAACAGCCACTGGCACATCACCAGCTCCCCTGCAGACCACACACCTCATGATGAAAGTGTCTGTGTTTTGATCCCATGGCACATATGCTTCCAGCCAGGTGAAGAAAGGCCTCCCTAGATAAAATGGCAGCTGGAAGGGATCTGCAGGTCATTGTAGTGACTCATCCAGCTCTGCCCCTTGTCTTCTCCAATGCTGAGCAAACCTAACATGGACAACCCATCTGTCTCCTCTGAAGTGTAATAGGCAAGCTACTTTTATTCTGTGTTAAGAAAGAAAAACAAAGGGGATGTAGATTTATAAAGTATTTGCAGCTTCAGTAACAGAATTGTTTCACCAAAAGTGGCATATTTGCCTATTCCATTTTTAGTTTAAGAGGGTTGTGCTCCCAGATACTTGTATTCCTTTATGAGTACTACACATATTGGTGAAAATAACTAAGCTATTATCCTTAAAATTTCCCTCTCAGAAAATTATGAGGTTTTTTCCTGCAGAAATTCATAGCTACCCCACATTTACTTTTTCCTTCCCAGCTTCTGGCACTCAGAGCAGAAGACCATTTGACACAAGCTTCTGAAAGTGCAGACGCAGTCATGCTGCCTTTGTTTGAGACAAGGAGTGCAGAAGACTCCATTGCTTTATGTTGGTGTTGTCTGGTGCTGATCGCAGGGCTGCCAGAAAAGTGCTTTATTTATAGCAGGCTGCTGAGTCTGTCTGAAATTATTCGCCTCTCACAAATTATGCTTCATGACTGGCTTTGTTATGAGAAAACACGTCTGCATAATTGATAGCAGAATACAGGAAGGTGCTAACAACTATCAATTTCTGTTGTCAAAAAGCAGCTGAGGCTGAACTGTGCCGCTTAATGTACTGGCAAGAGTATCAGATACACATATAAAATTGTCTAATATCCTATAATTTGGAACCAGATTTATAATTATTTTCTTGTTTAAAAAAAATATGGAATAAAAACAATCAATGATACTGGACTTTTCCCCAAAGTTTCAGAATTTGATTCTAATTCTCTGTGTATTCAGAGCGAACATATAAGACTTTGCAAATGTAAAACATTTATCAAATAAAAGACATAGTTAGAAATATAATTCAATATTATAAGCGGTAGAAGAAATCAAATAAAACTATTTATTGCTTTGCTCCAATTAATGTTTAAATATGGGATATTTCAAACTCAGTCTTTAAGACAGTGAATACTTCTTAATAGTAGGGACTTGCCAGACACATCACATTTTGATTCAAGGATACAGGAAACTTCCTTTTGGAATTATTAAACACTATTTGAATGCAGCTAGGGTTCACAAACCTGACAGTCTGATGAATCTCATGACTATGTTGCATTACAGGAAGACTAAAGATCATTGGTAGCTTGATAAAAAATGAATTGCTTTCTCTACCAAGCAGAAGGATAAAACCTGGCAAAAATTAGATTTTTGTCACATGGATTTTTACTATTCCGCAACAATTATCAACCTCTCAAATCTAAGCTAAAAAGTGGCTGTCTCTATGGATTATGAATTTAAAACCTGATCTACATCAATAACTGTAAAGCATCTTCAGAAAAGCATATGATAAAAAAGCCCTAATTTCGTAATTCCAACAACTTAAAAAAATATATTTTGACAGTTAATACCAGAGAGGAATTTTCTGACAATTTTTACTGAATTACCAGTTTTCCCAAAATAACAATAATTTATTCTGGTAAAAGTATTGTAAATGTAGTTTCTACAACGCAGACAGACTTGCCAGTATGACCACATACTACTCAAAACATTCTGATGTGGAATTTGGAATTGTCCTCAAATGTGTACTTTCTCTGTTCTGAAATAAAATTCTGTTTAATGGGCTTAAGAAACCTCCGGTGTGTGTGTCTGTGATGAAACACTGTTTCTGTGATTTTGTAGCATTATCCAAGCCCTACTTACTATTTAATCTTGCTACCTATGGTAGATGGAATTCTCTGGCAGTAAGGGCTCTGGACTCTTCTGCAGTCTTTTCACAGTTTCTTTTCTGCTATGAGATGGAGAAGAGCTTCTCATTCCTCTGCCCCTCCACGCAGGATTGCAGCTTCTCTTTTTACTTCATTTTTCACTTGCCAGGTAGAGTTTTTTATTTACTCAGATTGTTCTTTCTTTGTTCATTTACCTAATCCTAACAAGAGTAAAAAGTAGTATTTATCAAAACTAGGGGTGCTTCAAGGGGCAAAGAATTTTATCATGGCTGATGAATTGATCAGCAACCCAGAAATATACAGGCACTTACCAATTTTAAATTGGATGTGAGGACATAAGTCAGGGTAGTATAAGAGTCAATGATAGCACCACTGGAAAAAAAAAAAATTAAAAAATAAAGAAAAAAGTAAAATAAAACAAAACATATTAAAATAAACAACAAAAAACCCCCATGTTAACATAAAGAAAACTAAGTGTTGAAAATGCAGAGCTTACCATCCAGGCTTTATTTTCATTGAGTACTGGATACATTTTTATCAATATGTGACAGAAGTTCAAGATATTAGTATCATACTAGATTTTTGGTCTTACCCAAAGCGTGTACTCATTAGGAAATGATGAAACAGCTGAGGAAACATTTGCAGATGCCTTATAGTTTTGGAAGGAATCTGTAAATACTGCACAGAGCTGAGGTGAAGGCACTCAACCATTTCACAGTTGACACTCCTAGAAACATTGCTGCCATGTTAAGAAAATACCAAAATAACTTGGAAAAGGTCAGATGTTTGCACGTGCAAAACATAGAAGAAGAAAGAAAAGAAAAAAGAACAAACCAACCAGTCAACTGACACGTCAAGACCCAAAAGATTGAAACAAGCAGATGAGAATTGAGACATTTCTTCCTCTACAAGGGAAAACCTTGTTGGAAGGACAGCTGAAGAACTGTACCTGATGCATTAATGGAGTTCTGGCAGCTTCCTTTAGATGAACAACGTGTTTGTGCACATTTGAAATTCCCTTTGGGAGAGTGTTTCTTCAGTTTACCATTTAGGTTCTACTGTTTTCAGACTGAAAATTTGCAAGAAACTGTAAGTTTTTGATGGATGAAAAGGTACAAAAATCTTCAAAAATGACTTTGTGATTAGGAAAGGAAAACTGAAAAGCACAACTTTTAGAGACTGTGATCAGAAGGCCAGAACTCTTGGGCTACAGCTAAATGCATACAAATATTATATTGTGTTCATAAGAAAAAGCCACTTTGCAAAAAGTTAACCTTGCACAGAATGGCCAAGTAACTAAGCTGACACTTTCACCAACAGGAATAGCAGAACAAAGATCTTAATTTAGCTAAGTTAGATGCCCACATCAGTTACCTGGTAGTAGTACAACCTAATGGTTGCGAAGGTTACTGAAGACTCTGAAAGCATTTCACTGAATTGGCCAAAGTCCTAAAACAGAATGACTGTTTTCTTGGACATGACATCCTGGTGAACATGAGAAGGAAGAAAGTAGAAAGAATGAGATGCTAATTCATGAGGGAAGACATAACCGGAACAGCAGAGCTTTGTGAGGCAAATCACAGGACTGAAAAATTGGTGTGGAACAGTCACTTGTTTAGGAAAGAATGATTAACAATATGAAGAGTGGTGTACCTCAGGGATTGGTGTTGGGACCGATCTTGTTCAACATCTTTGTCGGCGACGTGGACAGTGGGACTGAGTGAGCCCTCAGCAAGTTTGTCGATGACATTAAACTGTGTGGTTTGGTTGATACGCTGGAGGGAAGGGATGCCATCCAGAGGGACCTTGACACACTTGAGAGGTGGGCCAGTGCCAACCTCATGAAGTTCAATCAACTCAAGTGTAAGGTCCTACACTTGGGTCGGGGCAATCCCAGGCACAACTATGGGTTGGGCGGAGAAGAGACTGAGAGCAGCCCTGCAGAGAAGGACTTGGGGGTGTTGGTTGATGAGAAACCGAACATCAGCCGGCTTCAGTGTGTGCTCACAGCCCAGAAAGCCAACCATATCCTGGGCTGCATCAAAAGAAGCGTGACCAGCAGGTCAAAGGAGGTGATCCTGCCCCTCTACTCTGCTCTTGTGAGACCTCACTTGGAGTACTGCGTACAGTTCTGGTGTCCTCAACATAAGAAGGACATGGAGCTGTTGGAACAAGTCCAGAGGAGGGCCACAAGAATGATAAGGGGGCTGGAGCACCTCCCGTATGAAGACAGGCCGAGAGAGTTGGGGCTGTTCAGCCTGGAGAAGAGAACGCTGCATGGAGACCTCATAGCAGCCTTCCAGTATCCGAAGGGGGCCTACACGGATGGCAGAGAGGGACTCTTCATTAGGGACTGTAGTGATAGGACAAGGGGTAATGGGTTTAAACTTTAACAGGGGAAGTTTAGGTTAGACATAAGGAAGAAGTTCTTTACAGTGAGGGTGGTGAGGCACTGGAATAGATTGCCTAAGGAAGTTGCGAATGCTCCATCCCTGGCAGTGTTCAAGGCCAAGCTGGATGGAGTCTTGAGCGACATGGTCTAGTGTGAGGTGTTCCTGCCCATGGCAGGGGGTTGGAACTAGATGATCTTAAGGTCCTTTCCAACCCTAACTATTCTATGATTCTAAGAGAGGTCTTCTGGGGAAAGCAGTGACAAACTGATATGTTAGAAAAAATAAGATATGACAGCTACAGAAATAAAACAGAAACACCCTCCCATTGCACCACCACCATCAAAACCAACAGATTTCAGCACACTGGAAATTGATTAAAGGTATTTTTGAAAGATGGCTTAAAGATAAACATGTGCAGGTATGCTGGCAATTTATGCAGGAAGGTTACATTAAATGCACAAATTGTCCCAAAGAAAGGAAATAATAGGTCATGGTATTTGGAAATCTTCAATGATTGACTATCAAAAAGTGATGATGCAGAAAAAGAAAAAAAAGACCTGTTCCAGCGTTTGATCACCCTCACTCAGAGTTGAGAAGTTTTATGTATGATTAAACAGAATTTCCCTTGCTGTAGCTTGGGTACACGCACAAGTCTTGCTCCATCTTCTCTATAACAATCCCTTAGGTAGCACAAGCTCCTCTCTAGCTTTCTCTTGTTCAGACTGATAAAGGCCAGCTCTCTCAGTTGCTCCTCTGTATCATATAAATCCAGCCCCTTAAACCTCTGACCGGCCTCAGCTGCACTTGTTCCAGTTTGCCAACCTCCCCGTTGTACTGCAAAACCCAAAGCTGGGCACAGTCATCTGCGGTACTCATCTTCTATTCTCACAAAGCAAAGATGGTCTGCTACAAGACAAAGAACCTGAAACACAGAAAAAGCAAAGTCCTTCTCTCATGTTATCAAACCTGACTGCAAGTCCTCTAGAGATTAACCTGTTTCCTACCCTACAGTCACTGTTAGGCTACAAGGTGAGAAATCACTCCAGGCCTACCATAGTCCCCCTGAGGGGAATTACAGCTAAAGTACCAACATCACAGACGTTAATCCATTAAAAAAATATATTTTTAACTGTTGAAGGAAATCTATATGAGTTTTAATCACCTTATTGTCCCATATGTTTCTCTAAACTGGTCTAGGAGAAGTCATCTCAGGCAAACTGCTGATTCTATTTTTCTCTTCTTTTTCATGTTCAGAAAAGTAAAAATAACACAAAATAAAAATAGCCTCTCTCATGTACTGCCTCAAACACCCTCAGACAAAACAGTGCAGAAAACATCTTAGCAAATTCCCAGGTCAGCACAAAGCAAGCAAGACAAGTTCCCCACGCAAAGTTTCTCCCACTGTAGGTGCGTCAAGAGGCAATGAGCCTTCAGTTGCCAAAGGACTGAATTTATAGTAAGCTTTATACGCATATGGTTGAAGTATTAAAGTTCACAGTGCATGGCTAAAGGAAAACCAACTAATCCCTATATTTAGACTCTGTCTCACAGGTTCTGTCTACAGTCTTCCATCTACATTTTGAATTCTTTTGCCTCTAAAATGCATGATTTTTGGCAGAGACACAAGGTGAGGTGAAAATATTTCTAAACATTAGCCATTCATGCATTTTCATAAGTCATGATACATGTAAGCATTCTTAATACTGCACAAAACATGGACAGTCCCTTTGTAAAAGCCAAGAAAAAAATTCTAGAAAAGCCATAGGGATTTGGAACTTGCATGCTTTGAAAAGCCCACAATCAAAGACATGATCAGTGAAAGTGGCCAGCTCTTTGTTTTCTAAAATAGTTTCAAGCTGGAGCATTTATCACAATGGTATTTTGTAGTGGAACAGAAAATTAATTACATTCTTTGTGTTCTCCTCGTAGGACAGACTGTAGTTGTATTTGGGTTTATGTCTATATTTTCTAAGGAAGGTATTCCTCCTCCACTCACATTACTTCAGGGCCAGCACAGGCCAGCTCCATAACTTAAGAACTTGTACTGAAGCAGGGCAAATATACCTCCAACTTAGTACCCTCTCTCCACTGGTAGCCAGAAGTAGATTTGTGGAGGAGACTAGAAAAGTGATATTTCCTTCAAGATATCCTTGATGTTTTCAGCCTGGGCTTTCTGAACCAGAGCTAAACTTCCTGCATCCTTGCCTTGTTGGATTTCTCTTCCATGAATTTATAAAATTGTTTTTTTCTGAACCCTTCTAAGCTTTGGCCAAAATCAGTACCATTTACAAATTGCCAATGTGCACTGTGCTAGGTACATCCCTGGTACATTCTCAATCTGCCACATGGTAATTTCACTCCTTATACTTTAATTATGAGAAACAATGAACCTCTTTATGCCCCTTCATGGCATTCACTTTCATAACCTCCTATCTCATCTCTCACCTTCCACCCATTAGTCATTTTTTTTCAAGGCTGAAGAGCCCTGATCTGCTTAAACATGTCCTTGTACTAAACCCTTTCATACCTTTGATCATGCATGCTGCCTTTGTCTGTACCCTTTCTAGCTTTGTATTGTCCTTTATGAGACACCAGAAAGAGCATACAGGATTCAAGATAAAGGCAATAGATTCATACAGTGATATGATACTTGCTTTTGTTCTCTTTTCCTTTCCTAATAATTCTTAACGTTGTATTTACTTTTTTTGATAGCTACTCAGCACTGAGGTGACATTTTCAGAGCACAACCTATTATAATTCACAGATCTCATTCTTGAGTGATAAAACCAAGAATATACACCATTGCAGATGTAATGGGAGGACTGTTTTTAACATGCACGTTACATTTATGAGTACTGACATTTTATCACCCATTCATTCTACATTCTTCTGCAATTCTTCAGTGTTGGCCTTTTGCCCATCCCAAAGGGTAACTTCTCCCTCTCCTACTGTCCCCTTTTGCCAGGATTGTAATAGCAACAATGAGGATGAGATTTAGATTTAAGAAGGTCACTGAAAAAAAACCCCAGTGGTTATAACTTTTATGTATAAAGCCTGGAAACTACTTTAGTTTTTCTAGTAATATGAGCTATTTTTTACCATTTGCAATTATGAATCGAAGGGTTTGTTTGTTTGTTTTTAAAAAAAAGTATTTTATTTGTATTGAAGGGCAAAATAAATTTCTGAAAAGACAGATAAACAGGGTAACAGAGACACCCTTAGGCATAACTACAGCAATAGTATTTCACAGGCTTTGCCTTTGAGGAGTCAGTTATATGTGAACGGTTTTCTACTCTTGTAGAATACTTTAATCAATATTTAAGTAACAAAGTGCTTTAAAGATCACTTGATACATTAGTTGAACTTTGTATAAGATAGTCCTCTCTGCCTGCCACTCCTGTTAGCCCTACTTTGCACCTCGTCCTTCTCTAACAATTTCTCCTGTCATGCTTTGATAATCTGTCCCATTTAGAACTTCTTCCAAGTGTTGCCATTTCAGTTCTTTGAATATTGTGTGCAATATAAAGAATCAAACAGTTTCTCACTCCACAGGAGGCATTAAGATGGTTTCAGTGTTCCTCTGGAGAAGACCACCCTGCAGGTCTTCTTTTCAGCCTTTGCACTCTCATGCTAGGTGATACTGCCCAGGTTTAGGGATACCTGACACACTGATATAACTTTTTGTATCCCATCATATGTACACAATTTCTGATGACAATAAACCACAAAACAACCCTACACAAAACAAACCATGTCTCTGTGTTGAGGCTACATATGCAATACAAAAGCGTTTCAGGCCTGTTGTTAATGATCTCCATTTATTTTCTGAGCTATGATTTCCCCGTAGAAAAGATCTGTAAACTCCACTTAGCCATAAACCTACAGACCTAACAGTCTACCCACTTTACAAATTGTTATGATTCACGATTGATTTGTTCTCCTTGCCCTGTAATTGAAAACTTATCTTGTAACACACAGCCTACCATACGACTGTCTTTGTATGGGGAGATACCCTAAGCCCTTTCCCGTGCTCCACATGAATATGGAAACACAGATTCATTTAGTCTTTCCACTTATATAAAGCACTCTGTGATTATCTGCTGGTCCTGTAGACTCTCTGTAAGGCTTTCTGTGGCTTACACAGGGCAAACTATCTTTTTGACAATTTTTTATGCCTTTAGCCAGTTATTTTTCAAGGTTTTATTAGAATGTATTAATATTTTTATAGTTAACTGCATAGATTTTTCTAGTTTCCTTTCTTGGACCTTCTGAATATTGATTTCCTAGGTAGTAATTTCTTTAAGCCTTTTATTTAACAAGACCTTTTATTTCCCCACTAAAATCTGTTTTGATATGCTAGTCTGGGTTTTTACTGAGCCTCTAATTTGACATTTTAAAATCAAAATTATCCCCATTACGTCTGAATGTACTTTACCCTTGTGAATGGTCCTTTCAATTTCCTTTTGATGAACTTCTAATTTTAACATAAATCTTCTTTTTAAGTTAGGCACTAATATAATGAGTTCTGCTGTTCTTGTCAGAATATTGAATCTAATTACATTACAGTGACCTAAAGAGTTGGAGAGTAGCTCTTTGACACTAACATTTTGAACTGGATCCTGTGTACTCTTTCCAACCAAATAAATTTCTTCTCTTCTCATGATTCCCTAAGTAGCTGTTACATGGGACAGTCATTCGCAAGGTTTAAAAATTTAAGTTTGGAATCACATTTAACCTATCTTCAATGGCAATAATGGAATTTTTCCATTGTAATTGTATTTTTAAAGTCTCATGTCCTGTGGCATGCCTCAACTGAATACATTTCTTAGATTCACATACCAAATTCTTACATCTGTTGCTGAATACTAAGAATAAAAAATAACCATGAATTACCATTTAAAATTGTTCTTCGATATGAAACATAACCCTCAAATTGGATGGAATGTCAAAAAAGCATAATGAAATAGTAGCAATATGTTAAACTTAAAAAAACCCCAAGCCCTACAGATTAAGCTTTATGACATCAGAAAAATGTCTGTAAAAAGTCATCTGAGAGTCTGACTCCTATTTGTCACAATGCACACAGAAAGAGAAGTTTCGATATACTAATTGCATTATTTATTAAAAATTATTTTATCTATCAGGGAGGTTAATGTTAGTAACAAAGCATTTTTCCTGAAAAGCCTCATGACATAAATTGCCTTATAAACAAGGAAAGGTACAGAGTACTGGAAGTTACATGAACATTGTTAAAATGTGGCAAACTAGAATAGAATTTTGCTTCAAGCATGATTTGCATACTTCAAGAACACAAAATCTCAAAAACTGTTACAGTAAGGTAAAAATATTTACTCTTTGTGGTAATGCTCTCATTGTCCTTCAAATTTTTGTTTCAACAGTTTTATATAGGGTGGTGAATGAAAGCTCAGTTTCACCCATCAGTGGCACTGAACAATATTCCGAGGGATAGGGGAAATAGAGGTTCAAATATCCATTCTTCCAAGGTTTCAGCGTTGACATTCCAAGGCAAGTCATTTCCACCTGCTATTACACAGGGTTAAGAAACTGATGCCAGTGATTTGTAGTTAAACCTCTTTTGCAGATAAAAGCAGTGAATGCACATCCCTCATTCTGCGATATGGTTCAGTCACTTTGGGGAAAAATGACCCCAAGAGCAGCTCCTCATTCTCACAAAAGGTTTGTGAATTTAAGCCAGGGTTTTTACTGGATGTATAAAAAGACAAGCCTTGCTATTTGAACACATGTATTCCTTCCTTGAAAAGTCTAAAACCTTTTTTACTTTTGCTTGATTTGATTCACTTGCTGACCAAGCTAAAAATACACTAAAAAAAAAAAAAGAAAAAAAAAGAAAAAAAAAGATATTATTTATATCCCCAAACCCTTTTATCATAGCAATGAAGACTGGAGATGTGGCTGTAAATGATGCAATGGATTTATATAACCTTAGAAGCCTATTCTGTCAGTGCTCACCTCGTATATCCATGACTGAGGCCTTTAAAGAACAAAGCATTTTTCTTCATTAAACTCCTAAGAGCCACAGACCCGTGTGTTTATGTGACCCCACAGGAAGGAAGAAGGTAAAAATAAAAAAATAGCATTTTAGTTTAATAAAAAATTTAAGATGCTTAGTTTAATAAAAAGATTAAAAAGCTGTGTATGCAATTTTATGTGCATGCTTTCAGAAAAAAATGTAAGTGGCAGCCAAAAACTACATAAAACCTAACAGTTTAGCCCACAAAGGATAACAAATCTCAATCTAGGTCAGAGAACCCTTACATGTAATGAAAACGCACACTCCTGTGCCATCTCTCACCATGTCTCTGCACACTTTTTGAAAAGGTAAAATAGTCTAAGTTCATTCAAAATAAATAAATAGATCATACGGCATAAATGCTCTTCAGAGATAAAGCATTTGATAACATCATTGAAGAGTCAACCAATCACTGTGAAACAGATCAAGTTACAAAAAAGTAAGTTCTTTTACCGTAATAAAAAGTTCTTTACCCTAATAAAGACTGAAAAATAGAGGAAATCTTTATGAAGATATCTGCTTTTCAGCACACCTTTTTCTTGCAAAAGATACGTGTACTACACAAAAAATAAGAATGTTTATTTTATAAGCATAGGATGATTCAAATAGCCATTGCTCTTTTACGAGGGAATTGAGTGTGAGAAATGTAAAAACAGATAGAAAACAAATCTCTTAAAGGATGGTCCTAAGTTTCAAATATCCTAAAATAAAATAAAAAAACCAAACAAAACCCAAACAAAACAAAACCAAACCAAAAAAAAAAAAAAAAACCCAAAACAAAATAAAACAACAAACCCTAAGGCAAATAGTTTGTTCAGTTTCAATTTGTAATAGGAATAAAAGATGGACAGAAAAGGTCAGGGAGCACGTTCAAAGATAAGGAATTAACAAAATGTGTCAAAATATAAAAATAAAGACCAGTAGCTCAGTAGCTCTTCCAGCTGAAAAACTAGAGAACACCCAATGAAACAGGTAGGCGGAGAAAGAAATACCTTCACACACTGAAGAGTTAAGATACAAAGCTCTTTTTGACAGAATGCTGCAGATTCTAAATAAAGAGATTCATCAAAAACCAGTTTTAAAAATTCATGGATGAAAAATATGTCAAGAACTATTAAATACAATGACATTATCTCCTGTTTGGGAAGTCCTTGAATTGTAAATATCTCTGAAACAGAGAGCATTCCTAGGACATCTCAATATATGCTTTTCTTATTCTTTACCTTCTCTAAACATCTTGACCTTGATATAGAGTTAAATGAACTCCAGCTCATTTAGTCTGACCTACAAGAGATTTTTATGTTCCGTATTGTCATTTATATGCCAAACTAGAATTGTATTTATATGCCTGTAAACCCTCACAAACTCTCCAAAAAAGGTAATAATTCTTACTGCAGGTAAACAGCTATATAGCCTAAAAAATTTGATACTTGACAGGAAAAGTTTGGAAACAACTATAACCTACTTTAGGGTGAAGATATACATGTTTATCATATTTTACAACCTGCATGGTGTCAATACCATGCAAGACTACACACACACACACACTACAATTTAAAGTATATAACGTATACACAGTACTATGCATGATATTGGTATCTCTGCTAACACGACATAGGCTGACATGAAACTGGAATATAGTAGGGAGAGGACCTTACTATGTCTGGAGGCATTTTCTATCAGCGACTAAGCAGGCAGCAGAAATAAAGAATCCTCTCACCTTCTTAGAGCCGCTGAAATGAAATGTTTAGTTGACTAGTAAGTCACAGTGTAGACTGTGAAGCCCAACAAACAAATAAATTTAACACAGCCTCCCACAGAAGTAGGTCACCTTATTTTCAAGGAAGTCGTGTAAATAAAGAGAGAAACCACCTAAGATACAGATAGACACCCTTGCAATCTGAATAAGATTAGAGGCTGAAAGACTGTGGATAATTTAGCCTCTCTTTATCAGATAATGAAAATATCTTGTGTAGTTTAAAATTAGATTGCTCTTGCTTGCTTTTAAAAAGAGTTTATGCATTGCATAGTACTGAATAATAAATTGTGGTGTGATTATTGATCTTATTTCTTTATCTACCACTAGTAAAGAATGTCTTTGTTTAAGACTTCTCACCCATGTTGCCAGCAGATTGTGCCAACATAACAAGAGACAGTTCCTTCATCACTGCCTCAGAGAGCTAATTCTCAGAAAGCATTCGCCAGTGTTTGCTGCATGTTAGGGGAAGCTCATTAAACACAGTAGAACAATCCCTGCCATAATATTCCAATTTTATAATTGCGTATTGCTTACAAAACCCACTGGTTTTGTAAACAATAATTTGGTAAATATGAATCTTAATTTAATCTTTACCAAAGGAGAAGATTGCATACTGTAACCTGATGTGATTCTATGAGCCTGTGTTTCTTGGGTTTAGGTTTTCACCCATAATATGTCTACCCTCTATCTAATCATAGATGAATCCTTTTTTTGTGACTTCTCCACTCCAAGGAGAAGCAGACCAAGCCTTTCATGGGTTTTAATCTTAAAAAATATAGATCAAGTTCCTGTTACACAAACCTACTCCAAGGTTTGAAGTGTTACCACCACCAAAACACTCTCACAATTGAAGAGTCTGAATGACAAAATGATGAAATAATATTCCAAGAAAATATCTGAGGAATCAGAATTTGCAGCCAGTAATCCAGTAATCCTTGTTGGATTAGAATCTCAGTTGTTTGTCCAGCAGTTCACACAGGAATATGCAGGCTAAAATAATAAATAAATAAAATTAAAGCACTAAAATCCATCTTAAAATACTGAGCACAAAAAGGAATGGTTATTCACAGGGATTTACTTAAATCCATTCAGAAGAGATTCAGGGGTCAATTATCAGCAAGTATCATCACACTGACTGACAGTGCTAAAAAAGCAAATACAGCATTATGGATTGTTAGGAAAGGACAAGAAAACAGAAGGGCATCTTTGTGCCTTTACGTACTGCACTCCTGAATATTGTGCACATTGTTGATTTTCCAGTCTTCAAATATAAAGAAACAAAAAACTTTCAGAGGAACGGACAGCAAGGATGGTCAGGCATACAGAGTTGATTTCTCTGTAACAAGTTCACACCGGAGAAGAGATATCTACAGAGACGTGGACCAAAACCATAGTACACTCTATGAAAATGTCAAGTAGCAAGTTTAAAACAAAGGGAAGGGAGTCATTTTCCTACCTACCATGCAACTAACTGTGGCATTCATAGCCAAGGGATGTTGGGAGGTACAAAAGTCTCCACTTTAAAAAAAAATATAAATTCATAATTGGAGAAAATTTACTGCCCAAGAAGTTCTTAAATATCTGCTTGCTTGAGCCTAAGAAGTCATTCCAAGGAAGGATCACATTAAGTTTACACTCAATTCCTTTTATGTGTATAAATTTAATTGAATACTTAGCCTGATACAACACAACTGTTATGTTTTCATTACATTATTTTATCACCATTTTCTTTTAAAATATTTTTTATCTTTATCTTCATTGCCACATCAAGATATTTATTCTGAAAATTTGGCTGATGTCCTTAATATATTCTCTTTTGTCTAAACAGATTTTCCTGATTTAAAAAGCAAGAATGTCTGAAAACCACAGGAGCACAAATCAATATGTCTCAAATTCTGTTCTGTTCTGACCTTCACCCCACTCTCTGCATGTCCTCCTTTTCTACTCAACACTTTTCTCTGACAACTCTACTTTCCTTGAAAATCATTGAGCCACAAAATCTAAGTGACAGCTATCCTCCAGTAGAAGATTAACTGTTTAAAAATTATTCTTTATTAAGTACCTCCACGTCACAATAGAATGAGATGCTTGGATTAACATTGCAAAATTTAGAAATACGATTATTGTATTATCATTTAATGATTTTCATTTTACAGCTAACTTTTTTAATAAGAAAACCATTTCTCCACTTTATGCTCGCACTGTGCCTGCTGACTTAGAACTACACATCTAACTACTGTGGAACAAAAATAGCATAAAAAAGAGTCTGCTCAGAAAGAGAAATTACCATATTCATGACTTTCTAGATAAACTTTTCAGAAAGCAGTAGAAGATAGAACTTGAACCAGAAAAAAGTTATTGTCAAGTTTCCTGATTAAACAGAAAGCTCCTCAAAATAGCAGAATTTGTTAAAAAAATATGAAGGAACATGTGTTTAAAAGTAATTAAAATTACAGATCCAATAGGTCTAAATTGCACAAACAACGTTAGATAATAGATGCATTTCCTATGTGCCAATTCAGTTCATTAAAGCCAATAAGGGATAAAAGATAAATATATGTATTAGAAAAGCAAAGTAGATAATGAAAAGCAATTTTCCAAAGACATAAATCTAATCATTAAAAAGGATTAAGCATAAGTTTGATGAAGTAACAGGGTGCAAAGCAAGCAATTAAGGAATACAGACTACTTGGGGTTTTGTAAAGCAAGCAATTGAGGAATACAGATAACTCGGGTTTCTGAAGCACCAACTCATTGCCGTCCTTTATGTTTCTCTCCCAAAGTGCCTCTATTGTGAGAACCAAAGAAAAAAAGTATCCTAGATCTGTATCACAGAATGCTGAGAAATTTAAATTTATTTTATTGTTTAAACATCTATTTAGAGTCTGAGTCACTCGGTTTCTGTACAGTGACTTAACTGCCAGAACATCTTTGTGTATTCAGATCACATTTTCTAAAATAGTTTGGTCAACACCTTTCAGAAAACTGGTAGAGAGAGAAAACTCATCTTTTTTTAGCCTGAAATCTTTTTCATAATGAAAAGAATTCGAAGAGTAAAACCACAAAATAATCCCCTAATAAGGATTACAGCAAAGACTTTAAAACCCATTGTTAAAATTACTTTTAACAGCCTGTTTCACCATCTAAATCTCCAGTTTGGTTTAGCTATCCACAGGTAAGAAACAGACTGAAGAGGAAATTTGTTCTCCTTGGACTGTAAGCACTGTTAACTACTGAAAACAAAATACTGGGTGACAAAAAAAGGAGTCTGCACCAGAGCACTGTTTGTGTGGCACAGGTTGTTTGGGTGCATTTATTCCTGCCAGGCTGGCAACTCACTGGTGTTTCTTAATATCTTAAAAACTAAAACAGGTTAGTATTATGCTTATTAAGTTTGTTAAGTTTCTTGAACAATCTTGATTCAAAGTTTATGTCTGCAGTATGACAACTGAAAGAGGGGGTATTTAGACATATAAGATGGAACAGCACTTTTGAACAAAGACTCTTATGCCTTCCTTCAGAATTTAATGGATCATGACTGACTTGCTTGACAGGGAAAAAAAAAAAAAAAAACAAAGAATATGATCATCCATATAGACCAAGATCAATTGAAAAAGGATCAGATAGGCAACTACAAAATAAAGACTTTCTGGAGAGCCTGTGCTTACCCATAAAACCTTATGCAGCAGTTTGATGCATGCGGGCAACAGATCCTCATTACTTCGCTACAAAAGCAACAGTGAACATTGCCTTATTTATTCATTCTACACCAGACCTGAACTTTTTGCCATTAACATCAACGTAGAATGACCAGGAAAGTGAACTGCAATTACATTAGTGTCTCAATTTTTGTATTTTATAAAAGGTGAAACTCATAAACCAACTTTTTAACGGGTGACAGTCACCTTAGAGAATGACTTAATTCACTGAACAAGGTTACTAGTTTAACAACTAAAGATTATATTCTCTCACTGAATTTATGTACATCTCCCATACATTTTCTATTTATTTTTTATCTATCACATTACACTGCCACCATACTTGCAGACATATAATATAAACCTATGGAGTGAATCAAGTTTTATAAATATCTTCTTCTAAGCCAGGATTCTAGGTGAAAACTGAAGCCTTTAAACAACATGAAAATTTGATTTTTGCAGAAACTTTACATCAGAATCTATTTCCTAAACCAACATAATTCCCTCAGATTTTCAGAATGTATGACTACATACATTTTGGGGATGTTTCATGCAATGATGTAATCATAGAACGGCTACGTTTGGAAAGGACCTTAAGATCATCTAGTTCCAAACCCCCTGCCATGGGCAGGGACACCTCACACTAGACACGTCCAACCTGGCCTTGAACACTACCACGGATGGAGCATTTACCACTTCTTTGGACAACCTCTTCCAGTGCCTCACCACCCTCACAGTAAAGAACTTCTTCCTTATATCTAACCTGAACTTCCCCTGTTTAAGTTTGAACCATTACCCCTTGTCCTACCACTACAGTCCCCAACGAAGAGTCCCTGTCTGCCTTGTAAACCCCCTTCAGATACCGTAAGGCTGTGAGGTCTCCACGCAGACTTCTCTTCTCCAGGCAAAATAACTGCTCTGCTGAGCTTGTGGCCTCTCCAGATTGACAAAAGACGACTACAACCATAGTTTTTGTCCTCACCGTATCGTAGCTCAATCTAAAGACTGATAAATACCTTTATTATCTTCCTACTGGCACTATTTATTTTCTTCAGCAGACTCAGTAACTAGTGAAGCACACCTTAAACTAAAGGCAAAGTAAATATCAGAATGTCAAAAATCAGAATCAGAGCACAGAACTATTACTGGGACATTGATGAGCTGCTGACAGGATCCAAATCTTTCTCCTTCAGGAATTTGCCGTCTATCCATAATATCTAATTCCTTCCTGCAGAACCAGTGTGCAACAGTCTAGTGTCTTGAGGCATAAAAATAGTCAGATCTTCCTATGAAATCATCTCTGTACACCTGGGAACAGAGATATCACCAAACAGTAGGGCATATAACATCAAAGTTTCCTTAACTGAGCACTTTGGTGTCCTTTGACTGATGAAGGAGAAGGTTTGCCAGGCTTGGGTGAGAGATCTCAACAGCCACCACAAGGGAGCGTGTTGTACAGAAGCATACATCCTGAACCTAATGGGGCATTCATTTTCTCTTCTTCTCAGCTGGCTATAGAACACTGTAGTCACCCAAAGAACTGTCCTTAAACCTTCATACACCCTTTCAGAAATTTGCCCGGACGTTAACCAGCAACAGGAAAACCCATTTCTCCTATGTGGGCATTTAGTCTGAAATATTCTTCCTATTCAGAAGTGATCTCAGACATCTATAAATGATCGTGTTGGCATTAAAAAGCAATAAATATAGCATGCTTAGAGTAGAATGTGTCCACAGCTTTAGCTAATTCTGTGCATCTTCCATGAAATAATACTTTCGGTTCTTGCATTTCCCTGGTTAAAGCTTGGAGAGAGAAGCTCAGGAAACAACTCCTGGTGAAATAATATGAGCAGATAGAGGGGTTTCAGGGTGAAAAATAAAGCAAGCCTACAACAGCTCAAAGTGGAAAGCAGCTACAAAGGCTAATGAAAATTAATACAACATCTGAAATAGAATTACACCTTGTCTTGAGAGAAGGAGCAAGTCATATGAATAAGTGCAACAGATAGCTTGCTTACTGCAACTGCACAGCAATTTAAGCATAGTTGTTCTGCTATACTCATTTGTAACTGCAATGTCTGCCTGTACTTTACTGTCAGCTGAGACAGCTTACTGTGGATTTAGCAAACCCTACCTATGTCTGTAAGCAGGATTCTGTGGCACCTTTACAAACAGTTCACTCCCAGCACGTGCTGTGCAGGTACTGAAACGGTATCAGAGTCAGGTTCATGTGAGCAGCAGGCCAGGCAAAAAGCCACACAGTAGGAACCAGGAAGGCAGGAACACCATGTTACTTTTGGGGGGATGTGCTAAGAATCATGTGCTAAGATTTCCAGGTTGCATACAAACACCAAGACGGTAAAAAAATACCAGCAGTGCTTGTTAAGAGTAACAGATACTTAGTTGCTGTGAAACTTTTTCTTAGACCGTTATGCTGTGAATACTGATAAAGACCCTACTTAACTTAGATGCAATACTAGGCAAATGTTTATGTTTCCAGAATGTGAAAGACAGATGAAACCCTGGAAGGTGGCTACCTTTTCATTATTCTAAGCTGTAAGGATATTTTTCCTTGACATACTGAATTGGAAACTAAGAATCAGGTTAAGTGTAGTTTAAGTTGCCTCATTTAACCAAAGCGTAATTAGCAATGATGACTTGTTTGCACAGTGAGGTGATGGAAGTCTCTTTGGTAATAATATAAAGTGAAATTTGCCATTAAAATATTAAAGAAATATATTTAGTGGTTAGTGAATAGGACTTAATAGGATGTCAAATGCATTCACTGATTTATCCTGCCTCATTTATTACTGGCTCCATTCAAAAGGGATTCTCTTTATTCTTTAATAGTATCTATTCATATATAGTTAGATGTTTTGAAATATTATATAAACACTTCAGATTGATTCTCTTCATGAAAGCCCCCAAAAGAGAGAAAAGGAGCATTTCTTTCTGGCGTTTCATCTACATTTCAACATTTACAAATATAAACATGCTAAACAAAAAGCCACGTGCAGAACTAGAACAGCTCTGGTGGCAAATTTTTAACTGCATGAAGTTTAGTTTCGTACTGTGAACCTTACAGTAGTTTGAACTCTGCTGGCCTAAACAAAAAAAAGTAGGTCTTTTCTGGTGTACATAAATAGAAGATTTGTTTCAGTAGGCTTTTCTCAATACATATTAGACTTCACTGCACACTCACTGGGGGCACGATGGAAGAACAAACAACAGTTGACAGATGTTAGTCACATCTCCCAATGCACCAGCAGCAGGCAGGCAGCAGGCAACATAACACAGACATGAGTACAATACAACACGGCCTGTATACTAAAACACTGTTAATTCACTTCTAAATATGGAGTTGGGTCACTTTTAAGTAATTATATGGTGACAACCTCACTGATATAATATATTAGTTTCTATTCCTTCTCTGTTATACATAGGAGTCAGAAAAAGAACATTTATGCTAATAACTGTGATGTGCCTGGAAATGTCTCTGAGTACTGGCACACTTGCATGGAACAACTCATGGCTCTGTTGGCAAACTCTCCAAGACAGCATAGTTTTGTGTAAACAGCCATTTGGGAATGATCTCTAAAAAGTTTCAACTTCTAAATGATGTTCAGGAATTGCTGGAGAGAGAACGAGTTATCAGACACCAGAAGGTTCCCAGGGACCACAATACCAATACAGATGACTAAATCCCAGTGTCTGGGACATTCCTGGATAATATTTAATATATTAATACAGTAGCAGAAAAGTAATGAAGGGAAAGCCTTACACTTTGGAGCAGTCTTTATTTCACTGTGCCACAGTACCTACACATTCTGATTGGGCTATGTCTACACACTAAACCACGGCCTCTGGGAGGCAAGTGTCCTTCATGCAGCAGAAATGTCTAAATGCTGGAAGCCATCTCAGAATCATTCAGTGATAGCATTACAAAGCTGCAGAAGATGCTATGAAGACCTCCTAAAACATAGCCAACCTAGTACGAAATAGCTGCAAGAATGTCAGCAGCTATTGCCACTAACGGTTAAAGTCCACTGACGACAGAGTGCCTGAGGTTGTATGTACCACTCTATTGCATATAATGGTGGAACAGCAAACACTTCTGTCTATATTAATATTTATAAATCTAGGAGAGCAAACAACCTTTAGCTAGGATAATATGAGCAAGGACACGTGAAAGATAGATGATTTATTATGTCAAACAGACGCAAGAGACTACTAAAAGCAGTAAGCCCAGTGGGGATAGACACTTAATAGCTGCAATTCATTGAGTACATATCCAATAAAAGCAGCAATGTGACATTTTTATTGGTATCCCACTAATGCCAGATTCAAATGGAATAATTTAGTTTAAGCAACAGGTCATGCAAATAATCTTTTTAGCTTAGTCACAAGCCTGGCAAGTTACACAGCACTTCAGCATAAAAGATTGCTTTTTTGGTATTATTCCTAACAACATCCTTATTATTATTCCAAGTTCTTTATTATAGCTTGTAATCCAAAAGTAAAAGTTTCTCAGTCTTTGCTGAAAAATCAAAGCAATTACCATCCATCAAGTTTCTTTTTGTCCTATCAGTGATACATCCAAAGTATTACAGAAGCTTAGTTAGACGTGACCTCTCTTGATCGAATTCCTACATTTTCCTTGAACGACCCTTTTCTTTCCATATGACTTAAATGACCATCAGTTTCCAGTAATCACAACTAGCTCAAAACCAGCTCAATTTAATAATAACATAAAATTGTGATTTTAGATAGCTGATGGACCACCCTAATGTTGTTTGGTGGTATTGGTCCAATTCCTAATTAAGAGCAGAAAAAGCAACACCAGCCCTCTCTCTTTGATACTGTGCTTATCAGACAACCAACAATTAAAAACACAACATCATTAATCCAGCTTCTTAGTGTATATGTGATTGAAATAATGCCATCATCCCAGTTTTCAAATCCAGACTTTCAGTACCAATTGATAAAGTCACTTAAATGAGATCTTCCATTGCTAACCAATTTAGAGTATCTCTGAAGCCCTGGTGTAACCAGATCATCTTAATCCATTTTATTGCAGTCACATAAAATAAATTATTCTGTCTCTCTCCCTTTCACAGTCTGCAATGCTGTTCAGGTAATCACAGGGTATTGACACTACCAAACTGCTAAACTTTCATACAAACTTGTTGGGCCAGCTCTAATTTCACTGTATCCAGGGGAACTGCTTAAAAATGTTATCTTGCATGCGAAAACTAAGGACACATCAAAACTATAAATATCTGCTTGTTGAAATAATGGCCATACCGAAGCTGCTAACACCTGGGGATTTTTTGCATTGTAGATGAGATCTGACATTAGCCTGTGTCTTGCAAATCTTGGATTGGTTTTAATATGTTTCCAAGTGCAAATATAACAGTGTTATCTTAGAACCACACTTAGGTTCTTTCTGAAAATAGGGAAGTTCTGGAGGTCACTGTGTAGTGAAGCGAACACACAGAACAGCATAAGTGATTTCAAAGATGACTTGGAGTCTGGTTGTAACATTAAATTTGCTTCAGTTTAGTGATTTCTATCTGCTTCTTTGCATGATTTCTATCTGCTTCTTCTATCCTTTAAAACTTCCTAAAGGATATTTGAGAAATTAAGCCTGTTCAAGAAGTAAGGCCAAAGCGTTTTCGGAGGGGAAGAATCATAGAATCCTAGAATGGTTTGGGTCAGAAAGGACCTTAAGATCATCTAGTTTCCAAACCCCCTGCCATGGGCAGGGACACCTCACACTGGACCATGTTCAACCTGGCCTTGAACACTGCCAGGGATGGAGCATTTATCACTTCTTTGGACAACCTCTTCCAGTGCCTCACCACCCTCACAGTAAAGAACTTCTTCCTTATATCTAACCTGAACTTCCCCTGTCTAAGTTTGAACCCATTACCCCTTGTCCTATTGCTACAGTCCCTCATGAAGAGTCCCTCTCCAGCATCCTTGTAGACCCCCTTCAGATACTGTAAGGCATCCGAGGTCTCCACGCAGCGTTCTCTTCTCTAGGCTGAACAGCCCTAACTTTCTTAACCTGCCTTCATATGGTTATTTATTAATAAAACTGTAATAAATTACAGTTATTTACTATTTTAGAAGATTTATTAGCACTTATTTTTACAAAGTGAAACTGGCACTAATGTTATGCTATACGCATTGCTGTGCAAATCTGAAAGATCTGCAAGAAAATGGAGTGAGCGTATACAGTATTAGGGTAAGTGAAAATGAATTATAGAGGCTTTATTATTTCCTATCTATACTTCAACAAATGTGGTGGAGCTCCTAGAAGGGGGGAGGGGGGGAAATAAGGGACGATTAATAGTGTCTAGACAACTACTGCCCAACATTAGCACACATTTTTCTCTCTGTAGACAGGTACATGCAAGGTGAGATCCAAACCATAGCCAGTTTTGTTGGTGTGTTCTTGTCTTTACCATGTTAAATTTCAGACCTTAATTAAATTTTATTGCTTCTCTTCAGTAACTGTTATTATCTAATCCAGTCTGTCTGAATTGATTTTGGAAGTTGAAAACGTCAGTATGAATCACAGAACCTTTGGCATGTTGGAAAAATAAATATAATGAAAACAAACATTTGAAAACTGAAGTGCTGGCTGGTAGGTAAATACAAACCAAAAGTAGAGTTATATTCATGATGGAGGCTGCTGTTCCTCAGGGGACGGTCCTTCTCTGAATGCAAGACATTTGATATCCCTCAGGACATTACCCTCTGGTTTACTGCTGTCTGTTATAACAAATGTGCCTCTGGGGAAGCCGTTTACTTGCATCTACATTTGGGGTGGTTTGCTGTTATGATTGCAGCTAGCTTAGAAAAGCTAATAAAGAGTGCTGTGGTATGAGAAAATATATTCTGGAGCATATAACATGCTCCAAAAAGAAGTCAAAACCAGGTCTGATTGTAGAATTGTATCACGAATTTTGTAATTCGTAATTTCTTACAACACATTATCAGTCTGCAAAAGTTGAGTAACTTACATAATTTTAGTTCATTTACCTTTAAAAAATTATGACTCTCTCATGGAAAAACATTTTCTCTTCATTATACTTTCAAACTCTTATGATATTAATCTGGATTTAGAAACAAAAAATGAGGTGGGATGAAGTATGTTGTGATGGGGTTGCATAATAAGGAGTCTTGGGGGGGGGAGGGGGAATTGCTCTAGTGGCAGCTGAACTCCAACACCTATGAAGTATGGAAGGTGTTAACTCCCCACCCACACTCAGCATTATGCCAGGATTCCAAAATAACAACAGTGCTACAAGAAAAACTGCCTGGTTCACGTGAAACACACCCTAAGGGAACCAAAGATATGCAGCTGAGAAGGTAGTATGTAATATTAAAATAGTGTTACTGTGAATGGGGAGTTTGAGCAACTAAAGCACTTTCCCTTACTTCTGGGTAAAATAGTGGAGCCCTACTGCTCTCCTTACCTCCTGTGACTAGTGACTGCGCTCACTTAATAAGCCATTTAGAGTCTTTCTGCATTTCAAATGCACCTTCTCCTTCAGGAAATTCAGCCAATTCCACTGCCTATGGCACCCAAACCTGCACCCTTCTCTTACTATAATATCAATGAATTAATTCCAGAACACTGCTAGAACCACTTTCACATCTTGACAGCTTCATAAACAATTTCAAGTGGCAAGGTTATACTGTAGTTCCTATTTAGCATCATTGGCCTTGTAAAGTAATTACTGATCTCATTCTAAAGTAACAGATTTAAACATCCTCCCAACTGTCTTAACTCTAGATTGAGAGTCATGCTGAAGTCATCGCTCACTAGTTTCAATATTTTCTGCAACCAGTTCATTTAAGCTATTCTGCTTTCATTGAGATAGTTACTTCTGATGTAAAACATGGCCATCAGATTAAGCGCAGAGAATGGAATATGAGACTGTATTCATGAAATCCCTCATCAAGTAAAAAAAGGATTTTGCATAGTCTCAGGTGTACCAAGGGTGTAAAATCACCTTAAATTCATACATACTTGGAAGGTTACAGATAAAAGGTTAAATTTTCCCTCCATAAAAGAGAGAAATGAATGTATTATGACTGTCCAAGAGCTAAACCCCACAAGAAAAAATAATCCAGTGTTTCCACAAACAAAGAATTTGAAGAGCTCACACACTCACTAGCCATGTAAATTCCTCTATTATTACAAATCCCAACAGAATGAAAGGATAAAAATCAGAATTATCCAACAGAATGTAACGTTCCCCTTATTGTTCCTGAAGATACTAGTATGAAAGATCTTAAATCCAGATCCATACTTTGTGTTTTGGTACCTGCAAACTATCAACTAATTGATCTCATTAAAAAAGGATCTGACCAAATGTACTAACATCTAAACCAAAATTACTTTGACAGTCTGTAGACTTACTGTAGGAGCACACATAGAACTGCAGTACACTGAAAGTATCAAGCAGTTAACAGTATTTTGAAAATATATCTCTCAAGGGCATTCACTATCCTTTCTTAGACATCTCAGACACTGAAAAAGATTTTTTTTCAATCACATATAAAATATGAGATACATCCTGCATGATTCCTATTATCAGAAAGCATCATTTCTTTGAAAGTAGGGCAATATATAAACTGACATCTCCCATATCAATAAGAAAGGCTTTGTTTACCATAGTGAAAGGGCAGATGCATCCACAATGAAAGTCCAGGAGAATTACACAAAAATGTAATAGATAGATGAATTATTTCTAAACTTTGGTCGCAGATGATTTTGCTACCACAATTCTGAATGTGATCAAGACTTTCCCATGAAGGGAAAAATGAATGAGAGGCATTTCCTTGTGATGGATTTAGGAATACAATTTTGTACCTACCAACATTCACAAGGTGCATGTCAGTGATGAAACTGAGCCTAAAGTGAGATTCATGGACTTCTGAATCCTTAATAGCTTCAAAACACGCACGAGCAGACACTGCTGTGTGATGAAACAGTTTATCAGTAGGAGAAGATATTTTTATCTCTAATCAAGCAGGTATAAGTGTATATAATCTAGTATTTCAACTCTCACCTCCCCAAAAAAAGCCCATCCAGAACACATTACCATAATTGCAAGTGTCTTTTTCAACTTTGCAGGAGAGACAATGTGTCCTACATCTAACTCTAGGGCTTAAATAGAAAAGCCTCATATATTTGTGCCTAAAAAAAAAAAAAGAAAAAAAAAGAAAAAAAAAAAGATTAATCTCAACAGGCAGTTGTCTCCCACGGATTATTAGGTCTCTCAAGAAAGCTTATATAACCCACACAGGTCTTGTGATTAGCTTGAAAACCCAAGGAGACATATTATTATCCTCTTAAAAGTAAAGGGCCATATTTTCAACAGGGGTTTGAAGATAAAAGAAGATTTGAAATAAAAAGCAATGTTGAAATCAGAAAATCTTGGAATAACTTTTGACTTGTAACTCCACCATGTACAGAAAGTTATTAACAGGGGCACAGAAAGCACACCCTGCAGCACTAGATAGAAGAGGCTGCTGTAACTGTGTAGGAACATTTGCTATGATAAGCTTTTACATAAAAGTGAAAAACAGTGAAAATTTCAACTCATGAGCATAGGTGAATGACCAAATAAAAACTAATCTATTCACCAGCATTACTCACTAAAACACAACAGTTCAAATGGAAAAGAGCATTCTTCAATATGAAGGGCCAGGCCTCTAAAAGTGTGGATTTCTGGGCACAGTCATACAACAGCAAGAAGTGCTAGTTTCAGATTTATTTTTTTTTTTTTTAACTTGGAAAATCTGACTGTGTCGCCTTTTCTACATTATTTACTTTCTCCACTTTTATTTCTTTCTACATTTTTTTTCCTTGTATTTTTTGTCCTTACCAGTTTCAGCACCTGGTACTGTTTTCCTGCTGTTGCTTTGTCCCTCTTCGCCCACCCCTAGCTTCTTTACCCTTTGAAAGCTCTCTAACCGTCTCAACCTATTCTTCCGTTGCTGGAAAATCAGCTGAGTCAAATCACCCGTAACATAGAATTCTGACACTGGAAAGTGTGTGTGGACTAGCTACATGTGAAGATGGAAGGGCATTCTAAAGATCATTAGGAGATGCCAAGAACAGAAGAAGCCAAGAGAATGTGAGTCTCCTTTCTCAGTACCCTCTGACGGGCTGCCCCGAATCCCACCAGATTTTGACAGGGTACAGCAAACACAGTAGCTGTCATGCTGAAATGACTAACTACAGCAAAAAGGACATTTCCTCTTTTAGATCATGCTGACCACTAGATGGACAAGGAAGAAAAATGTCTTCAAGTAAAGATGGTTAAAAAAATCCTGTTTCAGATAAGTAAGGAAAAAAGAAAAACACAGCAAAGCTTCAAGTCAAATGGAAAGCAGAGAGAAGAGTATCCTACGTGCTTGTAACACCATGACAGAACACTTTCCACCCCAGAGAGGCAGAGGGAGGTCACTGGATCCTCCTCATTACAGAAAGTCATCAGTGCTGATTCCTTCCCAGAAGGCTGAATTGTTCTTTTGACCAGCTCAGTGGAGATCTGTAGGTTTTGAATACTAGTTTGTATCTGAGATAGCATCAAAACCAAGGAGTCTACTTTGCTGAGTATTTTCAAGTGGTAACAGAACATATGCATGTATCGTAAGATCTTTTCAATACCTCCAGCCTCCTAGGTAGCAGGTGTAAATTTTGTCCCTTGTGTAAGTCACACAAGATCAGTGGAGTGATTAAGGATGACACAGTTCTGAAATCTTGAGGGAAATACTGTGCCCATAATGAAAAGACAGATGAAAAGTGACCCATTTGTGGAAATCAACTCATTGGAGGTGAAAACCTGAACACAGTGAAAATAGTGCAATTGCCTCATTCCTGTAGATGTAGCCTTTAATATTACTCAGAAGCACAGAGTGCAAAGTCTATGAAATGTTAAATACTCTGAAAAGTGACTGAAATTATCAGAGGATTTAAAAATCTAATCATTAATACTATTATTTTAGACTTGCTAGACTTGGATAATCCTCAGTGATACTTGCAACTTCCATAAACAAAGAATATCCTTCTGGTTTGAAAAATAAGCCCATTCATGCAAAACTAATCTACACTTCCCAATCAAAATTGGCTCAAGGGGATTCTGCAGTTTTCTTCTTTTGCAAGCATTCTTCTAGCAGATGCTGTCATTTTAACTCTTATGAAGTGATTCTTATCCTAACTTGGGTATTACCCATTGTTTCTGTTCCTCTTAACAGAGCTTTCTGGGAGTTCTAGCAAGGAAAAATCAGTATTGTAGCTAAACCAGCTGTTAAATGTGAGAAATGAATTCAAGAAGTCATTTCACAGGATATTTTCTATTACAGCATCTGTGTTTGATTATATAACAGCAGATTTTATAACTGTAAAATGCTCAGATGTGTAAAATGCTGTATCTGTTTATTGGCTATAGACACACACGTGCCCTAGTGCATGACTGAGATTCAGAAATGTTACTAAAGAATGAATAAGACAGATTTTTTTTTTTTAAAGTCAGATGAGAATAATGTACTTTATGAAAACTGACTACTGAGTAATTAGTAGACCTGATCTTACAGTTTATGAGAGGATTCACCATGGACAAAGTGCTATGTATAAAATAAAACCCAAAAACCACATGGCCTGTAAATTTCTGAGTAAGTCATGCTTTCTGCTCCAAAGGAACACAGTAATTTTACCTCAAAAGCTGCAAGGAAGAGACAAATTCTATAGGCCTTTATCTGCTAACCAACTAAACATCAGAAAGGCCAAAATATTGCCTCTTTTGACCCTCAGGTTTCTTTTTCCTTATCAATTAAAACAAACCTCTTAGAGGAGAAAGTGAGAAAGACAGTTCTTCATGTTCCCCGAACAAAAAACACTGACCCAAAACTTTGTCAGGTTAATGGAAATTATTGTTTTTGAGAAGCATTGCTCTTCTGGAACTCTTCCTGCAATCTCAACCAACTAAAGTTGAAAGGGAGTACATTTATAAGAACTACACTGTCAGTGGTTAGCAGTTGAAGGCGTAATCATACCAAGGGGGGGGGGGGGGGGGGGGGGAGGGGAGGGAGGAAGAAACCATGAAAGCACAGGGCAGCATTTTTTAGTACTTTCCAAACAGAGATCCAGAAAAATCTGCTGAATAATTGTGGTCTTTTCTATACGAACAAGACAAAAATGGTAATTTGTCTTTTATAGCTACAAAATGCTAATGTATATTGTTCTGAGATTTGTGTTAGCATGTGTGTGTATACTCATGTGTATGTGTATATTGGTCTTACATGCTGTGAGAGCAAAAAGCCTGTCATAACAATCCTGCTAGAACAGTTATGAACCACGTAACTCCAGCCACAAAAGCACGAGCTGGCCACAAACTGTGAATCTGCCATGAACGTGCTGCAAGCTGATCACCCTACCTTCTCAAGTAGTAGAAAGCAAAGCTGCCTACAGAACAATTGCATGTAAAAATGCAAAGCTGTTTCTAGTTTTCTTATGCCAAGTAGCAGCCATCCGTGCAAGGAAGAGAAAAACTTAAAAGGCCAGAACAGACAGTCTCTAATGCACTACCATACCTACTGTTTGTAAGTTTGAAGCAGTTTAGTTCAAGAGGAGAAAGACTTTAAATAACTCACTCCAAAAGAAACTGCTGGACAATATAAAAACATAGTTACTGTCCGATATTTATACCCTATTATTTAACTTCTTTAAGGATAAAAAAAGTGAAGACAGTTACTTGGCTGTACTGTACCATATACTAATAGGTCCAAGAAAACAGGAAGCTGAGCTGCTGCACTCTGATATTACTCCATTTCATCAGCTAAAAGAGTAAAACTAGAGTCCTTGAAAAGGAAGAAATTTGTTGTTGTTGTTTAAAGGAAAGCTTCATTACAAAAATATCCTACATACAAGCTACAGCTATATAGAAACAGTCTGAACACAGATAAACTAGGCCTGACTGAATTACAGCAATTTCTGTAAAACACTTTACAGGGCTTTGCACATCTATTATTTTAACAGCAGTTGTTTTGGGGTTTTTTTTCCCTATAAGGATATCTTTGAGTTGCTCTGACAGGTTTATCTTCATGATGTATGGTCCCGCTGCCCTATTTTGCTTAGTACAAATGAGACTACAGAGGAAAATTTAAATGAGCGAAAACAGTACTAGCCCACATTACTGAGCCATTCCTTCAGTGTATATATGGTATATATTTTAAAACAAAGGCTCCGCAGAGAAAATGTAGGCATGTAAGTGGAAAACTTAATTTTCTGTTAAAGATTAATTAAGAGAAAATCAGATGAGGCTGAAAATTAAAGACTGTTTCTCTAACTGCAGTTGGAAAGAACGAACCATCTCCTCTGTGTCCCTCATCAAAGCAACTGCCAGTAGTGATTAGGGGAAGGAAAACTCAGCAAGTAAAGTAACAGTCTTCTTTCAAGAAGCTTCTTTCCCCAGCACCAGAGGAGCACAGGTTTTTAATCCAACTGAACTGAGCACTGAGATCACATAATAGTGGCAGGCATCTCTGTGGAGGCTGTATCTCTCTGACCCTGCTCTTATCTACAGCCTCCAGCAGAACTCACCCAGACTCCTGGCTGGCAACCAAAGCCAAGCACCCGTGCCCTAAGATCCCTCCGGAAAGTTACTGCATAGATTCACATCCATCATAACTGTACCTTCTGCTTAAGGGGAAAAAAGAAACAGCAGTTTATGGAGAATGCCCTAGAGTATTCAAAGATCATGAATACTAGAAAAGAAATAGATGTTGAGCAATTCTTGACTTTAAAACCAAAATTTACTTTTAAATGGAATGGAATTCCTAAATGGAATCAGGACAAGGAGATAAAGTAATCTTTTATCCCTTACAGACCAGAGATCTGCCCTAAGAAAGCTGGCTATTACTTGCAATTCCTCCTAGTATTGACTGAAGTTTTCCTGTTCACAGAGTCACGGCAGTAACTTTACCTACCTCATCTAGGATGTATTAGGATGCTTAATTTATAGTAAAGTTTAAATGGTATATCTATTAATACACAATATTTAGTATGGGAAAGATACAGAGAGAAAATTTTTGCTTATGAAAATGCAAGATAATATTTCAGTCCACAACAACGAACACAAGTTATTTTATCTGTTAATTAATAGCATGTACAACACCCACTGAGCAATCAGAACCTGGACAGAAACCTGGAAACACAGCAGTGGAAGATTTCTGTCAAAACAAAACCACCTGAGAATCTGTTCCTATGTGGTTTTTACATTCTCAAAGATTAGTTTTCAAAAGGAAAAAAAAAAACAACCAAAACAACCACAGTAAACAAATAATGCACAAGTTTGGCCATCCTTCAGTCCGTCAGTCCAAAGCCCTTCTCACTATTCTATTCAAGCCTGCAGAGTAACTATTCAACCAAGGGCTTACAATTTGCTTCACGAATTTATTAGAGCTTAGCTCTTGCTCCCCATTTAACACAGCAAGCCTTCCCATGTACTTTATGACTTCATTCTTGAATGGCACTTTTCTTCAGGTAAGATCCACTTATAAAACTTCAGGGCAGGAACAAAATTTTCTGTTTTCCTTTATCTTAATAAATCCTTGTTCTCCTGCATGTTCCTTCAGTGCAGTCTAATGAAAATTCATAGGACATCTGTTCATTTATAACTAAAACAATTTCTACCTTGGAATTTTCTTTCTGCTTAAAAGATTCTACAACAAGCCCATTATATTTAGAGATTCTCCCAGGGATTATACTCAATCATCCACTTGCTTGTGCTTTTTGCTATCAGATATCACTAGCCTCATT
Organism: Strigops habroptila; assembly: GCF_004027225.2. Taxonomy (NCBI): domain Eukaryota; kingdom Metazoa; phylum Chordata; class Aves; order Psittaciformes; family Psittacidae; genus Strigops; species Strigops habroptila. The sequence continues at coordinate 18,035,541 of NC_044283.2, forward strand.
GTTTCCCATGCTTCTGAAAATCTGTTGTCCCTTTCTGTCTCCCTAATACAAGCCATAAATTCTTCTTTCATAGTTCCCTGACACTTTTCAGGTCAACATGAAGAGCCATCTGTTCTCCTTGGCATGTAATTCCTATTCTTTCACTTTAAAAGGAATAGTTTTTACGTACAAGCCTTGATCTTCAGGAGCCTCTTCATATCTTTACTTCAAACTTTTTTCTGATGTCCCATTCATCATCTTCATCAGACTTACAAGTTATCATACGTCATAAGTTAAAACTTGTATTAGTCTTGTATTTGCAGGTTGTGGTTGGAATAATTTATGATGCGTTTTTTAACATATGTACAAACTGAAAACTTTTCAAGGATACTTAAAACTCTATTTCTCAAAGTTGTTTGCTTTAATTTTTTTTAAAATACAGAAGAAATGGTATTATTGGTTAGTAGATAAATGCTTCCAGACATTTTCCTGCAAACCTTGCTCTCTGTTTCTCTAGGTCCCAAGTGAGAAATAAAGAAATGTGACTGGAAAGATTTTATGGAAAAAAAACCCACCACAAAACCAACATGGATATAAACAGATAAGTTCATTGTAAATAAATAAATAAATAAATAAATAAAATCATCATAACTATTTTAAGCCTCTTAAAAGACACCATAATATGCCTAACCAAGTAATTGATCATTCCTGAGGAAGTAGTGAGAATGATACTCACAGTTCTAAATAAAATAATACAGGAGAACTGTATTTTTTCTGTACTAGCTACACATGAAGTTACACTTGAACCGAGTACCACCAGCTATGGTTTTGTTTGTTTCTACACAACTGCATTTCAATGGCTCAGACAGAACAAATAATTCCTGTGCTAATGCATTCAAAACTACACTACGTGATAGTATAAAACACAGGCTTTCCAGCAGTAAGGGTCAAAGTTTTTTTTAAACTATACTGTACAACCAGAACCAATATAGTCACTTCTAGATGCAACTACGTTCCCTTGCAGCTGTTGATTAATGCATATATTAGTTCAGAAAGCTAAGCATACAAATGGCATAGGTCCAAATGGAATAAAGTAAACAAAGATTTAGGGGGCAAAAAGTATATAAGCCAAACAGAATTCCGAAAAAGCAACAGTAACCTCAAAATGAAAAGATGTGCTAATTCAGATTATTCTTACAAAGACACATTGCTAGCATTATGGGAACAGATGTACAATTCACCATACAGAAATGACCACAACATCTACCCAGTTAATTGAATGTCTGAAGTGGTGCCCTCATTAACCATAGCATCCTCTGTGGACTTTATGGAGTGTGGAGGACACCTTGACAAATTAAGGTGTCTGATTACTAAAAAAATGTAAATTTGGGTTAAAGTGAGTAGCATCAGAACTACTTAAAGTTCTAATTTAGCAGATATTGCAAAACATTGTAAAACAAGACTTATACTGGATGTTCCCAGGGATCTCCCTCATCCAGGAAGCTCTGTTTAAATACAAGGCAAATAGCAATTTTGTAGTTTATTGTAGACTTCTCATTTAGATTATTGTTCATTTGTATTTCAAATCCATTAAAAGAAAATTCCATGCAAAATTTAATATCTTAATAATAAAAGGTTAGCTAAATATTGTGACAATTAATTAAATAACACCACCATTAGGCAGCAATAACCATGAGCAGGTCACACAAACTTCAGCACTTTTTTGTGGATTTACACTACTCTGACTTATTACAGAAATTTGTTTGGAAATATTTCATTCCCAGTTTCAATTTTTTTTTTCCTTTAAATCCCACAATCTTACATGATTGTCAAACTACTATTGCCGAGTCCCACCTTTATTTTATATGACAATCACTGTCTTGATATGATGTGATTCTGTGTAGGGTTAGCTAGTTTTGCAAGAAAAGTATTTTCTCCTAATAGAATTATTGCATTAATGCTGGGGATCTCACAACAGCAAGGACCCTAAGAGAGCAAAACCAGTGTTTTCTTGTTGCTGAACTGAGCTACAGACAACAATTTATTGACACAGGCAGGAATAACTCTTATATTTTATCACATTCAGAAAACAACCAGACACCTTCCCTGAGATGCTGCTAAATGTAGCAGGATTTCTTTATTCCTAGGAGTCTGTAGAAAACACTGAGTCTATGAAGTCAGAAGTGCACTTTGGTTTCTAGAACACACGGTCGGCAGCATTTATTCTCTGAAGATTTCCAACAGATGATGTAAAAAGAAACTCCTGTTTCAGATGGCAATAAGAATGAGACTCTATTTTATTTTACTTTAATTTAAACCTTCAGAGTTGTTTCCCATCCTTCACAGTATACTTTTATATTTTCTTCTGCCTTCACACTTTTCATGCAGATTTCCTTCCATGACAGGACAGCCACTGCCAAAGCACTTCTATCGACCTCTCTGCTTTGAAAGCTGCTAGAAGCCCTAATGCATTCTCTATATCTTGCTTTTTATCAACAGAGAAGCAAGTTCCTTTACCCAAAACTCAGAAGAGTAATTGGCCTCAATTAAATACTGGCAAAAAGCCCTTGTCTATTCACTTTCAAAGCATTCACAAAAAGCTCAGTTGTTTACATCAGGCTTTTCAGAAAGGTAAATGAGGATGGCTTGTAAATTAAGGGATAGAAAAAAGCAGGGCAAACCAATCTGAGAAATTTGACATAACCACCTGGAAGCACCTGCTACAAAGCTTCTGCTTACCCAGTGTGAATTACTCAAAAGGCAGAATGGAGGCAGCTACTGTAAGTCTGCTTGGCTCAGACTGATTTCCAAATAGTATTTAGTATCAAAACCAAAATTTATGAAGCAAACAAAATTAATTCTCATAAGTGAAAGAATGAAGTGCAACTCACACAGAGGAAGGGAAAAGAGCTACACATGATGGGAACAAGGAAGCATACTAACAACAGCTGATCCCAAAACTAGGCAGCTCCTACAGTTTCAAGTTAGCTCAGCATGGCAGGGCTTTAAGATTTTATCAAAGAGCCTATAAGAACTAAAGAAGACCATAAACAACCAACCAACTTAGAAAAAGACCAGGTAGACAAGTTATGAGTCCACAGAGTTAACTTCATAAATTTGAGGGTTAAATAAATTCCTATGACAGAATGATTGTGATTTAAGACAAAATAAAGACCAGCAGAAGACCGCAAATAAACTTTTGTCAAGGAAAAAGGGCCCCTTAGTTCACAGTCAAGCTGTCAGAATGAAAATGCTCTTTGCACTGAATACAGAAATACAGAAAGCAGGTCCTGAAGCAGAAATGAATGCTTACCATAAAGTCGAAAAGCCTGTAAACCAAGACTCAACAGCAATAGAAAGAGTAATAAAATTAGCAATTTTAGCAACCCTCTACAATAAAGCATTATAATCTGACATAGTTAACGCTTCATACACACCATCTTTCATCACTTATGTCTAAATTACTTTGTTTAGAAAGATCATTCTGTGAGATTCTAGCAAGTGGGGCACTGCAAGATTGTCATTTCACCCCAGACTATTGAACAGTACTGCCTGGGACATGAACCTGAAAGCAAACAAGATATTTAACATAAGTGGTCAGAGTTCGACAAGTCCATAGGAGCAAGAAGAAATTTTAAAGCAGTCAGGAGATTAACCTAATGGATAGCAGGTGCTAGCAAAGGAATATGCGAACTTTACGTATGACTAATAGCAAACTGGAAAGATGCAAAAACGCTTTACTATTACAAAGCAAAGCAAACCTTTTACTCAGCAAAGTAATTCCTTATGTTGCAGGGGCAAGAGAACAAAAGGGTAAGAAATGTGAAGAGCTTTTCAGGTAACAGAGAGCTCTCAAATGAATACACAGAGAGCTGCTGAAGTTAAACCATCCAGAAGTAAAGGGCAGAAGGGTGATGGACTGAGTCCTTCATTTCTATTTAAATGTCAAAAAAACCCTCAACCAAACCACACAGAAACCAGCATCTTTAAGAGAATATGTTCCTGGGGGTGAAAGCAGATTAATATCTTTCTATGATACTCAATACCTCAGCAGAGTCATTCAAGTCCGTTCTGAAAACAGGCTGATTGGATATGCTCTGAAACTTTTCTTGCACACCCCCACCCCCCTCCCATCCCCACCCACCCCCAGCCCCACCAAATTCCTAGTTCAGTTCTGTTTCTTAAATGAGTAGTAACCAGGGGCTGGAGGTCTACTGCAGGGAAATAAGATTTTAAAGGTATAGACAGCACTACACAGGACCTACAGAAATTAAATACATACTTGAGATATTTATTACTTATTTGATAGATATGTCAAGGAAATAAAGAGCCAGCTACAAAAGGAAAACAACTTATACCATTTTCTAGCACTGAGCCACATTTTTCTATAACAAAAGAAGCTGAGTGTCTGGGAGTACATCACAGGAGATATCACAGAGAAAAGTGATCACCAGCTTTGACAGCTTACATGCCCTGTGTATCAGTAATTGACATCCATTTGGGGGCTTACTTTTTCGTTTTTTGGAAATATTTCTCTTACTTTTTGCTGCTAATTAGACATTTGAGAATAAGAGCAACCTGTCATCTTCATTTCACTCAACAGCTTGAAGCAGGGAAAAAAAAAAAAAAAGGGAAAAAAAAACCCCAACATGACAGAAACTGAGGCCATAACCATATGTTCCTCAGAATGCCAAGAAAGGGAATATATGGCCTTCATGGGTAAAAATATTTGCCTGGAATTTTTTTCCACAATGCAGTTTTGTACTGTCTATCTATAGAAAAGGAAACAGCAAAATGCAGATCTGAGTCAGGGCCCATGCACTTCAGCTTTTCCCCTGTATCTATGTCAAAGCACCTTTGCCTTCTGGAATCTCAATGGACAGTATGACAGTTACTGCAACTTGAAAGACATTTGTGACCAAGTGGAAACCAAAGGAGCATTTACAAGCATTAGTGTGAGAGGTAGAGAGGAGCACTGTAAAATTAAAAAACAACAACAACAAACAAAACACCACACAAAAAACCCCGACGACAAAAAAAAAAAAAAAAAAAAAAACCACACAAAAAACCCACAACCAAAAAACCAAACCCTAAAACCAACAAAACCCAAACAAAACCCCCAAACACCTCCCCCAAAAAACAAAAACAAATAAACAAACCCCAACCACACACTAGTTTATCATTACTTCTAGAACTGATTAGTTGAAGTCTTAAAGGAGGAGCAGAATTTTTCACACTTTCTCATTTATCTTGCAATATATTTTTCAAATTATGATGCTGTATAATGGAATTGTTCAAAATACAATTTAAAAAGAAAAATACAAACACCAGTAAAAATTATCTTCTAGAAACAATGACCTAAATGTAAGCTAAACACCCACCCCCCCCCCAAAAAAAAAAAAAAAAACAAACCACAAAAAAAACCACCAAACACAAAAAACCCAAGCCCTCACCTTAAGAACACATAATGACTTCCACCCCCAGTACAGAAACAAATCAGATTTTATAAACATCCCTCTGGGATTCAGGATGTTTGACTGCATTTTTACAACAGACTGAAATGAAAGTTAGTAGTTTATTTTAGCAGTTGGTACAGTTCTGTACTTGGGAATTTATCATAGTTTGCCATTTAATTTAAGCACTCAGTTTCCAACAGCTACTGCTCTCAGCCTGGGGAGGCAGTGAGGAGAAAAACAACTGCAACAAATTACACATGATGAATTTTTAGTAGCCTCAATATGGGTTTTTTTGTGTCACTAGGAGACAGGATACTGTGCAATAGACTGCCTGAGAGAAGGTTAACAAACTGGGCAGTAAAAATAAGAGTCTATGTGGAAGGTGACCTTCTGAGAAGAGGTATTCCAGCCTCTGGCTAGGATGAGGAAAGGCTATGACTGCTACAGAGTTGTATTAAAAGCAGCTTATCATTCACTTCTCAAAGAGAGTTGTCCTGGCAACTCTGCTTTGTACTGAGTCATCTGCTACTGCACTTATGCATTTGTATGCCTTTGACATATTTTCTTGATTGGACTTTTCAGGAATCCAGTATTGGGATGCTAAGTCTTTAATCCTACATCATAAGACAGACACCAAGCTACTTAATTCTACCAGAATGACTTCTGCTCCAGGACTGCAAAGGATTAAAAGCATGGGCGGCAGTTTTATGAATGTTTTATTGGACTGCAGCAGAATTTAGGCACCAGAATCCCAACGTACTTACCCATGGGCTGAAATAACTTGTCCTTGCCTGGGAATTGGTGATGGAACAAAAATATCAAATGACAGTTTTGCATTCTAGCTACTCAACTGTGCCTTGTTGTAGAATAACAGATCTTTATGTCTGTCAGTAGCATCTGTGGAAGAATCTCTGCAGGACATTATTATGCCTCCCAAAGCACTGGACCAAATGATTAATGTTTTTCTCATGTTTAGAAGAAATACACAGTGGCTTACATGGATATGCTCTGCCTTGGTAGTGTGTTTTAATACCTTGTTATTCCAGCAGAAAGCTTAAATTAAACAAATGAGTGCCACACTGCAGACTGCATGTAAGGAGAACACTTATTTCTTAAGGCAGATCTCATGGCACCAGTTTCCTTCAGGACGTGTATGACCTCTGGATTTGGATTCAGTACTTTAAGGAGACAGCCCATCTTTAACGTGTTAGTTTCACTCTCCTCTCTCTCAGTTGCAACTCTTGACAAGGTGGCAGAAAAACAAAACGATGACTTATTAAGAAGGATTTACAGATGGGTGAGGGGACCAAAAAGAAAGAGAAAGGCAGGAAATGGAGTAGTAGTAACTGGTCAGACATCACAGCTGAGAAAGGTTATGGAGGAGTCCTATGGGGTCGATGCTGAAGCTCCTAATGTTCAACAAATCCATAAGCAAAATCTGTTCATGATATTCAGTGAAAGGTTAGTGTAAAAACTGCAGAAGTACCACATGGAACTGAGTGACAGGGGGATGGTGATGAAAGACACCAGGCAGATGAAACAACATAGTTAACATAAGGCAGGTAGGAAAACCAACTTAATCTCACACCACAGGGGGCTGAATCAAGATAGACTACAATGACCAAAAAATGGAAACACATTCTCATAATTCATACTTCTAAGAAAACATTAGCTAAGAGGCACTTTAAAAAAAGGCAAACATTTAGAATTATTACAAAAGTATTACAGAATCAAAGACAATGCATACAGAATGTAAAATGTGGAGCTTGTACATTTTTAAGCACTACAAGATGTCCTGGATTCTGTAGGCTAAAAAGGACAGTAGAAAATAGCAAAAAACAAATCATTTAACAAAGCACTATATGTAAATAGGTGCCTGCACTACCTGAAGAAACCACTGTGAACTTCAACAAAAATATTTTGAAGTCTTAGTATATAGTATCAGTTTTGTCAGTTCAAACATATCCCACTGGAAATAGCCAAAACAAGTGATGCTTAAATGGACAGAGATAATTCAGCTAACTCAGAAAATCTAAGCTGAGCACTATTTAGCTTCCTAACAGCCTTCATAGCAAATTGACTATTTACAGTGTCAAGACGAATATTTAGGAGAATTCTATCACTTTTTGGAGGGCAGTTTTCTCTCTGATGAATATGTACATCTTTTGCTACATATGACTTGATTGACAAAAACATTTCAGTAGACTAGTTGTGAAAGAACTGGCCTTATTCCTACACTGTCTCAACAGGATGACATGTCAATTACTGACACAGTATGACACTGTACAGACAACAGGTAAGTAATTTAATAGATCAGTCCAGAACTTCCTGTAACAATACATACAGTTCAATTAGTTTCTCACAATAGACTACAGAGGTTATTTGAGGACCTTCAAGCACTTCATCTGCTAAGTCTTCACAGGGGCAGGAATGCCCTGCTGTTTCCATTCACATCTGTCACTCAGCATTAAAGTTTCAGAGCACTGTGAACATGGACAGAGGACGCACGGCAACACTTGGATTCGCCTGCATGCGGTAAGAGGGCGAGGCCCTGAATCACAATGAAATTTCCAAAACCAGCAGTCTGGGCAACAGACGCACCAAACTGAAGAGGAGCAGTGACAGTCAGCCACCGCCAGCATTTCAGTCCTCCCCAACCTGAATTTCAGTTACTGCTGTAACTCTGTAAACGAAAAACCACAAACAGTCCATTTTTTTTAAGGCATAAAGATTTCCTCACTGTATTTTAGAAAAATCATGAGTTTGATAATTTTGCCTTCAGTCTCACAGCTTCAGAGTGCTGAGAGTTAAGACGAGACATGATGCTGTCCCCTATCCCCTAACTCTTTCTCTTGGTCTAAACTCTTCACTGGTACAGATTTGCCAATGGCTTTATACCAAGGATGAATCTGGTACACAATAACATGTATCAGTGTATCAGATGTATCAGTGTCTGTGCATATACACACATTTTTATATATTTGTGTCCCCTGCACTCTTCTTTCCCCTCCATCTTCCCTCCTCACCCTCACTCTCCTGGGCATGTGCAACTGTTCTACTTCAGGTAGGGGTTTTGGGGGGTTTTTTTGGTCTTATTTTCTATTTTCCCTTCTCTTTGGCATTAATTTGCATCTAATTTTCTTTGTTTGGTTGCATTTTTTAAAGTTATTTTGCTGATTAGAGAAATTAAAAATCTTCTTGTCCTCACTAAAAAGCCCTGCTGCCTTTTGAGGGATCCTGAGGAGCTGTGCACACAGGCTACTCAGAAAAGTTAAACATTAATTAATCAGTAAGGTAGAATAGTCAAAATTAATTCAGTCTCTGTTGAGACCCTCTCATTCAGAATTAAAATAGACTTTGTTTGGTTTAATTTCCTTGAGAAATGAATTATGCTAAATTGAAATAAGGTCACTTCAGTTCTGATTCTTCTGAAATGTAGCGGTTTAACTTAATTTGAATTAAATCTGCACATGAAGACAATTCCTTAGATTTCTCTTATGTTGCAATTCATTTCCTGAACTGATAATGGAAGAAGTTTATAAAAGTTCGGCTGCAGTACAGCAATTTAAGAGCAGCTTATCATTGGTGTTTAATATTTGCTTGTCTGAAAACAAACATGATACTTTGGGGTAGCTGACTAAATGTATATAATCATTACATTCATATTTACTGTAATTAATTTCAGATGCATTTTCTACAGAAAGTTCTACAGATTTTATTGTCACGGATTCCAGAGGCATCATTGCTATTGAATTAAAGCACTGACTGAACCTGGCATGAGATGCCTGAATATAAGCATATTTAAAACTTGCAACTGAAAACGAAGAAAGGTTGTTTATAGGGAGGGAAGGGGGGGTGTTTAAAAATGGGTATACTTATACATTTTGAATATGTATATTTACAAATGTAAAAATCATAATTTTTCCACTATCCAGGATAATCTAAATAATGAACATTAGCTGTTACTATATGTACTCGATTAAAAACTAAATTGAATTTTTTGCTCAAAGCGGGATGCATCTGAGTGCATGCATCTGTACCACATTTGATGAGCAACTGCTCTCTCAAGTGTTGCAGAAACCAGAGCCTGAGGCTCCGTATCTGAGGACAAAATCTGACATGGGATTTTTAAGAAATTCTTCTCCAACTAATGAAATTAAAAGTAGCAATTACACTGAAGAATCTACAGGCAAACTTTTGAAAATAAATGACATAGAAGCCCAAGTCCAATTTTCAGAGTTGACTAAGGAATCTATCTTCTGCCAACCTTTACAAATATTGCTATAAATCACGTATGTATGATCAACTAACACATATTTTTCCTGAAATTAACTGGAGTTTACCATACACATACAGGCCTGCACGTCACAAATGCTAAATGCTGTTTGATTTTAATCACATGCCTCATAAAAGAGATTTAATAACAAATTTACTAATCAAAAGCAGACTATCAGAGACACAAATTATAGTACCTCAATTTAGATTTATTCAAATTCCTAAATTAATGAAGTATGGGTGCTGATGAAAACAGACTTCTGCGAGCGCACTTATATTAAAAAAATGCATGCAATGATTCTTACAATTAGGCTGCAAAATGCTATGTTGAAAGGAAAAAATTTCAGTTGACTTCATTTTTTTTTTTTTCTTCTCGTGATTGGAGGAAGGGGCTCAGGTGAGATGATTTAGTTGAGAACACGTTTTAGGAAGAGGCAGGGGTTATAGATGTTAAATACTCTACCGTTCTTTGAAGCAGCGATGATATCCTAATTGCAGAAAAGTCTTATTTCAACATAAAAACATAATGATTGTATTGGTTCAGACTAAGGATCCATCAAGGACAACATCTTGTTTTCAGCAGCAGCTATTAGTGTATGCACAAAGAAGAGGAAAAGGACAAGCACATTGAATACTCTCCCCCAACACTTTCCCAGACATGGCCTATTTTCATCTCAGGGATTTCTTACATATGCTACAGTTAGTGACTCCCAACAGGTCTGTTCTCCAAGTGCTTGCCAAGCTTGTATCTCTGAACTCATGCAGGACTTCTTGCATTTACCCTTTAGTAAGGGGTTTTATAGGTTTCAGTCCTGACTGGCAATGGTAAGCTCACCACCTATCCATTCAGACATAAAGCTCATTTTTTCCCAGCATGCACCGCTTTACACATTAATCTACATTGAATTTTATCTGCCATTTTACTGTCTTTGAGAATCATTGCACAAAATCTAGCTATGATAGAAAGTCCCTATAAAACAAACTCACTCAACAACCAAAATCCAGTCTGCATACTCTAAGGTAGTATTCATTACAGTTTGCATCCAAATTTCTACTCTTACTATACTCTATTCCTTACTGCTTCTATACTCCAAGTTACTCTATACAATGGTTCAAGGAAAAGTATGCATACAGCTAAGAACTGCACACATAAGGCTGAGATAGTCTTAACACTACCATTTCCTAACATTTTGTGTGCATAATTTGGTAACTTTCAAAGAGTTCCTTTAAGAACATTTTTAAACATAATGTCAAGAGCTGTGTCCTACATACAACTGAAATTTGAATATTACCTTTATAAATTATGTTAGTAGTTTGGACTCCTACAAATGGATAGAAAGTAGGACTTCCAAAAGCAGATCATTAAGGATGGCTATGGGATGATTTTCAATGTGTCATTTGTAAGACAAGCTGAACTGTATCTTTCATTATAATTAAGATTCAGATTTGGAATGAGAGAATAAAAACTCAATCTTTTCAAAAGAAATGCTATGCAGCATGGTAACTTTGTCTGTCTTTTCCCATTAACATACCACAAGAAACCTTAAGACTTTAATGAAGACTCTTTTGGAAGGATTTGGAAAAAAAAGATTTTTTTGAACTAGGTTATATGATGGAGTTAATATGTTACATAGGACATTTGAGTGACATATTTAAACATTCAGGAGAATATCTTTAAAGATTAGGGTACTGCCTTTAGATCCCCTACTTCAAGATATCCTTCTGCCAGATGAATTTTTCAACAGTGCTTAAGTCTTCTGAATGCATACCTACCATATGCAGCATTATAAAAGCTGAAGCTGAAACATTTTTGCACAACACTGAGTTTTGCAGATACTGCTTAAAGGAAGAGAGAGTATGCAAATTGGGGGAAGCAAAGGCAGCCTGTGTAGACCCTTTTCTGAAGAGGGGAAAATTTGTAGTTCAAGAGTGCTTAGCAGTGGTTTATCATCATACATTTTCTAATTAATTACATTACTTAAAATGAGTGAACTACAAAATCACTGGCAGTTCACAGGAGGTCTGTGGCTGTGAAAGGTATATAGCTAGGATTGGGTTTTGGGTGAACAAAAGAAATATTTATAATCTGTTCCAGCTTGAAGCAGAACATATCATAAACACACTAAATTATGGCATTCTCAGCATTTCCCAAAATTTCTGTTAAGCTAACTGCTGCTAAATTCAATACATCTAGTCTTTGCCTCAGAGTACTGTATTTGTAACATCTCTGTATCCACCACACCCTTCCACAAAATTATTTCTCTCTGAGGTAGACTAATACCAAGACTGCACCAGCAAAAGTTGTCAATGCTTATCAGGAAATTGAGAAAGCATAAAGTACAATGCAGAACTTAAAATGAAATCTTGATTGGTTTCTTTAAAATTAATGAGGCTTCTTTTCCTAAGCGGGACATGGCAAACATTTCACCCTTACACATTAGAACTTATGCAAGAAAGAACACTGCATCTCTATAGATGAAAAATATCTGAAATCCTAGAAGTTCAAACTACCTCACAGGCAACAGACAAAAGATACAGACCTTAAAACTGGAATTCTTTTCCACTAAAAAAAAAAAATAAAGAAGATTAATCAGGTTTATGAACACTACTGATTTAGTATCAGAAGCAGTATTTCAGCAACACAATGAAAAAACAGTATTTGGAAATACACAAAACCCTTGTTTCACATTTTAGCTTTTTCATGACATCCTCAAGCTACGAGCACCTTTTAAAATAATTTTATTTTAGATACTGTTTGCATAAAAAGGGGAACATCTTGTTCATCTGCTCTCTGTCTCATTATTTAGGATTATTTTGATATTTTGGATTATTTCTTTTAATTTATTCTAGTTCTCATTTCACATGTATTTTCAGTAGCAGTTATTGGAACATTATTAACCTGCATTCAAAAAAGGTAATTCACCTTGGAATTACCAAGGAGCAACCTTGGAAAGCATTCATAATAAAACGCTGCCTCAGACAGAGTCAGACTTCAGGCACTGGCAGGCAACTGAGCTACAACAGTCACAGGAGTACTGTTGTGACAGCCTGAATGCCTCTGCTAGTGCCTCCCACGCCTTCAGGTCTATGCTCAAATGGCATCTTCCTCTTGGCAGTGGGCTAGAAAAATATTTCTGTGCAGAAACAGGCACAATTTAAGGCTAAAAATTACCTTCTGGTAATCTGTTTTCCCAAAGTGCCATCAAAAAGTACGTCCCACATTCACGAACAGATCTTTTTTTAACTAAAAACACTCTCAGACCTATGATGACTGTTATCTTACACCAATGTCATTAATCTCTAGACCAAACAAACAAAACCAAACAATCCATAGCTTAATCTACATAAACCTAGAAGAGTGAGATTACTTCAGTTTGTTGGAGAGAGAATGCAATTCCACAGGCAGAGCTGTTCTCCTTTTCCTTCTTTCTTTGTAAATGCATATGCTAACTCTGAATCTGTCCTAGAAATCTAGCCTCCTTTATGATATTTAATATGTCATAGCAGGCATTTAATATGAACATGCCTGAAAAGGATATACTTGTGAAAACTTACCACTGAAGTCAATGACAGTTTTGTTTCTATTATCTCTTTAATCCCCATACTTTATCAGTTGTGACAGTTAAGAAAAATTTCCCAGCCATTGCTCCAAAATTGTTTTGCATGTTCCAAAATAATTTTTGATTTATTTCTTGATCTTGTTATTACACAAAAATCTTGTATATTATACAAATTCACATTGCATCTGAAAACTGAAATGTTCTCAATGGCAGCACTAAGTTCCTTATGATAATGTTTCAAAGACCAGGCAATTCCAACACACCTCCAGAGGCAGCAGGCAATAAAGTAGGAATTGGTATCACATTTGAAAAATGCTGTCTTTAAGTATTTGAGGTAGTCTGTTCCACTTGTAGAAACACATCAACTCAATAGATAGCAGAAATTATGGAAAATGAAAAACTTCTTTTCACCACATTTTACTACATTTTGTTGTCAATCATAGTAACTTGCTGTAAAACAAAAGGAAAAGATCTGGATGTATTCAGGCAGAGACTGCCACTTAAAACCCATTGTAAAGGTTTATGCAGCATTTACCTTCAAGCAAGGGGGGAGTTTCATTAATATTACTTACAGAGCTGAGTTGAATATTAAACAGAAGTCCATGTTTATGTACTATCACAGAGACCTATATAAGAATTTTTATTTGAAATATTGAGATTTACAGAATATTGAAATTTACAGAACAGGTCTGTAATACTGTAAGTGGTTATGAAATGCAAGCAGTAAAACCAGCAATTATCAGTGACTTCTTAGCTGGGCCTATAGGCAGTAAACCTCTCTCTAGTTTTCTAATCACTGAAATCACACCAACTGCAGCAGAGCTTGTAGCAATCTATATTGATGTAGACTAAGTATATATTCAACATGCCTACCCATACAGAAAGGAAGAATGGATTGGATTCAGTGCCTGTGCTTTCAACAGTGCATAGTTCCAAATTATTAAGTATAATTTAAACATTAAAGAACATCTGAAAAAAAAAACCAAACAAACAAACCAAAAAACAAACCAAAACCCAGGAGCCAAATTGTGTCAACAAGGAAGTTAAATTGTATTCACCATTGTGCTCCTTAGTAAACGTTTACATTTTGAAAATAATGGGTCACTTGAGCGAGCAGATTGCCTGCTTGTAAAAAGCTAAATAAGCACACTTTTTATAGTTTGATAGCTATCCTACATTTTTTGAACGCTCAAGATATAACAGTAATATCTTTAATATAAAAATTAAAGTATAATGTTCTAACACTTTCAACTAGGCTTTCTCATTCATCTTCATTAATTATCAACTGATTACTAACACACTGAATTATGCATTGGGTTTTGCAGAGGTAACGGTAACTGGTATTGCAACAGCTCAAGTTAGCAAGTAGACTGGGCTATGCAAGAACCGAACAGTGGAGCTCTACCTCACTTAGCCTTCCAAATATGATCACATTTTATCGATCTTATTTGCTACATCATTTGAACACAATGAAGTCTATTAACCTAATAACAGTCCTAAGATACTGTTGCCTGTAGTAAAAACAAGCTGAAAGTTTCCTAGGAAGTGTCTCAGTTCTTCAGAGTTCCTAAGTGTGTGTGTGGGGTTGCTTGCTTGTTTCATTTAGGGAAACATGCTTCACACAGAATCAATCACAGAATGGTTTGGGTTGGAAGGGGCCTTTAGAGATCATCTAGTCCAACCCCCAAGGTTGCAAGTGGTTTCCATCATCCACATACCCCACACCCCTGAAGTTTCACAGAAATTGTGAAAATAGGGATTTTAAATCCCAGATCTATTCAGCCTTCACTGCAACCCTAAGCCTCCTTGTGACCCTTCATTTCATATCACTCTATTTGGTTTTCCAGTAACTTAGCATTGAAAATGTGCTTTTCAATTATAAATGAAAAAGAACTTCTTTTAGTAGTAACATAAGAACCAGTATCCAAAACAATTCCTAAAAATGGTTTGAACTGTGAGCTTAGAAAGCTTGCAGTACAAACATCAGTCTGAAAATAACGAAGTGTGCATCATTTGCCAGTTAGGAAACTAAAAGCTTGGATGACTTTGAAAAAGGAGTACTGGTGTTCGTTTCTAACACAGCTTTCTTCTTGCATCGTATATTATTTAATTTCCATAGCATCCCACAGGAGTAGGAAGCCAGAATTTTCAGAGAAATCTGAGTTGATACACAAAAGAAACCATGATAGACTGGGAAGAGAACAGGGGAATTCTGTGTTACTGGACACTCAAAGTTACTAAAAAGCTATATCAGATTTCCACAAGTTAAAAGCATCCTACGAAGTACTCGTTGCCAATGTTGGTGCCATGATCTTTACAACATTGTAACCCCAAATCTGATAAATTGCACACATCAATACTTTAAATTATTACTGAAGAGTCAACTTTACTCTCAAATCTTTCCATCAGTCCCTAAGCTAGGGGTGGGGGAGAGGGACGGCACGACAACATGACAAAACACAATAACAAAAGAAACCATCAGCAGAAACTTTCAGAATACTCATAGTAAAACGAATTCTCAATAACCATGTCAGTATAACTGGTTATTATCTGCTGATGCTGCACTTGCACCTCTGCTTGATGATTTATCTGAGGGAAAAAAAGAAATTTGAACTTGAGACAGAAGCACAATTATATTTTATAAGTACAGAATGACATCATGTATGCTATTATATTTGTCAGCTGTTGTGAAGAGCCATAAAATGCTGAATTGTGAGAAAAGTGCATTTTCCAAAGTGCTAAGAGGAAAACTACACTGTTCAGTCTAGCTTAGAAACCTTATCTAGTACTGTACAATTTGTCCAAGGTTACAGAAAAAATTACCTAAAGTTGACAGCCATATATGTTTCGAATTCTTTAAGGGCAAAAAGCACAAGTGTTATTTAAAGTTTGCAGCTAGATGCTATATCATCACATTGACAGTTTGTAGTTGATTTACATCCTAAGATAAGCAAAAACAAGCCTCTAAGAAGAAGAATGCAGTCTGCTTGCCAAAGCAAATCAGTTCAAGAAACAGTGGAAACAAAAAGATCAGTCCTTTAGGAGCATCATGCGGATACTCTGCATTACCTCCAACATACACAGGTACACAGGTGAAAGCATGTAAACTCGCATTCCCTTTGGGATTCAGGTGTGTAAAGGCTTAGAGAAGATTACACTCTCTGAACACTGCAACAACATCACATTATATATCCTGCTTTTATTATGTTCAGCCACAATATAGTTCACAGATTTCTGCTATATTATTATTATTTACAAGCTGAAAGGAATTATAACATAAAACAGTGAAATCATTAGGTTAACCTTAACCAGTTTTCCTGTTACCATGCTGCAGAGCTCGACTACAAAGAAAAACAGTTGTTACCTGTGTGAAGAGAACCTGTGATGAGCCTGAGAAGGTACTCGGCAAATTTCAGTATTTCACGCTTACACCGCTTCCTACAGCCACTCATCTTAGGCAGAACGGTATTCCTCTGGGAAGGGCCCGCAGACTGCCAACAGAGAGGACAGTGTCTGCCAGCAAACTTCTGGGGCAGTTGGCCACCTCACAACTTGCCGCCAAGCGAACTCCCTGGATTTACCTCTGCTGTCTGCAGCAGCGATCCCGCGGCAGCGGGCGGGGGGCGCCGGGCGCTGCCACAGCGCGGCGCAAACCCGCGCCCTGGTCCCGAGCCACGCGCTGCCCCCGGCCGGCTCCGCGGCCGCGCAACCCGGCAGGCGGGCGGGGGGAGGCGGGGCCGGGGCGGCTGCCCGCCCCGCGCAGGCACACACCGGGATGCGCGGTCTGTCCTCTGTGAACCAGCAGGCGGGAGCCAGCTTGGGCTCAGCAGCCTCCGCGTTCCGTGTTGCGAGGGGAGGGAAAAAACCCACCAAAACCCCATCAACAGCAAACCCCCAAGTCGTCAGGAAGCATCCCCATGCCAGGTATCGCATCCCGCTGCTCAAGGTCAGAGTAGGAGAGAGCCCTGCCTGTGTCTCGCCTCCAGGAATGAAATCTAATGATTCCCCACCTACTTCACTTTGCACATCGGCCACAGGACCCGTGGCTTGCCGAAGATCATGGAAACCCCAAGCCACTGCACAACTATACAGAAGCAGTAAAGTATCCAAGTGGTGCCTCTGTGCAGGGAGCATCCCTGCTCTCCAGCCCACCGAACTGGGGCAGGTGGGAAGCTGGCTCTGGCACAGTTAACATCTTGTGCTTAGGATCTCTCCAAGAAAGTCTCTTTAGGAAGCTACATGCATTCCTCGCTATTCCCTTATAAAGCAATTATTTTCCATCTTGTGTGAGAAGTGTTTCTTATCAAGAAAAATGATCAGCTGAAGTGTTTATCCATGACCAAAGACCCCAAAGAATATGTTTTCATTTCCCTTGGAGTACATCCCTCTACTCCAAAACACAGAGAAGAACTCTATTGCATTAGATAGTGATGCAGTATGTAATGCCTAATACAGTTAAAAGAAGACAAAGGACCCATTAAGGAAAAGCTTAACAGAAGAAAATCACTGTCTGATCTAATTGACCATAAAACATTTTGGTGAATGCCTTTAAAAACTTGTAATAAACACAAATCCACATTTTCAAACTATTCTTTATATTAGGCACTGAGCAGAGATAAATACATTACAAACACAATACATCAAAGCATTATCAAAGTTGCACTTAGATGACATAGTTTCTGTGTCTGTTATCTAAATCACAAGCATGCTGTCTTATGCTTCCAGCAAGGCTACACAGTTAATGGAAAGAACCAAAATGAAATAGCTCCCAGAAGCCCCTGTTTAGCCCAGCAAAAGGTTTAGCATGGGGAGGAACTGGACAAATTTCAAGATTTCATTTTTACACCACTTCCTACAGCCACTTGCCTTAAGCAGTAACTATTTCCTGTGTCTTTCCAGAAAATCTTTGCCAAACTCCTGGATTTTCAAATAGTTTCACCCAGTCTAGCACTGAGAGACTCCCAGAATAATATAAAACACAATTATTTTGTTTTGAAGTATTTGGAAGGCATAAAATGACTAGTAAAGAAACACAATGCCTTTTTTTTTTTCTTTTCAAGATTGTCCACAATAGCAGCCCAGTTTAAATGCAAAATGGAAAAGTTTCTCTGAATGTACAAAGTGTACTATAGAGCTGTTAAGACTAATTAATAATAAAGATCTCTTCCTTTGAGGATTTCAAACGAAGCTACAAGAAAAAAAATCTTAAAAATATTTGTCACCGTGGCAAGAAAAACAAAGCACAAACCCATCAATTTATGAAATTCAGTTCTATTGAATCCATAGACAAAATTCCACATGCACTTCTATAAGCTCGATCAGGGTCTCAGCATCACTGGTCTGTGTCCCAGGCACATATATTGGCAACTGAAGCACACCATATTTGGGGGGGTATGTACTGATGGAGCTTTACTCTCACTCTACAAAAAGCAAAACTACACAAATCTTGTAGTTCAGAGCCGGTCAGTATTGGCTGGCACATAATCAGTCCTTTTGCTTGTTCCTGGGTAGGAACAGTATTTCACTATAAAGCCATTCAAAACCAAAGCAGAAATCAATTGACAGCAATATGAAAACATGTTTTAAAATATGGAAAAAAATCCCTGATTTTTAGATTGCAGAGGTTGCTGGGCCAATCTAGTCTAATCTCCCTTCAAAAAAATCTTAACCCCAAATGCACTGCCTGTCTCAGGGCAGAACATTGTGAGGCCTGGCATAAAATGATAAATAATGCTGAATTAGCTAGCTTTTTTTTTTTTTTTTTTTTGAGTACTAGATACAGATTATATTTAATAACAAAATAACGCAGAACCATCTATTAAAATACTCAAGAAGAAAATTTGGCTGTCATCATATTAAGTAACAATGGCAAAGACTCAACTTGCAAAAAGCCCAGTATAATGGTTTAAAAGGGGGGGGAAGGGGAGGAAGCCATCACAAATGTTGGATGAGAAGAAACCCCTGCAGTAAGAAATGACAGTTCATAAAAGATAAATTTGCTAGTCTGGTAACAAAAAACACCCCAACAGTGCCAGTTGAAGTGACATATACAGAACACAAGTTGTTTGGCTTCTTGGAAAATATTTGTCTTGTATATCCCTTTGATTTGCACACATTATTTAAATATTCTTCTGACTTCAAAGAGCAAAATTTCCTCCTGAACTAGCCTGTGCTATTGACTAAGAGCAAATTTAAGTCTTGTAACAATAACAAAATCAACTCAATTAGATGCTTCAACCTCATCAGGGAAGGGTGACTGCAGGAAGTCAACCAGGAGCGCTGAAAACCTGTATACACAGTTTCCGTGCCATTTGCTCCAGAGGCTTGCAAGGGTTTTTGTTCTTGATGCAAATGCTGAATTTCACAACTGAACATTTTTATCAGAGGATTTCTAACCTGCTTATTTCAAAGAACAGAAATAAATATTTACAACCTAAGCACCTGGCAAGAAATAATAGATGGGTAGAAACAAACAGATGGGTGAACACAAGGTAACAGCAAGATGTTTACAATCAGCATAATAAACAGCTGCCACAAGTAGATGACCATCATCAGATATTTCAGTCATTCCTTGTCTGTCATTAAAAGGGTCCTCATAAATCACAATCCTAATGTATTTAATAGCTCTTCTCTGGACTTCTCAACTCAACAGTATTATGTACCAAGGTGTCCAAAGTTGGCCACCATTATTCTAAAGTGGATGCAACAGGATTAGTGTTCTTCATCATAGAAGTCACTGGAAGCTGCAGCACTAATTCCAAACTATTCACTATATCAAAGAAAATATCAGCCACCACTTCTAGCCACAGCCAGTGAAAAGCATCAGAAATTCTCCACGCGTCATTTGCCCAAATATAGTCTTGGATATTAACACAAACCAGAGATAGTTATATGCTAGAATATGAGCCGGGGAAGCAGAGACGCAGATAATGTTCCCTTCCGAACTGATTACTAGTAACATGATAACTGAATTAACTTAGTTTAAAATGGTTATTGATGATTGCTGTATGTCCTAATTGTTTCCACAGAGTCCAGGACAGAGAGTGAGGGGACTGCCAAGGTCCCTGGTTATGAAGACGGACTTCTTAAAAAAAAAAAAAAAAAACCAAACCAAAACCAAACCCAAAACCAAACAAAAACACCCCAAAACCCCCACAAACAAAAAACCCCCAACAAAATCAAAAACCACAAACCCTTCATAGCACAATTAATAACTTTCTAGTAGCCCAACCATTACTTATCCAAACTGCATGCAACTCTTCCTAATGTGGAACACAAAATAATAAGGAATCTTTATCCTGGCCTATGCCACTGAAAATTAATACAGTCTTCCTGCTTTTGTCTATAGCTTTTAACTTCTCCTGAAATCTTGCTAATAGCCTGAAACAGCTCTATTGCTCTGCTTAAAATAGGACCACAGAGGAATGACTGCTACCTCATGCTGTTTGCACAATATCAACAAATTATACATGTGCTCTATTCTAATAGCTAATACCTGCATAAAGTAAATTACTTTCATTGCTGCTCTAGTTCCAGGCTCTATAGGTTCAAACTTCATTTTCTGTTGCATTTGTGGAGCTTAATAAAACATGGTGGCTCAGCCCTCCAGAACATAAAACCTTTGACCAGTGTAACAAAACGACTTAAAATATTTGTCTCTATTATTTCTAACTTCCCTGTAACTAGATGCTGTGTCAGAAGGCCTTTTTTACCTACTCGGTGTCCTTGTAGCTTATCCCCAAGGATTCATTTTCACACAACACTCTAAGATGATATTGGCTGCCTCCACCTCCCACGTGGCCCTCACTTGCCTAATTAAATATTCATCACTCCAGAATGTTGCAGTGTCAAACATGAGCAACTTCCCAGCCTGACCTTCCACAGCCAGCCTGCTGTTCAGGCTGGAGAATAAAAGGGACTGGGACCTACCTGCTGAAACATAAAACTGAATTATGCTGTTTTCCTGTCACACATTAAGTTCTGTGCATGCACTGTAAAATTCTCACTGCAAAAGCTAGAGTACTATCTTTTAATGTTCAATATAAATCGAGTACCTGTATAAATCGAGTACCTGCAAAGCTAACGTAAAACCTGCATGGGCAGAGTTATCAATAATCTTTCTGCAGAACACTAGAATCTTTTCTTCCTTATTATACAGATCCTGGTTCGTATGTATGGTCATATCTTCCAAATTAAAAAACAAACCCGAACAAATAAACCAATGCTGATATTGGTTTAGACTGAGGCACACCACTATCAACAAGTATGTGAGATTTTTTTTTTTTTTGGTGGCTTTGGACTCCTTAGTTTCACATAACCCATTTATAAGAAAATTGCATTTTATCTCCAAGACAAAAGAATTTATTAATCCCAAATCTCTCTCTTCTGTGGAAAGAATATCTGGAACTATTATAACTCAATTTAGTTGTACTAGATTCTGCATATATTTACATCTGCATTTAATGGAAGAAAAAGCTGAACTGAACAAATCAGAAGGCATCAGCTTCCCTGATAAAGAATCCATAGCCTTAATAGTCTATAGGTTCTGCAGATCTTTCGACATTTGATATAACTAAGGCATACCCGTATCACATCCATATGCAGTAACAACATTAAAAAGCTTGCATTTTGACCCCAACAGCTACACTAACCTGTTACAGAACAAAAATATATCAGAAATTGTGTGCAAACATCTTTTATTTGTGCATACTAGGTGTGCAGTGTTCTTAAGACTATGGACTAGTCATTGCACCAAATCAGCTATGAGAATTCTGTAAACATCATAAATGCATATGTACAGTTTAGGCCAGTAAGTAAAAATAATTATAAGTAGGATGCTTTCATTACATACATATGTAGCAACACATATATATGTAGCAACACATATATATATTTCTATAAAATATACATACAGTTTTAAAAAGGTTTGTTTTCATAGCTTCAATATTTTATTCAGTCATCTGTGAAGATCTTTTTGCTCCTAGGATTTCCTATAAATGGTCAAACTTACATTCCATCTTCTCAGTCAAGGGCTTCCCTATACTTTTCAGGGATTTTCTGTCCCTTGGCATTTTTTGCTAGCCCAAAACATTTGTGGATGCTGTAGAGGTTGCAGATGTGGCTTGATGCCCTGATTAAACAAAACATTAAGATTTAAAGGTGCAAACTCTTAAGTCTTCACTTCCTTAATCTGGCATGAATTGTTATGCATTTGGGAATATGCTGTAGCTACTACATCAGGGAGGAAAAAGATGACAGATGCTACACCCCAAACAGTTCTTGAAAGCCAACATCTTGGCCAAAGTAATTTTGAAACAGCTGCTTTTCATCCAACATTTGAGTCTTAATTATTTCATACAAAGTACCAGTATCGAAAACAAGTTAAATTACCACACTGCTAGGCCTGTGGTGTCTGTCTTTTCCCTCCTAGCAGGCTTGTGCAGATACTGAGAAGAAAAACCTCATGTCAGCATTCCTGTAGGATCCTTCAGTAAAGCCTTTTGGGGAACATGAGCAGTTATTTGTCTACTCCAGATTTTCCAGAACTGTTGTGATTGTAATATTGGCACATAGATCTTCCTCCCACATAATACAAGTGATTAACTCTCCCAAAGTATGCAAAAGTAAACTCTGACGAATAGGAAAATAATTTTAAATAGGCTTAGAATTGATCTGATCATATCTATAGTGTGATAAACCTGAGCTGAACCTTGCTCACAGGAAATAAGAAAGGTTCATACGTGCTCAAAACACTACCATTCTAAACTAAATAACATTTTTTCTACTCTGCACACTTGTTTCCATTAGAGGCAAATTAAACACACATTCTCAAAACTATTTTATTATCATTTCCAGTCAATTGGAGATTCAAGTTCCATGCTATGGATAAAGCCTGAAGAAGCTACCCACTGTGCACTTCAGGTAGGAAACAGTGATCAAAGCTATATGTCAGAGAGTAGCATACTCATTTGGCATTGCTGGCCCTGTAAAGGAAACATCTGAGCCTGCATTACAGTCTTGAAGCTGCATACTAAATACAGCTGGTAGATTTTGATGGCCTTATTCAATATCTGTGCAATATCATCATGTATCTTCCTACCTCCTACCATACATACTTTTGTGACCATATATACCACCACTTCTCCAAGAAGCATTGCTACAACTAGTTGTGGCTTCAGACAGGCCTCCCTCATTTGTCCTTCTAATACTACTTCAAATCAGCCCCTAAGGACTATAGACAGAAGGAGGCTGAATCAAAGTAAATCTTGGAGATTAAAAGCAGGGGAATGGGGCAACTAGGGAATTCAATCTCACATGACCAACAGGCATTAATGAAAGACAGAAACTTCGCTTCCTAGATGGGAAAACTCAATGGCAGGGCAAGTACTTGGGGCCATGTGCTTGAGACCTCAGGAAACTGTAGAAGTTGAGTATTAAATCACTGAAGTCTCTTAGCCACAACAGAGCCTAAGATCTGATTAAATAAATGCCTTAAACATAAATCCAAATAATTTTCCAACTCTATAGCCTGAAGAAGTGAAGTAGTTTTTATTATGAACTCAGCTATTATGAAGTTACACGTCAGTGATAATGATAACCTGTATATGGTCTAGGCAAGCAAAGGAAAATTACATTAATTGGCTGTAAACTTCCAAATCTGAAGCCTAGAACAGGAAGTTAACTCTAAGGCTGGTAATGAGCATTTCGCCCATCTCTATAGAACAGTAAAGAGAACAATAATTTTTATACAATGCACACACATATGTATTACATAAAACAGCATTGATGCACAGGCACAGAAAGATACAGGGGAATACCACTACTTGTTTCTCTCATTGTGAAGAGAAGAAATACTATGAGAAGAAAAACAACTCTTAAACACCAGGTAAACTTTTAAGGCCTTAGATGGTATGGTGTGAATAGGGATATTATTTCTATTTAAGCCCTGCAGAAATTTCTTAGTTCATACCAGCTGCTCTAAGTGCCTGGATATAGAACTTCAGACATCAAGTAGAAGTCATGTTTTGTATTACATAAATGATGATTTCAAACTTTTCCCCATCAGAACTGGGCAGCTACCTCTACTGAAGAAACTATTAAAATGGAAGAGATAAGATAACTCTAACAGATTTTATTTTTTTTCTTGACTGAAGAGCTTATATCCACAGAACTAGATTTAAAAAAAAAAAAAAAAAAAAAGGGTCAGACAGTTTTCATTCTTGTCTCTTGATTAAACTGGGTAATTCCACTCTCCTTAAGTTACTTTTAAATCAGTAATCACATTTTATTCTACATTTTTTTTTATATTATCATCAGCCAGACTCCCCCATATGATGTCTTAAGATATCATTCGGGTTGGTCACATTTTAATAGCTTACTGCTTTTGTTTTCTACCAAATGAAAGATTAAAAAAACATGGAGATAAATGGGTAATAGACATTTTAACCAGTTTATTTTCTGTGAAGGTAAAACATTTCTCCAAACACACCCATTGATTTCCTCACCTTTTTAATATTAGTGTTTCTAAATAACATACTGCTTTGGCTTCCCCAGGAACATTCCATCTTCTGAGACGCAAACCAAGGTGAGGGGGGGGGGGAAATGCACCAAAACTCACAAGAGTGGTTTGTATGGCTCACTGCCTTGAAAATGATGTATAAAAGTAGAATAGACCAACAGGAGGACACCTTATTTCAAAACATTCTACAGTCCCAGGGGAGATTTTGATACTATACAGAAAAGGATAATACTCAATCAGTATTATTCCTGAAGGTCTCTAGTCATGAATTTGTTGAACTACAAGATCCCATAAGCGTATGAACACTTAACATTATTGCAATTGGAAAAATAACCTTTTCGTATTCTGTTTACACCATCAATATTTTTAATAA
This sequence comes from Strigops habroptila, assembly GCF_004027225.2. Lineage (NCBI taxonomy): Eukaryota > Metazoa > Chordata > Aves > Psittaciformes > Psittacidae > Strigops > Strigops habroptila. Next base: position 18,060,702 of record NC_044283.2, read on the forward strand.
GCTAAAAATAAATTTGTGTTCTGTAAACATACATATCAGGTATAGGTCTATAGCATGCTCCCTCTCTTGTCCATAGCAAGAGTTCATGCATAGCATCTTTTCTTATCATGAGAATCTGTTTGCAATTTGCTTTCCTTTTTGTGGCTTTTTACAGAAGGGTGTCCTAAGGGTCTAACCACTTTCATCATTTAGGGGCAGTGCCAATTCCTGAGCTTGTTCAGCATTATAATAACAACTTCTCAGAATTGCGCACAGTCTGAACTCACAGTTCACACTGGTCACCCGAGTACACATAGCTGCCCACAGACAAAGACCACAAGAAGTAAATCAACTTTTACTTCAAATCATGCAAGACATTCCTACATCTGAAGTAGTTAAGGTGTCTGAAATGGGGGACAACACAACAATGGGGGACAACAATTTTTACTTCAATACTTAGTTCTTTAAGGTAAATTATTGGGCTAAGCCCTTCCTTTGCCTCATCCTGAAACTCCTGGTTTCTTTTCCAGAACATGGACTTTCAGAACCATTCCCACTCCTTGCAGCACAGAGCTAGTTTACTTTTGTTGACATGTCCAGGCTTCATTTACTTCTCTCAAGAGGAGTTAAAAAAGAAAGCATTCTTATCTGGTCCTTTACTAGATGATCTATTGCACAGATGATACCATCTGATATCTAAACTACAAAAATCTGGTTTTCCAAGAACAAGTGCTTTTACTTTTCCAGCAGTGCTTTATTTGATTTAAAAAAACCAAACCAAACCAAAACAAAAATGCCAAAACCCCCACCCAGGTGATATTTTAATGATCCTCTTTTGTTAGCTTAAACCAAGTGCAAAAATTCCTCCTATATTTCCTTTGGATTCAAAGGGTATCAGCAATGTTACTGACTTTAAATGGCACAAAGCTTTTTGGTGGTGAAAATTCAGATATTTTACTTTTTAAAGAGCTGCTAAAAGTTATAACAAAAATGCTAAATAAAACAAAAGTATAAGCAATCGAATAATTAAGGCCAAGACATTTTTCCAACAAAAAAGTTAAGGACCCTTTGGAAAGCAACACTGAACCCTCAGTGTTTTCCTAAAGATTTTATTTTGTTCTGTATATGAAATGCATGATCTATTCTGCATTTAGGCTGAGGAGGAAGGTCAAAGCCTTGGCACTATTATTAGTTTTTGTAAACATGTTTAGAAGTTGGGAACTCTGATTCTAAACACAAACACTTCTGTGAACCCCAGGATTGCAGGAACAATTCATGACAACATAAAATGTGATTTTTAAAATGGCTGAGACTGTATGACTGAGGCTGGTAAAAAAAAAAAAACAACAAAAAAAACCACCTTGAAATAATTTGCCTAGAAATACATGCGAGCTATCTAAGCTATGAGGAAGTGCAGATCAGGATAATGTTTTAAAAATTCAATAGAACTACAGCTGATGTCCTTCACATAAAAAAAATCCCAAACTTTTTGCCAAATCTCAGAGACAAAACAGAAGTTGCAAATGTTGCCCTATAAAATTGTTGCTTTCCAAAAATTCCTTGGCAAGACATATTTTTGTTGTCACTCTTCCATTTTGAAAGGTCCATCAAATCTGTAAAACTAAAGTATTTCTTTATGCATGGAAAAGCCAGATTTTCCTTCCATTCTGGAGTTTAATTAGGTTATCGTCAAAAATTATAACAACTTTAAAAAGATGTAGTATGAGTACTGCTCTCACTGGTTCTTTTTGAATTGGTTTCCTCTGTCACTTTAGAGAAGAGACAATAAGTTACGCTCTGCCTTGTTTTTTTTCTTTTTTGAAAACTCAGTGGGAAAGTTTAGTGGTAGAATGATATGCAAAAGATAATAAATAATAATAATATGGGCTTATTCTCTGCAGAGCTGCATACAGAAGTGAGTTATGGAATAAAAAACACTTAAGGTTTTTGGGGTGTTCATGGTTTGGCATTGTGGGTTGTTGGGTTTTTTTTAACCCCTTTGCCTATAGGAGTACATGGCACAATATTAGACCAGAACTGACATACTACTAATCAGGAAACACGATGTGATGGTTTCTAAATTTGAGGGCAAAGTAGCAGAGCTTCTGGATTATGCTGAGAATAAAAATGCCAACCAGAAAATCATGGCTGGAACACACACTCAGCAGAGCTTCAGAAATGTCTGTTTTCTCTGATAAAGGTTCGCGTTGCCGTCACAATGCAATTCCACTAATGGTTCCAAATTATTAGTCTTTATTGTGTTATTTGCCATTACAAACAACATCAGCTCAAACTGAGCTTCTGGAGGTCTGAAGCCCTGTTTTGTTTGCTATTGATCTTGGCTCACAACCACAAACCACTGCTTGTGTGGCCACTGGCTCCAAGGCACTGAAATGCTTGTCAGTGCAGAAGCTTGTAGGGGAAAAAACCAAAACCAAACCAGAACACCAAAACCAAAACCCACTAAAACAAACAAACAAATCACCTACAGCTCATGCTGTAACTAGAGAGAAGGGCCCAATCTTTAACCATATGACAGCAAGAAAATAGTAACTATTAAGATTATTTCCCTCAAAATCCCAGCAATGAGGAGACCATTGGCTCCATCACAATTTGTAAATACAAGCAGAGACTGAAGCATTGAGTTGTGAAGATAGAAATCCTAGCATTTGAGTCCAAAAAAGTAAATTGGAAACACAGGACTGGAAAGAACTTTCTAGGATATCCACTCTCAATTGTGCTGAAGATGACTTGGATCTCTTCAGCCAAACCATTTGGTGCGACTTAGAATCATAGAATCATATAATCATAGAACAGTAAGGGTTGGAAAGGACCTTAAGATCATCTAGTTCCAACCCCCCTGCCATGGGCAGGGACACCTCGCACTAAACCATGTCGCCCAAGGCTCTGTCCAACCTGGCCTTGAACACCGCCAGGGATGGAGCATCCACAACCTCCCTGGGCAACCCATTCCAGTGCTTCACCACCCTCACTGTAAAGAACTTCTTCCTTATATCTAATCTAAACTTCCCCTGTTTAAGTTTGAAGCCATTACCCCTTGTCCTACCATTACAGTCCCTAAGGAAGAGTCCCTCCCCAGCATCCTTGTAGGCCCCCTTCAGATACTGGAAGGCTGCTATGAGGTCTCCAGGCAGCCTTCTCTTCTCCAGGCTGAACAGCCCCAACTCTCTCAGCCTGTCTTCATATGGGAGGTGCTCCAACCCCCTTATTATCCTCATGGCCCTCCTCTGGACTCGCTCCAACAGCTCCATGTCCTTTTTATGTTGAGGACACCAGAACTGCACACAGTACTCCAAGTGAGGTCTCACGAGAGCAGAGTAGAGGGGCAGGATCACCTCCTTTGACCTGCTGGTCACGCTTCTTTTGATGCAGCCCAGGATGCTGTTGGCTTCTGGGCTGCAAGCACACACTGCCGGCTCATGTTCAGTTTCTCATCAACCAACACCCCCAAGTCCTTCTGTGCAGGGCTGCTCTGAATCTCTTCTCTGCCCAACATGTAGCAGTGCCTGGGATTGCCCCGACCTAGGTGTAGGACCTTACACTTGGCTTGGTTAAACTTCATAAGGCTGGCATCAGCCTACCTCACGAGCGTGTCAAGGTCCCTCTGGATGGCATCCCTTCCCTCCAGCATATCAACCGAACCACACAGCTTGGTGTCGTCGGCAAACTTGCTGAGGGCGCACTCAATCCCACTGTCCATGTCGCCGACAAAGATGTTGAACAGGACCGGTCCCCACACCGATCCCTGAGGGACACCACTCGTTACAGGTTTCCAACTGGACATCGAGCCATTTACCACAACTCTTTGCGTGTGGCCATCGAGCCAGTTCTTTATCCACCGAGTGGTCCATCTGTCAAATTGATGTCTCTCCAGTTTAGAGACAAGGATGTCGTGCGGGACAGTGTCGAATGCTTTGCACAAGTCCAAGTAGATGACGTCAACTGCTCTGCCTCTGTCCGTCAGTTCTGTGGCTCCATCATAGAAGGCCATCAAATTGGTCAGGCAGGATTTCCCCTTAGTGAAGCCATGTTGGCTGTCACCAACCACCTTGTTGTTTTTCATGTGCCTTAGCATGTTTTCCAGGAGAATCTGCTCCAAGATTTTGCCAGGCACAGAGGTGAGGCTGACTGATCTGTAGTTCCCTGGGTCTTCTGCCTTCCCCTTCTTGAAAATGGGAGTTATATTACCCTTCTTCCAGTCGTCGGGAACTTAAAATTGCAGACTTGTTCCAAATCAATTTGCTATCACTGCCAAACAGTTCATTCTCACTCCTTGCTGCTGAATTTAGGTGGAGCACTTCCTATCCCTCTTCTCCCAACTCTTCTCATCACTGTCGCTGTGATATGGACATGTATTTTGCCATAGGAGACCATCACATCAGCTTTTCTCCCTCCTCCCACCCTTTTCTTTTTAAGAGGGTTTCTATGAAAAAATTGCACATTAAGCGCATGCAAAGCTCTATAACAGAGGAGGTAGTGTTTCCCATTACATGACAATAAAGTCACAAGCTACTGGAGCAGAGTATCATAATTGACAATATATCATGAGTGACCCCACAATCACTTCATGTGTTATGCAAGAGATTATGCCAGCTTGAGAACAGAATTGAAGTTCGGAGCAAATAATTTATTGAAACTGCATAAAATAGATAAAAATTACTGCAATTTTTTGTTTTACCTTTCCAGATGCCAAAGGGGGTGAGGGAGGAGCAGGATCCAACTGACAAAAAGCTCAGCAGTGACTACAAGACTATGACCAATACAGAAATGAAGTTCCAAGTCATGGGAAACATCCATGGAGATACAGAAGTGTTCACTTCACCTATATGAGTTGTAGCATTTAAAACTTGGGTGCAAATGAGAGCAAGAATTCCAAAGAAGACAAGACAGAGAGGATTGCCTTGAAAAGAACAGCTTCATCTTTTATCTTATTGTGCTTTATCTTATTCAGTCTAGCCTGCAGAGAAGGAAAGACATGATGTTCAAAGCATTCCTACTTCAGTTTCATTCTTCTAAACTGCATTAAGCACAATTTCATTTAAGCGTATAGTAGTCTAGGAAACTAGACTGAGGAGAACTGAGAGAGAACCTGAAAACTAAGTGCTGATATGTAAACTCTGAAATTACACACCAGCCTGTGACAAAGATGAGGAAGGAAACCAAGGACTAGCCAGAAAATGACGAGTGAAGAAATACCTGACAGACTCCTAAACCAAGTCTCTGGACACAGTGTAAGAAGAAACAGCTAATGTAAAGAGAAGACAAGCGATAACTATTCATGCAACAATTCAGTTAACATTGCAGGTCCAAGACTTTTTGTCCTGAGCATTTAATCTGAATCCCATTTCAGATTTAGTTTAAATGAATCTGTCATAGTTCACAATTTATATTAGCCCAGTTAGATCATCCTATTCCCTCAGGATCCTATTCCTACTGAGAGCAACAGATGCCTTCAATATTCAGCCTTGTTCTTTTATGTTTGTCTTTCATAGTGCAAATATTCCCATATTTTAGGAGAAGTATATAAAGCCAGAAAAGAAAATTATGCCTCAAGAGACATTCTGAGTATTAAACTATGCAGTTAATTCAAAATTAGAGTTAAAAATTTGACAGCTGAAGGGAAAATTCCCATTCGGTAAAGCCTCACGGATCTGCTACCTGTCCTTGATTTTACTGTTCCCCAGAGCCACTAGGGGATGTGAAAAACCTTTATACTGATAACCTTACAGTTAGTTCTTTTTTGGTCACCATAAAATAAAAATCAGTATCAATAAATTCTTTAGAAATGTTTGACAAAGTACCATGTTCTGATACAACAATCCCCTCTACAGTTTCCGTATGTTCTTAGCTACACTTTGAACTGTTTCTCATCATTCCACCCAAGTTTGATACTCCTTTCTACCTCTTTAATATAACACAAAAGAAGTTTATTGTAAGAGACATCTGGCAAACTGATTCATCCTGTCTACTCACCTGTATTTCCACTTACACCAATTTAATCTAGCACTCCAGCCTTTCTTCAGCATTGCAGTCTTTCCTCAGCTCCTCAGACCTCTCTCCAGCATACTGAAAAAAACTAATTTTCATTTCCCACCATCTAACCATTTCACTGCCTCTCCCTAAGCAACATTCAAACCATTTTGAAAGACAATTTTACTACAGATAACTATCCTGATGCAGTCTATTACTCTTTGATACATGCATAGGTTTTTTTGTTAGTGACCAAAAATATTGGCAATCTGTTAATCTGCTTTGATCAATATGTATACAGTACTAAAGAAAACACAATTTGAGGAGTAGCTAAAGCAACATCCTGTACTTAAGAACATGGGCACAATTAACAGGTTATTTTCCTTGTATGTTCAAGTATCTACAACATCTGTGTAGATCCCTAAAGCATACGGATGGAGGAAGCAAAAGGGTATGTCTGTAGGCTTCACTGGGACAGAGAATGATGAAAAAACATGTTCATGCAAAACTGAGTTTGTGATTAGACTCAAGCCAAGGCTAGAAAGGGAAGCTCACAGGGAAATGGAGTTTCAGTTCCTTCATAGCCACACAGAAATTCATTAGTACAAGGAGAAACAAAGTAACTTAAATCAGATATAACCTTCCACGAACCTCAAAATGCATCGGATCTTAAAGATCAGTTCTTGAATCAGCATGGGTACCTATGCATTATCAGCACTCTTTGCAAGCTTCTTTCCCTCTGGGGAATTTTCTGGTAGAAATATTAAATTCAGAGATAATTTTTACCTCCATCCTTCCTTTGACATTTACAACACTTTAGGAATGCATTTGCTTTTCAAGGATATTTTCATCTATTAAAGAATATTTATGAGTGCTGCTTCAAAGAAAACCACTGGAATGAGAAGTCAAGCAAAAGCTGGGAGTGAAGATTTCCATTTGCAACTACTTATACGTTAACTCCTAGCAAGACAAAAAGCAACACCTAAAATGTATTAAAAATTGGGTTAAAAAAAGATAACAGTTCACAAATTATATTCACTTATCTGTTCAGTGTTTCAAAGTCTGATACCAAAGTACACCTGGAGAACACAAAAAGCTTAAAATATTAGTGCAGTTTAAGTAAGAGGAAATTAATTCACAAAAGAAATTGAAGGCAACTAAAAAGACTTAAAGAGTTAAAAAGCTTAGGTTTGTTCTGCTGGAGCTCAGTGCTCTCCTATGTAAACCTGTGACTAATGATTTTGTGAAGCAAAGATGATAAGTGATTTCACAAAAGCCTCAAAACTGAGAGGGTTTATAAATGTTACCATTCATATGGATCGCTAGCATACACCTCCAGAGGAAAACTGCCCTTTAAAATGTTAAATTCAATAAAGGGTTCATACCCTGAAAGTCAGGGCAGCAGCTGATGATAGCATCAAAAAATTCCACTTAATTCACTCTGATTCTTGTTACAAAAGTTTGTTGATATTCCCATACCATCAACAGACTGGCTTTGGAGCTCCAAGATGTTTGCCACATCTGTTGATCCCAGGCAAGTTAACATTAAATACTAAAGGGACAGCTTATGTTTTCAAGAAAGAATAGGGAAATTATTCTTATACAAAAAAAAAAAAAAAAAAAAAAAAAAAAAGAGAGCCCATTGTTAGCAGTACCATACTGCACATATTTTTTTCTGAAAAGAGTAATTGCACAAAAATCAAAGCTAATTTCCACACAAGACTGCACTTGTTAGAAGTTTGGCCAGAAAAATCAGACTCCTAAAACCACCATCTGTGCATATATGCACATAACTTCTTTGAAAACTATTGGAAATATCAGATGTTCAGCTTTTTGTTGGAATGGAAGGGGAAATCAAGTGCTTCTGTGCACTTGTAGATATTTATATAAGGGTGTAAGAGTTGAATAGAAAGCACTAATTTTGAAAGCTTTGATGAAGAGTATCCTAGAGAGTAACAAGATAAATACATGAATTACTAAAACGGGAGCTACAATTATCTAACTATTCCCGGTGAAGCCTAGAAGCCAATGGGGACGAAAAGAGCATATTTGGCTTACTTAATTGACTTGGAAGACTGCAATATTTGAATCACGAAACTCATCAGCTTTCTGAACAGTTGGTACACTGACATTTTAATGCCAACCTTAAGAACACTGTTTCCAGAAATGACATTTCTAGGGAAACTTACAACTTCACACATTCAAAGGCAGGTACAACCAGTTGTTCCCCAGGTACAGAATTCCCTTATCAAAACACATTACAGTTGAAAAAATGATGCATTTTAAAAGACTGTGTCAAAAACATCTAGTGAATGATTATTCATAGCAGTCTTTACTATAGCTCAGAAGGCAACACTATTTTCAATCAACCTAGACTTTGACATAATCTAAAGCAGGATTAAATATCATGAGTCTTCTCAATATCCTTTATTTATCAACAATATCAAAATTACACTTCCACCAAAGAAGGTCAGTTCTCATTTTTTAGACAATACTTGCTTCGCTAAAATTTGAATTTATGAAATTGCTTAAGCATCCTTAGTTTTTATAAAGTTTATTGTGCTTTTGTTTTGATAAACAGCATTTTTAGTTTTGCAATCATAAATCTGTAAGTGTTCTATGTACTTTCATGCAATAGAAAGGCTTTGATTTCTCTAATCCACCACAATTATTTTCTTTGTAGCAATCAGAAATCCACTATGTACTTTGCAAGTATAATGGCTCCTAATAAATCTCACAGAAATGAAAAAGCATACAGAACTCTGGCACTGAAGACAAAGATGCATGAGGAAACTAATATATCTAATACATTTATTTTATTGTATTTTTATGCAAGATAGAGTCGCTTACTCATATGTGAATCAATTTTCCAATATAGTCAAAACAACATGGAAAGTCCTGCTAGTGCTAACTACAATGAGGATTTAGCCCTGTTTATTACTGGGGCAGATTAAACGGTACATTTCAGGTTACAGATGGCAAAGAGCTGAACAACTTCTGGCAGCTTTGAGCAAATATCTATCGCCCTTATTAATTAATTACAGGAGGTAATTAATTATTAGAGGTATTCTAATGCAGTATGTATTTTGCAAACATAAAAACAGGGGGAGAATTACCAGTCTGAGGAATTTATATTCTTGGAAAATCAAAACAGAAACATTGGACTTATTAAGAGAAAGCAAATAAGCACATAAAACTGAGTAAATGTAGATACTTTGTGTGATTGAATGAGGTCATGTGTATGGTATTGTAAAAGCATAAGGCCATTGCTATCCCAGACAATTAAGTAGCCAGTATTTTCAAATCACTATCGTGCCATTACCTGTACCAGTAATTACAGGTATTGGACCTATGGATCATTTTTAGAAGCATTATGCTTGCCGCAGCATCACAAGACATCTTCTGGAATGGCAGATAAAGCCAAGGTGGAAAACATTTAGTAAAGTCACAGAAACACTCCTGTATTCTAGGAAGAGGGATCTACAGATAGAATCCAATCCAGAAAAAGAAACGTATGGAAGATTGATGAGGAATAAAAATGAACAGTTAGTTCTTGGGGTATTGCTATTGTCTTAGCTTACAAAGAGAAAGAAATTAACATGAAAAGTGTTTTTCAGAGTGTTCCAGCAAATTAAAGTGTTACGCCTCTAAGAATCTGCACGTATGAGCCTTTAAAAGATTTGACTCAAATACAAGTAATCTTTTAGTAAGAAAAAAACCCCCAAACAAAACAACAACTCAAGAGTTCAGACAATATGGATGACATACTGGAAGATTCAGCTACTTTGAGTGATATCTCTTATTTAAATGTTTTTCACTTTCTTCTGCAAGACACAGGTATGACCAAACTATATTAAAGGTTAGATTTTGAATTCTTCTAGCTGTACCAGTCAGAACCAGGGAAAGTAATTTAATTAAGGAAAATTAATTAGCTATTAATTCCTATTTAGTCTCCACTTGTTTGTTTCTATATTACACAATACTTGTATTTTAAAAGCCAAATCTCAAATTCTTAGGTCAGTAAAAATCCCTGTATTGCCAGAGGCACTTTTGGTCTCAAATGAGCTTCAGACAATATATGCATAGCTATAGAAGTTGTGCGGTCTCATGCAAACAATCCAGAATCAACTTCCCTTATGTCAGTGAAGTTACATTACTGACAATAAAATTAATTGATCTCTCAGGACATAAATGTTAGGAAACTAGATTTCTAACAGCAACCTTCGTTTCTGAGAATATATTTTAAGGAAAATGAGTTGCCGATAAAATTTTCTAATAACCAAAAAACAAGCAAAAAATCAGTTTGATTTTACAACTGTAACATTCACTTAAAGGAAAAGGTATGATTTTAGACACAACTTCAGCAAGGAACATCTTTTAGGAAATATGACTTGAGTAATAAGTGTCATCCACTATCAGAGGTAGGGACTGTGACAAGCTCCAGGAAAGAGCATTGCTAAAGGCTTTTATTACTTTTTATGTACCATCACCCAACTGTTGTTAAGGAAATTCAATTACCAATTGAAGGGTCATTTATCCAAATTATTGAATGCTACAAAGGATATCTGACATGCAAACAATTTAGATAAGGAATCCTAGTGATCTAGTATCCCAAATTGTCTACAATTTGTCACTTGGAATCTACTTTTAAAGGTAAACCTTCATTTCCCTTAGAAAAAAAAATAATTCCATTAAATACACATTGAAAACTACAGTAGCTGACAAAACACAGACATAAGATTTTGTACATCTTCCGGTATCTGCTAGAATGCTTTCCTGTAAAAAACCAAATTGTGAAAGGTGAATACTGTACCTAGCACTAATACTATATATTGGGTCTTCCCTTATACTTTCACAAATGTTTTTTCCACTGTAAGTATGTATATTTTTAAATAACTGTGCCTGGTTATTGAGGCATTGCATGCCTAATGTCTACCCACAGCAAATACATGCACTGCACATGCACAGAAGCAGTTCAAATTAATCTTTCAGTTCTCAAGCTCCCATCCTTCACCTAATTTCTTGCAGATAAAAAAGGAAAAAAAGAAAAAGATACAACTATGCAACATATTCTATATGTAGATGCCTATATAGGAATAAAAGCTGACAATAAATAAAGGGCATCACAGGACTTCATTTATTGTGCATCCCTGTCCTCTTTGCTACCAACTCTTTTCAAAAAAAGAAGCCGTGATCTCCTCAACAATTTTATGCCAGCACAGGGATCGCTCCTGGGTAGGTTGAACTCAGCAATAATACCTCACCAGGAAGGGAGCAGAAAAGGGCTAGCAAAAGCTTTGAGCAGACAGTTAGATGAGATGACCACAAACATCCTTTCCAACCTAAATTACATGTTGGCTTTTGGATGCTGATGAAGTGATAACAGGGAACAACATCAGCTAATTACCCAGGCAGCACATGGAAAGCTAAGTGCTGCACAGCATGTCATTTCTTTTTTCCTACTAATTTCTGTTTTGCTATTAATGCAAACAACAATTAAGAGATCAGTTTTCTGTGACTTTTATTTCTATTGCAGGTCATCATATGTTCACATCCAAGCATATTCTTAAGTGAACAAAAAAAAAAAAAGTCCTAAATCTGAGGAACTGACCATATTCGCAAGGAGGACAATCAGTGGAAATGAACTGAATATCTTGAAAACGAAATTTGACTTTCTTAAGATGCGAAAACCACTTTTGCAGAAGTATGAAGTACACTTTTTTACAAAAGCTTATAATATAAAAGCATCAAAAATAAAGAAGGTTAATGCATAAAAGTTTAACTTTCAATTATGTAAACTCAAGGTTCTCTAGGTATGTGATTTCAGGAGCAAATGTGGGAGAAAATATTAAGTAAAATCCAAATAATTTTAACAAAGACTAATCTTGACTCATAAGTAGGATGTTTATTCATGGATTTATTTTTTTTTTCCTGGTGCTTCTTGGTATTAGAACACAAATAAGAAATTATCAGTGGTCCTCAGGAGTCAGGAAAAACTGTAGCAATGTGATAATCAGTCTGAAAAAGAACTAAACAGTAAATTCTGAAGACTAAACTTAGGGAGTTATGAAGAATCTGTATTTTTTTACATGTCAGTGCTAGCATTCTAGTTTAGAAATAAATAGATTTTGTCATTTCAAAAAGGTATTGGCAAAACATTAGACAAACAAATGGCTGCTTTCAGAAACAGGCAGTTAATACTAAAATATGCAATGCTAAATACGTTTGCATATTTTAGTCATACCTAAAGATAAAAGTTTAAGAGAAAACCTGGAAAAGACTTCTTGTTCAAAACTTATTTTCAATTTTATCAAAATGCATATATGTGCAAAGAATTGCATGGATAGCTACAGCACAATGCTTGCAATGTATTTGCAAAGCTGAAGGACATAGGGGTTTCAGTTTGACAGGAGCTGTCTGCACGCTTAGGTTGAAAGGATGAATTAGTTCAGCCAGAGAAAACACTGGGGATGAGGGACAGAACAGTTGTGTGTTACTATGACATTCACAAAATGATGGCCAAACAAGTCTCACTGGTGCTAGTTTTTCATGTTTTGTTGGTGAACTGACAAGATAACTGTGCCTCTTTACCCAGGGTGGACATAGCAAACATGGTGGAGAGAAAAAAATTTACAATCTCCATGGCCACTTCATTACATCACAAGGCAAAGCATATATCCTACCGGAATTTCTCTGTAACACAGATATGAATTCAGTCTTGTCTCACAGTGATGTTGTGAGTATCAGTCATCCTGTAACATGTCTTAGATTCTTCCAGAATGAGCACTAGTTTTAAATTTTACAGGCAATTAATAATCATATACATCAGGAACATGAAGAAGGGCAATGAATAGTCAAAACTTATTTCTATATTATAGAGGAAGTGGTTTAAATAAATCTTTTTCAGAATAAAATAAGATCCTTCTCTATTTCAAAATGTGACAAGAATTTATCCTTTCCCAGTAACAAACTATAAACTTAACCTCTTTCCAACTTTAAACTGGAAACAAAAGTCACAATGTAATTTTTTTTGTAAATCGTTATATCCACACAGCAACCTCTGGCTTTGACAAAATAATGCATACAGAATTTGTTCTGGAAGCAAATACCTCATATCTTTAGTAGTTAAGCTTAGCGTATAGTCATCTAGGGATAAATATGACAGAAGAACACAAACTTCTTTTGTGCCTTTTCTAAATAGACTACATCCCTAGACACTTACTTCTGTTTTCTAAAGACAACATAACACTGGTTTACATGTGAATTCATTCTGTTCAGTACTTTAAACCCATTGTTCCTTCCTTATAATGTTTTTTCTCCTTTTAGTTATAACTTGCTTTAATTTAAACCCAAATTCCACAGATGATTACACATAATGCCTTATGGATTTTACTGTGGTTCCAGATAAATTCAGCATATATCAGCATCAAGACTCCTGTCCTGCATATAATAATATCATAAGCATATCTTATGGACCACAGAGTCTATAGCAGCTGTCTGAGTAGATAGGTCTGTTGGTCCAGGACCGGTGGCAACAGAGGCAGCATTTTGGAAGCCACAACTTCTACTAGAAAACACAGCTTCTGTCATAATTTTAATAGTTTTACCATATCACTTTAGTTTCACATGACACCTGCACAATAACAGCTCTGGGGAAGATCTTGCAAAGTGATGGTCCATGACTGAAACAGCTGTCATTGGGGTTGTGCCTCTGGAGAGAGTGAGATAGGAACATGTCTCTGCCTGCATATGGCAAATGGGAACTCTTTTAGAAACATCCCAAAGAAAGCAATGCTGGAAAAGAGATGCTTTTACATTCTAGAAATGCACTTTTGAAAAATCTGAAGAAACTTGTAGAAGTTTCTAGAAGCTGAGATCCAGATGAGGATTCATGGATAAATCCATAGAATATAGTACAACAAAAATAATCAAATTGGGAACAAAAAGACAGACAAATGCATTTGGCTTGTCAACTTTAAAAAACAGCTTCTTTCTCATGGAGCTGGCATAGAAGTAAACAAAATACATCAACTGATCTGAGGAGGACTAAGCCGTATATCAAAAGAAAACGAGGACCATGAAATCTGTCTATGACATGACAACCCAACAGGACAACAAACCAATACAGACAGCAGCACAAATCTTAGATGCACCTGAGAAACAGCCTGACTAGACATCAGCTCTGTAGCAGTGGGATGTGTTTTCCCGTTAAACCAAGGATGCATTTTAAGCATATTGCACGAACAAGCCAGACCACAGAGACGATAACATCTTAAGAACAACAATTTCCTCATACATTTAAAAGGCATGGAATACTGACCTCTACATACCCACGTTTGCCATCTTTGCTCATTGTCTTATAAAAGGAGAAAGAAGATGACACAGGGGAGCAGCAACTGAAACAATCTTGAAGATATCCAAGAGTGCTATTGATTTGCTTTTTTTATTCCAGTGCATGCTCAATGAGGAAATTAGATTAAATCAGTCTGCTAAATATATTCTTGGAACTGAGTTGATGGTTTTAGCTATTAAAGTAATAGGAAGGGAAACAAAACAGAAAAACCAAGTTGCATTTTAAAACATCAGCCTTGCTTCAGACAGTGCACAGGAGCTAATTTTTACTGTAAAAGTAGTGAAGATTCACTACTTCTGCAGTGAGATTGTGTTGGTTTCATCTAATGTTATTGTAATAACGTAGAAGACTGCCAGTTTTGATTAACCTTAAAAAAGGGAGATATATAGAGTATGTTAAAAAAAAAACAAAACCACACCAAACAAAAAAACAAACTCAAAACAAAATAAACACCAAAAAGAAAAAAAAAAAAATACAAAATCTTGTTAAGGTAACTGACGGCATACTTCCTGCAGAACTTTCTCTAAAGTTGTCCCTGATTAAGAAAAGTTACCTGTGTATAGAACTATTCTATGCTCAATACATACGCAAACAGACAAGTACATTTCAGAAAGGAAATATGGAAAGCTAAAATTACCACCACCTGGTAATCAGTGGTGACAGACATCACAAATTCCATTTAAGTAGCCATTATCCTAGCTATAATTTCTCTTTAAATGAGAAAGACAAGGAGAAAAAAAAAAAACATAAAATAAATAAACCTAAATCCTCCCCAATTTGTCTAGGTCTACAGACCTTAGCATACTTGCAAACCAGATACTGGAAACCCCATCGCATTCACTTGTCCAGAACTTGTTGGATTACATCTTTGGCAACACTGAATACTTCTGAATAGGTTTAATATTCCAGCAGATGCTCATAAGATAAAATTTTCTTTATCGTCTACTAAAAAAACAAAAACCATTTTATATGGAAGACTACTTAGAATTCAAAGTGAAATCATTCTGATTATCTAGAATATCATTAAACTGAAACTTTTTTGTGCGCATCTTAAATTTATATTCCATGCTCGTTCAGGTCCCAAAGGATTCAATTAAAGTACAGTTCTACTGGATTAGTAACATCAGTGGGGGTTTTTTGTTGCTGTGTTGTTTTGTTTTTAAAAACTGCAGAATGGTTTTCCAGTCAGAAAATGCTAGTTCATTCAAACTCAGCCATCTTGTGGAAAAATGTACTCTAGATGGAAATCTGCATAACTACCTGCTTGTTTCACCAGCTCTCTAGAAGCTCACCCTGCACACTTCTGTGCCTTTCCAGGGCTATGTTTCCAAGCAGTCTGTAGGTTTCCTATAAGCAGCTCAGCACTTCCCAGGATTCACGGAATGCCAGGATTCACTACAGTTCCTACTGAACCCACCACCCTCCGGCCACCCGGCGCTGCCAGGGTGCAAGATTCTGGCTTCCACTAGCACTCTTCACACATGAACAGAGCAGACCCACTGCAAAGCTAGCGTGAATTCCCCCACAGGGCTCATAGCTCAGTATGTAACAGCTACAATATGACAGGGTTCACTGTTGCCACATGGCTGCTTTGGATGCCTGTAAATCTGGGTTTGCAGGATGCTTCTGCAGAGGGAGAAACACTAGGAAGCACAAGCTGGCACTACTTTCATCTCCCTAAAAATGCAACATAATTTCTCAGTACTTTGCCAAGGGTTTTGTTAAGTCTAATTTTAAGCCTGGCAAAATAACCTGGCTTTTACCACTTCCTTTGGGAAAGGAATCAACAGCCTATTATATTTCAGTGACAGCCACCTGGCATGAGGGTAGGACACTATCACACCTCAGAGAAGATGAAACCCAAGGACTTTCCTGAATAATTTCCCTATAGCAGATACATGTTTCCCCACCCTGCAAAGCAGCAGCAGATTTTATTCATTTGCACACCCCTTCCACATGCACACACTCCAGTTGTGCACAGCCCTCTGTGGGGTGCAGTACCTCCGCCTGTGATTGGTATTGCAACTACTATAGCTTGTATAGGATATCTGCTTCTAGACACAATTTCCCAGACAACTTAACCCTAAGGATATTACAGCATCCTAAAAAAATGTTGACTCATTACAAGTTTTGTATGCAGAAAGGGACATTTCATGTACTGAAGAGACTTGTACTTTGCTACTGCATGTCCAGGGAGAGGCAATAAGCTAAGTGAGCTGCAGCATCCAAATCCAAATGAACCGAGTTTTTCTTTGCTACATCCCGCTACAGAGATGCAGTAAAAAGACTTCTGCAGAGTTTAAAGAAAGGACAACCCTTACTCTGTGCATGGAGCCATAAAACAGGTCACATCACTTCACCACTATAAACAAATTTATAGTTTGGCACAGATTTAGGAATTGCGGTACTGTAGATTTACAAGCTATGCCATTAGGAACAGACACTCAAATTCACAAACAACAGATGAACATTAAACATATTTATAATACTATATACAATGTCCTCTATAGGACGAAGCTGGAGAAACTGCTGTAACTTGCTTCCATATTGGTATATCTTACAGGATACATATATATCATATAGATATCTATATATCATGTAGCTATAATTTCTCTACAACTAACACAGTGCAATTTTTATTTGGTGGAGGAACACCTATAAAAGCATTTCAGTGACACTCTGAACACAGAGTTTTTTGGGGATTTTTGGATTTTATTCTTTTTTTTTTTTTTAAAGTTTTAGTAGAACTTGAAACTCTACAAGCAGCATTTCAGAAATTAACATCAGATCCTCTTTATTGTCAGATAACAGTAATGAGCCTTTTTTGCAACTTCATGGTCGGATTATTAAACTAGATTGGGTTTTTGTCGTTTTTAAACTTTTACTTGAAGCTGCAAGGAAATGCTTAATGGCTTCAAAACCAAACTAAGATACTGAGAAATATGCAGTGTTTGTTGAGACAATGGGACTGTATCTGAGATGACAGTCATGTTTTATGATTATTTCTGCAATTCATAAGCCTTGGGAAATGTATTACTAAGTTAAAGTAGTAACTATTTCCAAAATAAGTGAAGCATAATTTATCACGGTGGACTATGCTCTGAGACATTACATTTTTACTTAGAAATATAAAGGAGAGATTTTAACAAAGATAGCAACTTTCAAAAATATCTTTCTGATATGTGAATGACTATAAGGAAACATTTAATGTTAGCTGATCTAAAGCATTAAAATACTGGTATGGAACAACATAATGAATTTTTTTTTTTTAATATTTATCAGGGCACAGGTTCAGAGCATCATATTTACTGGCATGAATGAATCAATTTCAAGTATTCTGTGCTAGTCTGCACCGTGGCCACTTAAAAATTCACTAAACTATATTATCATTCCTGAATGATCTCTGGGAGAGCAGCCAAAACCTTTAGATGAGCTAAACTTCTGAGTCTGGCCAGCAAAAGCTGGCAATGTACTTCAAGCTGCAAACAAAACGCCACTTAATTGAATGGTATTTATTTAGCTGAAAACGTTCAACCGGCAACACAACTTTTTCTTGGAGGACAGTGTAGGAGACAACCAGAAATGCTTCTGAAATTCAGCTCTGTGTTTGGGCTCTTTTCCCTTTGGGGAAGACTGTTCAGAGGCATCTAAGAGGTTCCGTGGCCTGGGTAGGTTATTCCCTTGGGGGGCCGCACCAGTGATGCACAGAGTCTCTGGGGAAGAGGCGCAGGTGTGTCTATGCCAGCGCTTCTCTTACACCCCACTGCAGCAATGAGGCTGCAGACAGCTTTCACAATGGTACTCTCCGCAACAACTCCACTGCCCTGAACACATAAACCTGGGTACAAAAAACAACTGTTTGTACCCCAGATAGTTATCCACAGCCTTGAGCAATAGCTGTTGCTTATGCTGCAGAAGCTGGCAGACTGGGAAGGACAGTGTTATTCCACCACCTGAATAATAATTGTACTTTTTCTGAACTCTAGCATTTGACATTGGGTCACTGTGCACAGCAACAAAGTCACAATGCTGTTATGACACATGAAGCTGCACTGTATGACCTATACAAGGGTAATTTTCTAATGCAAGAACTTAAAATGCATCATTTATACCCAGTTGAGCACATTTTCACTGCAGTGTGACAACTAAAAAAACCCAAGTTAGTCCCTGCATGCATAAGCAGGAAGGAGCGGAGTGCAGTATCTTGCAAAATAGTTTCTACTATATTATTTCTAGCACAGCTCTGTAAACAGCTGTGCTACCACAGAGACCAGATAAGAAATGCAGAGTATGGAAGCACAGCCTGCATTTAATTTGAATGTGTCCACCTATTAGCCAACTATCTGATATTTGTTTAAATTATGTAAGGTATAAGCAATCAAAGAACTTTTTATTGCAGACCTGAAAATACACAAAGCTCTAGTTTGACGACTCCTCTCAGCTCCACTGTTCCCAGGTAGAATTCTGTCCTCTGCACCTGTCTGCCTGTCTTTCTGCTTCTATCATCCTTCCTAAAATGGTGAAGGAAAAGCAAGAGAGATAAAAAGGAAAGATTTGATAATGAAGCTTAAGATGGCACAGAAAAGGGTGAGCAAACTCTCTAGATAACAGGTCTGTTTTATCTGCCTACTGGCTAAATTCCGGAATTGCCAATACCATGTACTAGAATGTTGTGAATCAGACTTTAAAAGAAAGATTTATATATGCCTCTCCATATTTTAATCCTTAAGAATTCATAGTTTGTTTTTAATTTAGAGAACTTTTAGTAATTTAAAATAACAAAAATACAGTCTTAGATTTACAAGAATTCAGTGGTTATTTTTAAAACTATAGTGTCATATTGGTAGGGTCTTCTTTTGTTTTACCTCATTCAAGCCAGTTAGCGGAAGTTGAGACTAAGCTCGGTCTACCAAACAAGCTTCTACATAAAGATCTAAATTAAAATTCTACACAGAGGCCAAAAGGAGCTGAAACCAAATTTAGGTGATGCTGAGCAGCTCCTTTTCTGCCCATCCCATTCTCCTTTAAGCATTTGCTTTGTATTTTCGGTATTATGACAGGCAGCAGTTAGAGAACATTTAACAGATAATGAGAGTTCCCAGTGGTGTAAATACTAAACCATGTGGAAGTTCACATAAATCAATAAAATCTGACAGCTTCTCTCCTGCATTTCTCAAGGAAGGGGTAAAGAGAGGGATTTATACCAATTTTATTTTGGATTGCCTTTCCCAGCATCATTCAATTTAACATAAAATGAGCAACCTGGGTAGTCTAATTTTATCATGTCACCTTCAAGTAGTTTTTAGTTATATTTTTCCAATTCATAGAACTGCATGTTTTTTCACAGCGTTGTTTTGGCATGAATGCATTCAGTACATTTAATGCTATTTCCCATACTCCAATTATGTTAAAGTTAGAAAAACAATTAAAGTGGAGACGAACTTTTCTCCTTATCTGTACCTGTTAAACATAACAAAGCAATTCATAAACAATTAATATTATTTCCATAGATTTGGTTCCTGCTTCAGTTTCTCCATGCAGTAGGAAGCAGATGATCCACCTATCCTACATTGAATTGTGACAAACAAAGATAGAAAACTTTCATTTGCTTTGTTGTAAAAGACACTAAGAAGTTTATCCCTAGTGGATATACCTATGAAGAAGATTATGAAATGGAGAACGGCGGAGGGAGGGAGGGAGGCTAGCAGCTGCCAGGATAACACAAGTAGTCACTGTCAGAATCTCTCTGGTTCTGCTTGCTACTGCCAAGGAAGATCTGGAAGTTAACCTGACTGCACTTCAGAAATAGACAGGAAAAAACTAACCAACAAAAAAACCAAACCCAAACCCACAACTCAAAAACAAACAAACAAAACCCCCAAACACACACAAAAACAAAAACCCCCCAAAAACAACAAAACCAAAACCCACAAAAAACACAACAAAACAAACAAGCAAACAAAAAACCCCACAAAAAACAAAACCAAAAAAACCCAACCAAAACAACAACAAAAAAACCACCAAAATGAGAGTTGCTGCCTTCAAAATAGGATGCAAATACTCTGGCGGGGCTAGGAAGGAGGAACTTACAGCTTCCACAGGACGATGCATTGGTCATACAGTCACCAAGAACCACCAAGCTAACTTTCGAAGTTGAACTTAAATGACAACGTTTGGAAACTAGCAAAGCTGTCTCAGTCTTTACCAACTGCTCCTATGCAGAGATCAAGAAGCTTTAAATAAGCATAGCACTTTAACACCCAGTTACTCAAAACATACTATTCTTAGGCTCAGTACAGTTACTTCATGAATACCTGACTTGTTCAAAAATTCCTTTTCTAGCACCTGTTCTTGAAGAATCCATGTTTTCAAGAGTTGCTTGAATAAAATAATCCAAACCAACCCATCAACTTTTATTGACATCTTGAGCAAACACTACTTAAAAGTAATCAAAATCCCCGAAGAAGTAAACAGATAAAAATGTTCCACAATGACGTATGAAATCTGTGCAACCTGAATAAGCAGGAAGCTTTTTGCAAAACCTCCAGAAATTTGACTAAAGGCTGAATGAAGGCAGTCCCTTATTTAAAAACTGTTAACACAGAGCTCTACCAGCTTTTTCAAAAGTAGTAATCTAGTTACAGCCTGCCCAAGTCTACCAATATCTGTACGATATGAATTTAGATGATTACATGCAAGTTTAAGCAGCTGCATGCAAAAATTTAGCACAACCTTCAATTGAAAATGAAGCAGTCAGGTCAAGTAAGGGCAAAAAATAAAGTTTTTCAAACCCTTTTTTAAGTGATGAAAACCCCTTATTTCTTTATGTGCAGCTAGGGATAGAAAATATGAAAGCTGGCTTTAACCCTGGCTTTCCCAGGGCTACCTAATAGGACTCCAAAACTTCTACAATTCTGAGTAACCAAAATCAAGCTGGATGTCATCAGATCTATTAATTCCAAAGTCTAAGTTTGCGAATGCATATTTTTAATGTTAACTAAATGCCACTTTTAAAGTGGCATTAATGAAGATTATGTCAGTTTTGCTAGAAATTAAATGATTTCACATTATGTACTTATATGGATTTACATTATATATTTACATGAGCCTGTATCATAGAAGTGTTGAGGTTTTCACATTATGTACCTGCTAAACACTTCTGAGTTCAGCACGTATGCATTTGGGACGGCTACCTCTGTCTGTCAGATATGTAATATGAGAATCATTTACTTTCATTTTCTCCTAACATAGTTTCAGAACAGGCTGTCCATAATTAAATCACCTAGGCATCATGGTATGTCAGTCTTAGTGCTCCTCTCTGGAAATAGCATGCAGTTAGGCATATCATCCTGCAGTCACAGCAAAACATAACAAGCGAAGGACTACACTATGAGAAACTACTAGCTGTACATTTACACTTCATAGTACCTATTTTTCTCCCCCCCCCTTTTTTTAAAAAAAAAAAAAAAGGTTAAAATAGCTAATGTCTCTTTCCTTCATATATTCCCATAAAAATTTAAAGATTATGGTGTGTGGGGATGAACATCAGTGGGATGCACTGGGCTCATTTAATACTATCCACAAATGAGCTCATTTTATTCATTGCTCATTTTATGGACAGGCTAAAGTTGGGGATGGGGAGTAATCTCACTTTTCTAATGGATTTCAAGGGAGCTAAAATCATGTGTTAGCTAAGGGTTTGCTCAAGGTCAGTGAAAAGCTAGCTAGTACATATGCATCTATAACAAAATGCATGTTCTCTTAACAGCCTCTATAATCAAGAAATTAAAATGCTTTTCAAGGTTCATGAAATAAAATATCATGAATAACAGTTATAAGCTGGCCTAGTTATTTTGAGAGTGGCAATAAAGCCTTCATTTTTCATATTGCGCTTTATATTTCATTTTTCAACTGCAGCAGAGCGGGGGGGGGAATAAAAAAAAAAAAATCAGGCATTTCATTAAAAAGAGAAATAAAAATCACAACGTGTCATCTTCTGATTATCCTTTGAAAACATAAAGGCTTTCTGCAGATCTTGTATCTTAAACCACTGAAGGCTTATGGTACAAAGAAATTAATATTTGTAAATAATACGGGTTTTTTAATGGAAAAACAAAAAAGTCGTATAAGCAGGAGACAGCCAGGAGGGCGCAGGGCCTGCAGGTGTTCCCACCTGCTGCTGGTGGCCTGCGGCCGGGCTGTGCTCAAAGGAGCTTAAAGCCACATATTTTAGTTCATGACCTTTCTAGCAAACTACAGTCACACCTGTGTTTATCTTATCATTCTATAAAATCATCAAAATTAAAACTTTCATATGGTAGCCAAAGTTGGTCATTTGATGCATTTTTTCCACCTCTAACCATTTCAGGCAGATAAAGCTGAAGGAAGGAAAACTCAAAGCTGAGAAGTATCCTCAGGGCAGGGAGTGTCAAGAGCTCACAGGGTATCTCATAATTCCCAGGTATCGCTGCCAATACAGTAGAAAGTGATAATTTAGGCCAATGTCAGCAGAAGTGTGAAAGATGCAATTTGAGGCGCCATGGTTGCCAGCTACTATATACAACAGGCTTTGGAGGATTCAATGAATATGAACATCCACCTGTGGAGATGCTGGTAAGGTCACAACGCTTAACTGCAGCTAAATCTGTGGAAGGCCAGATGCTGTAATGGTATTTCGTTGCTGTGATCTCCAGCTGAGAGCAGATTTCCAAACACAGCTAGGAGCTATGCAACACAGAGCAGACCCAGAAACTGCAAGTTACTGAAGTATATAGGCTTGAGACCTTTAGCTGGGACCCCTTATCCTGAACCTGAATGAATCAGTAACAACACAGAGACAGCACAAATGCTCACGTGCAAGAGAGAAAGAGAGCAAGCACATCTATGATGAAAATATTAAGAATTATAGAAATTATGTACTTGATCAAAGATTTTCATATAGGAATTCAAAAGAGAAATCAGGGCAAATAACCAGCACTACTGCTCCTTGTGCAGCCTTCCGCTATCCATCTGTGGCTTAAGGGTAAACAGATACTTTACTCAAACACTGTTTTTAATAGTGCTTGACGTGTTTTTCTTTTTTGAACTTTTCTAATGGCTTTTGAAGCTATTAATAAAGTGGTTAGCAGAAGTGAACTCCGCTATTTAATTATGCATCATGTGGAGAACTATTTATGTCTTGCACTTAATACTTTCATTAAGTATCTGCTGGCTTGTCTATCATGAGGAAGACTGGACAATCTTCCCTATTTGCTGTTCTTGCTGCATTTACATGCCACTGTCCATTATCTTGACATTTGTTTTCCAAGTACTGTTCTAAACTTTTCAAGTTCTCCTCATATCGAAGGTCTTACCCTTCTGATCCCTTTCACATCCTTTCCTGAAACAAGTGGACAAAATTTCTGAAGAGTAATAGTGATATTTGGTTACACGCTTCCTTTCCATCAAGGCTCCCAAGGGTATGCACGCTTCCAGAGTGTCTAATTCTGAATGCATATATTCTCTATTTGCATAATCTACATTTATTAATACTTATTTTTTAACTCCCTTTTTTTTTTTTTAACTGCCTAGTCATTAGGATTTGTATTCTTCTGCCAGTACCTCTACTGAATTTTAGATTTGAATATGCCAATTAACTTGGGGAACTTCCATGAATTTGTCATTTTACCATTCACCTTCTCTACCAGACAATTTATTAATGTGGAAAAAGCATAAATCCATTTCCATTAATTCTTACCCCTTTGGTTCTTACATTAAGCCTCCTAGTCATTTAGAGAAGCACTTTCCTTGTTATCCCATTAAAAGTATTTGGTGAGAAAACTCACCTAAAAGTTTTTCAAATCCTAATCATATTTTACTCAATCATTTTTACCCAAAAGCCTACCCTAAATTCTACCCTAGTTGAGGCCCTAGTGTGCAATTTCTCTCTATATAAGTAACATTTATTCTTCCCCTTTGCAACACATTTCTACTAAGCAATTCAATTTTATTCCCCCACTCCCCCCCCCCCCATCAGATTTGTTAGTCTGTAATTTCTGAAATGTTGTTAAAGACCATTTTTACTTCCTCTCATCCCTCTGGTACTGGAGTCAGGTTAAGCAAGAAGTTATGCTCAGTACTGAGCAGTTTGACAACTTCATGCTTGAAATTAAGAAGTGTGACTTGGCAATTTGTTGCTATTCATTTTAAAAGCTTGACCTACATGTTTCAGTAATATTTAATTTTGATGCAGGCACGCATTGGAAAAATTAAAGTTTTGTGGGAACAAGAAGCTCATCAAGGCCAAATGAAAGATAGTGATACAGAGATCAGAGGGATTGGGGCTCAATCTTACTGGTCTCATGGGTTGAGCAAGTAATGAGGACAGAAGTTATGATTGCCTTGGACTTCTCCTGCCATACACCTATTCCTCCCTTGGCCCCATTTATACTCAGTCATCTAACTCCCAAATCACATCCTATCAGCGAGTGAAATTCTCCCCAGAAGCAGGACAAGAAGCCAATTTTGGAGAATGTAAGGGGCCCAAGGCCAGTCAGCACGCCAGGAGGGGAGCCAAGGAGAAAAAGAATGAAGTTTTGGGGACTTGTTTTGGTTCATGTGAATGAGGTTCTGGAGTAGGACACAGCTGAGAGGACAAGACTTCACGAAGAGATGAGGAGAAGAGTGAAAAAAAAAAAAACCACAAACCAAACAACAAACAACCCAAAAACATTAATTGAATCGAAATGGGCTGTACCCTACCTCCAAGGCTTTTTGAGCCCTATTTGGATTGACTATAAAAAGACAAGGCTACAGAAGTGTTTATCAAAGTCTATATACAGTAAATTAATAGTAGGATAGTTACACTTGTCTGCATTGCATGTTCTAAATCTCTAATCACTGAGTATACTCAGTCTGTAAGAAAGGTGAGAGGCTGAATCCTTCACTTGAGTATACACTCAGGAAAACTACAATAAAGACATGCAGAAGTGTCTTCATGCTATGGAAGTCTATTACAAAACAACAACAAAAAAGGTGTAACTGCTTTGCACTCACAACTTCATAAAAAAAAAAGACAGACCTTCTATCCCTTTAGAAAACAATCCAATAGAGCAGACTTTTTTTTCCTCCCTCATCACAGTTCAGCAACACTAGAAATAAAAAGCATTGTCGAGAACACAATGCTTTCTAGGAAGATTGCTAGATTTGCTGCTCACACAGCCTTGGAGAGGCAGACCACACAGCCAACATTTGTTTCGTAAACTCATATAGCCACTAAGAGTGTCAAAAAATGAGAGCAGTAGGCCAGACAACTACCCTTACAGACAAATTTTCACTCCAGACATCAGATGAAATTATAGCAACTTCAAATAGGAGTTCACCAGATGGCACACAGTGCTAGGGGGTGCCACCTAAAGGGCTTTCATTTATTGCACACTGACCTAAATTTGTGCTCTGTTTCCAGTGCAAAGAACATGTACTTGGCCACAAATGTTTTGAGAAAGTATGTTCCTGTAAACAAATCTACTAATTAAAAAAGTATTTCTGGAAATTACCATTTAAGTCATGGGATGCTGTTTTAGTAATTCATTTTCATAGTTTAAACTGTAGTCCTTCCACTGAATACTTGCAGTCTAGCAGAGACAGAACTACTAAGCTCTCTTTCCCTTAGGGCCCATAATTTCCAGCAGCCAGACCTCCCTGACTGTTATTTGCTTGATGCCATGCAAGTAGGTGCAACTTTGAACAAGAACTTGGGGTACTGCCAGTACCATTTGCAGCTGTATTAGTAATTATCATATTAATAATACTATGTATTAATAATTATCATATGCCCACTTAAATCCTTACATTTTGCCATTTGTGAAGGACTAGTTAATTCACTCCAATGTGATGAAAAGAGGCCATTCTACTTCACAGATCCTTCTATCATTCCACCAGGTACCTTTTCGCCATCACCAGTGTCATCAAGCAAACTGAGCTTGATAACAAACAGGAGATATCAGTAAAGCTACCCCACTTTGCTTCCTGTTGGAAGTTACTGGAGCAGATTTACAAACAACTGTATCTTCCCCAAAGCCTTGAGAGGCATCACAGAAGAGGAGAGAGAGATTAGGAGGCTATAAAGTTGTGGCAAACATGGTGGAAATACAGCTGTTGCTCTTTTCTCCTATTACTTTGGTTAAAGAAACATGGAAAAATAGAAAACTGATGCATTTAAAATGAACAAAGCAATTCAAGTGTGTAGTCAGCATATGACAATGTTGAGGGAGGAAAACTAAAAGACCAACCTGTAGAGTCAAGAAGCCCAAACTGCAATACAAACGTTACCACTATCTGGACAGAAATGATAGTCAAAATTCATCCAGAAAGAAGAAAATGTAAGTCACTTCTTTCTGCCTTTTGTCCAGTGCCAGGGCATCACTGGTGCCTTCAGCAGATAGCAATTTGTCTTGCCTTCATCTGCTACCTGCTGACTTTGTATTGACACAATAGTCTAGTTCAGTCTAGAATGCAGTTTAATGTATGTAACTGGTATAATGAGAAGCACCTACCAGGGCTAGACACATAAGCCCATAAGAATAGAAAAGTGGTGAAAAACAATTTGCTAATTCTTCAAATTCCCACTTGTAACATGACAGCAGCTAAAACTCTTATAAGATGGAGAGTATCATAATTAATTCAATATAATAAGACATTAAAGAACAATGTATCATTAGAACACTACAATCTCTTCAGATAAAATACTAGTAATTAGTACTAGGAAAAAAAAATTAAGTGAGAAGGGCAGAGATAAAACTAGACCACTTTGTATCATTTTGCATAAGCTAGCAGCACACAATTTGATTTTGGCTGAAAAATCTTGTTAGCTGTTCAGTAGAAATAATTTCAAACATACTACAGCTTTTATATCATACTTTACTTTTCCAAAACACTACTAGATTTGATGCAACCTTCACCTGAAGAATACTAGTAATTATAAAGTCAAAAAAAAAAAAGTTTTGGTATTTGTCTTCCTCATTAAAACAAACAAGATGTTTAGAAATGGACCCTCAGGTATTTTACATTGAAACTTTAAGAGGTGTCCAACCAAGCAGCCACAGATTTTGCCACATTAGTGGTAAGCCTAAACGTTAAGAGCAAAGAATCAGAAGAGGTGAGTTACCAGAGGAAACCTCCCTGAAAACACAGGCAAAAGGTGTTCAGACTAAAAAGGCAGTAAAATACATTTCTAACACACAGAACCATTTGTGGGCAAAGAAAACTACTTCTGTGAGTAGAATATAATTTTATTTTATGTTCACATTTGTCAAAAAGATCACTATTTCTCCCTCAAGAAATAAAGCTGCCATTTATCGTGACCTACAGCTCATAATCTTTGTGTGCTTGGTTCATGCACTTGGACAAGAACCTGTTCTTCCTCACATTTCTTATTAGGCAATTGCATATTTATATAACAAATCCCAACAAAACTGAAACAAAGGCAACAGAGTTTTCGTAAAGCAATTATATTCTAAGAAACATAAGTAAGTTTAAAGCAACTAACGACTTTTAGCACCATTACTATTTTTCTAAAGCCTTACAAAAAGAAATCAGAGATCACACTCCTTTCTGGTTCACAGCAGCCATCCACATAATTAAGATAATAAAAGAAAGCATAATTTTTTTCAGAAACAGAGCGTACAGAAAGGGAGGTAGTTAATGTTTTGGCAGGCACTATGAAGCAGCAAAAACCCTCCCAAGAAGACGCTATTTGAGAGACAGTGAAGACAAACAGGGTATACACAAGCACAGAAAAATTGTCAATTGGTGCTATGCTTTTGGTTTATCAGTTCACTAAGAGCGCTGGAGAAGGCCAGTTCTGAAGTGGAATGCCAGTGAAGCAGAAGGGGTTTTATCTTGCTTGCTTTTTATAGCTCAGATATCTCAATGTGGCACAGTATAAAGCTTTGTGGATATAGTGGCTTATGGCTCAATGACACATCAACATGGCTTCGAAGCATGTTAATTTACCCAAAACTATGTAGGCACAGATTAAATCAGAGACATGAAAGATATCAGCGATATACACTTCCCTGTGTAGAAGAGGTACAGAAAATAACACAAAAATTTCCAAAACACCACCACATTGTATCCATGTTTCAAGACAAACATTCAGAGTTTCCAGCATCACTGATTCTAGCACCTACCTACAACTACAGAAAAATACGTCCCTTTTCATCCATGAACATACCAAACTTCACCTCTGAAGTAATTATCCTTCTTGCCCTGTTACTAGTTAGATGACCACTTCAGACACTTTTCTCTTTAATGGTCAGAAACCTGGATTTACCTGGGTAACTTTGCACTTCAGCTTGATAGCTTTTTCCATGCTACCCTTACAAGGCATTATGGGGCAGCATCACATTATCTTTCTCCCACAGCTCAGCTCAGCTTCTCTAAGCTAGACAAGCTCACTTCTTTCAGACAGATGTCCCTCCCTCCCCTTCCCCCCAATTATCTCAAGCAATAAATACTGAAAATGACAGTTATAGATAGTATTAATGAGGATAAATATTCTCATTAGAGAACTGAGAAAAGCCAAGCCCCCAATAGTTGGCTTATTGGAGGTGCGAGCCAGTCCCCATTCCAGGCACACTGGGGCAGGAGGAAGAATCAACGATGATTGCTCAAGCAGACATAGAAACGGAGGCAGGCAAAACACACATGTTTAAGAAGGTATTTAAATTCCAGGACTCCACCACCAGCCCACCTCCACTGATGAGCTAATACACTGCTTACTATCCATACTACTGAAAGGTATTTTTATTTAAAAAGTGAAAGTGTTCTTATTAAAAAATAGATATTAAATAAATATCAAGCAACAAAAAATATATACATTCAAACAAATCAGTACAGAGTACGTATAAAATGTAGTTAGCTGCATTTAAAACTTTTCATTACATAATAGAAACCTCCTTTTCTTTTAAACATCAAAGCTCCATTTACAACCAGTCAACACACACAAGAACGTAAAACTGGTGCTGTAGCTATTCACACCTACAAGTAATATTTTAAGCAGAGAAAATATTAAATAAGTAACTACTCCTTAACAAGTTACTTTTCAATACAAAAAGAAGAGTCGTTAAAAGATTAAGCTAGTCAGGGATTACTACTGCGTTTATTAATTTTAATTCCTAACAAAGTTGATCAGTCCTATTGCTCCTACATATTCCACAACATCCTACAAAAGCACAACAACTAACAAAAAAACATGCTTGAAAGAATCTCCACGGTTTTGTTGTTTTTACCGTTTCTATTTAACCACTAGGTGGTGATAGCTCAACACAAATCAGCTTCTCTCAAAAGTGTGAACTGCAACCGGACAGCACAGTTTTACATAAAATTTAAACAGCTTTCTTTTAGTGCTCTCCGTGCACTAAAAATATGAACAATTAATAATTTTAACTGTATAAATTTCTGTAGCAAAGACTTACCTGCTTCAGTTGCAGCCTTTCCCCCTGTTCCTCTTCATTGAAACACTCCTAGATGCCTTGGAAACAACTCATCCCAGATAATTCACTCCAAATAGCCTTTCACCTTGCTTCTGGCTGAGTCACGCAGCTCTTGTATGCTCCATAGTCTTGTAGCAAGTGCTTCTAAAAAATTGTGACAGCTCTATCTTTAAAGCCTTTTTCCACGACACTATTTGTAAGGCTGCTTACACAAGTCTATGAAAGCCATCAGAGACAAGGCTGCCACTTTTTATTTGCCTCAAACTCTCTAAATTTCTAGAGCAGTTGAAATACAGTGCTTTTAAATAATATCAATGTCACCACATTTTTTATCAAAATAAACCCTCAAGTCACAACTTTTGCCTAAGATCATTCAGTCCCTGAACCTAATGGTGAGTCTCGATATCCACAAGTAGGTTAGCAAAGTTCAGGTGCAGTCACTTGAGTGAAAGAAAGGCTTGCCCCCAGGAGGTACATTGGGCACACCTGCACCCACCCCATTATCCTCCCTGGATGCAGCCGTAAAACATGGCTTGGTTGGCGTGCTGACAGGATGTGCTTTCTAACTCTTACTGCAGAGAGACCTACCTGCAGAACTTTTCTATTCAGTTTTAAAAATCATCTCTGACCTCTTGGTCACAATAAACACTTTGCATCTGTGTGAAGCTGCGTTTGCTGTTAATGTTCCTGCCTGATACCTTGCCAGTGGTGTTTGTATCCAATTCCTACAACAACCCCTGCATGGTGAGGCTGAAACACCATCTCCCAGCGTGCTCCCTGTAACCCACAAAATGGATCATCATTTCCTTCAGTACCTGCACCTGCATGACTCTACACCATACTTGCTCAGTTCTAGGTGTTTTATAAACTGCATTAGGAGCTGCATCTGGATGCAGTCCAGCTACTAAAACCATAAAACCCAAAAATATGAAACCCCCCCCCGTTTTTTGTATTTTCATATTGCTTACAACTGTATCCATATAGATGATGCCTCTGACATATGATTATGCTTTTTTTGAGTAGAAACAAGCTTAATTAATTTATTTCTTACCAGCTTATATCTGAATAGCTGAAACCAGTTCATTTAAAATACATTTCCAAATAGAATACTATATAAAAGCCAAATTACTAATACAACAAAACCATAAAAAATATAAATCAGTATTTCTACCTCCAGCGTCATCATTCTTTACAGCACCAGTGAGGATACTCAAACCCTTATGATGGTGAAAGAGCAGTTCCTAGACTATTTGGTACAATTTCTTACAGAAATTTATTAGTGGGGGGGAGTTGCACAGATAGGGTAAAGACAAAACAAATTACAGAAGATATACAGTAGGGAAAACAAAGAAAAAGGACCGAGTGAGTTTGTATTTCCTTTGCCTTACATTAGCTTGAATGTCTGCATCTAAGTAAGTTGTTAAACATAACATCTTTTCTAGAAAACTCGTCTCTCTTTAACTCACACCAAATTGCTGCCTTGTAGTTTATAGCTCAGTGCACATAAACAGTTTGGAATGAACTGGCTAAGTATAAATTACGTCAAGAAAATGGGGAAGAAGGATGAAACAGGTATATTAGCTAACAGCATGGCTTAAATAGGTTTCAGTTTGAAGGAGAGAAACTTCTACTTAAATCACAAGTAATTCAACATAAAAAATCAATAGGAAACCAGAGTTATGAAACAGTAAAGTACATGGACCATTCCCCAGAAGGGACAGGCTTTCTCACTAGAGTGTGAAAGATCCCATGCTGTTCTTAAGTCTGCGTCAGTCTGTCACCCTAAGGAGCACATAAGAAAATTATAAATACATGAAAAAAGAGGAAACAAACTTGAATCCTTGATTAAATAACTTCATTTCCTAGAAGCCTGCTCTTTCTCAAGTAAAAATTATATAAGAGTTCTTAACACTTTGCTGTCTGTTCCACCTTGCCCCAGGGTCCAAGCTGGTGCCTCTTCCATGACCTGAGCTACAGGGTGTGAATTGTACAGTTCTGGTGTGCCACAACACGTACAGCCTCTCAGTCTTTCCACCCAGATTCATAAATGGAATAGACATGGACTCTAAGCCAGAAGCAGACCAAGACCTTGGCCCCAGTTCTGTCCTGCAGCAAGGAATTTCATGGATTAATTATGGCTTGTATAAAAACAAAATAAAAAAACGTAGCAATAAGAAAATCCAACCCACAAGTCAGGCATGTATTCAAAAAAAAAAAAAAAAAAAAAAAAAAAGGCATAAAATCAAATCTGTATTTTTCCAGAGCTTAGTCTGTTTCTTTTATAGAATCACAGAATCATAGAATGGTTTGGATTGGAAAGGACCTTAAGATCATCTACTTCCAAACCCCCTGCGATGGACAGGGATGCCTCACCCTAGACCACATCACCCAAAGCCTTGAACATTGCCGGGGATGGAGCATTTACCAATTCTTTGGGCAACCTGTTCCAGTGCCTTACCACCCTCACAGTAAAGAATTTTTTCCTTATATCTAGACTGAACTTCCCCTGTTTAAGTTTAAACCCATTGCTCCTCTTTTCAATTCATATATTTTCTTTTTGGCCTTGTATTGATCTAAAACCCACTGAAGTTAATGGAACAATTCTCACTGGTGGCAAAGTTAAACTTTTGAACGAAAGAGTGATTAGAAATGTTCAACATAGGTCTGCACCACTGAGCACCTGGTCCACTCTAGTATCTCTTAGTAATAGTCCTCAGTTGTAGAAGAGCTACTCGATCACATCAGGCTTTTCAGCCAAGCCTTGGACAGAGCTATCTTCACTGGACATACTTCTGCTGCATTTTTATAGGATCCTGTTTCAGGGAGGAAGTTTATGTTGCTATCATTCTCTTCACCACCTGCCATGCTCCCTCACTTCATTTCCAAAAGAGAAATAGGAGCCAGGTCTCATTCCTTCAGGCTACAAGAAATATCACCTGCTTTTCTGGGTTGTTATGATATGGATTTTCTTCCACTGAATTAAACTCATAGTACTGTCACTTTGTGTGAATTTTAAAACATTCCAAGCACAAAATAAAATAATAACAACCTCAGGCACCATCCTCAGCAAGCTACAAAGTATAAATAGCTCAGCTGAAAGCAGCACAAAAGTTGGTTTGTGCTATCATGCTGCTGAGCCAAAAATAAATTCTTTGAAAATTCTTTGGAATTGCTTTAGAGAATCTCATAATTCTTACAAATCTTAATACCTTAATCTTTTCCTTTAACCTTTCTCCAGCTAGATAAAAGGAATTAAAATAAAGCTTCTGATTCTGAGGAACAGAATATTTGGTATCTATTGTTGATAAATAGAATACTAAGCCTTTGAACATTGCTTGACCTGTCCCATCGTATCAACCTAAAGATAGCATTTTTGTAGGCATTATACAATTTCAGTTCTAAAGTAGGAAAGTTCTCTCACAGAGATTTTCCTTGGATCATTTTTACATAGTAAGTCATGTAAAAAACCAAGGCTATGAAATAAAAGATACACCTGAATAGTTTAATATTTGCCTTGAATTTCTGTTGCTAAACAAGACAAGTTCAAACCACTCAAGTCTTAACACAGTCCAAACTAAAAAAAAGACTCAAAGAAAATAATATTATTTTCAGTTTATTGTGACCAACATCAGCCACAGAATCCCAATTGTTTTCATGCCAATGAGACTGCAAAAGAGCACAAAAGAAACCAACTAAAAGCAGTCACCCCTGCACAGAATCATAGAACAGGTTGGAAGGGATCTTAAAGATCATCTAGTTCCAACCCCTCTGCCATGGGAGGGACACCTTCCAGTAGACCAGGTTGCTCAAAGCCTCGTGCAACCTGGCCTTGAACACTGCCGGGGATGGGACATCCACTGCTTCTCTGGGCAACCTGTTCCAGTGTCACACCACCCTCATAGTGAAGAACTTCGTCCTTACATCTAATCTAAATCTACCCTCTTTCAGTTTAAAGCCATTACCCCTTGTCCTATCCCCACTTGCCCTCTTCAAATTTGTTACAGGCCTCCTTTTTAGGTGCTGGAAGCTGCTCTAAGGTCTCCCTGGAGCCTTTTCTTTTCCAGACTGAACAAACCATACTCTCTCAGCTTGTTTTCATGGGAGAGGTACTCCAGTCCTCTGATCATCTTTGTGGCCCTCCTCTAGATTCACTCCAACAGGTCCACATCCCTCTGGTGTTGGGGGCCCCAGAGCTGAATGCAGTACTGCAGGTGGGGTCTCACAAGAGCGGAGTAGAATGGGCATATCACCTCCCTCGACCTGCTGGCCACACCCCTTCTGATGCAGCCCAGCATACAATTGGCTTTCTGGGCCACAAGCGCATACTGACCAGGTTATGAACTCCTCGTCAACCAACATCCCCCAAGTTGAAGTTGTGAATGCTCCATCCCTGGCAGCGTTCAAGGCCAGGTTGGATGGAGTCTTGGGTGACATGGTTTAGTGTGAGGTGTCCCTGCCCATGGCAGGGAGGTTGGAACTAGATGATCTTAAGGTCCTTTCCAAACCTAACTATTCTATGATTCTATGAAGTCCTTCTCCTAAGGGCTGTTCTCAATCCATTCTCCACCCAGCCTGTATTTCTGCTTGGAATTGCCACAACTCAGGTTCAGGAGTTTGCACTTGGTCTTGTTAAACTTCATGAGGTTTGCACTGGCCCTCCTCTCCAGCTTGTCATGGTCCCTCTGGATGGCATCTCTGCCCTCCAGCATATCAACTGAACCACACAGCTTGGTGTCATCAGCAAATTTCCTGAGGGTGCACTCAATCCCACTGTCCATGTCACTGATGAAGATGTAAACCAGTGCCAAACCCAATACAAAACTCTGAGGAACATCACTAGTCATCAGTCTCCACTTGGACATCAAGCCATTGATCACAACTCTGAGTCTGACCATCCAGCCAATTCCTTACCCATCTGTCAAATCCATGTCTCTGCAGTTTAGAGACAAGTATGTTGTGTGGGACAGTGTCAGATGCTTTACACAAGTCCAGGCAGCTGACAGAAGTTGCTCTTCCCTATATCCACCAATGCTGTAACCCCCGTTGTAGAAGGCTACCAAATTAGTCAGGCAGGCTTAGTGGAGCCATGTTGGCTGGTCCAGTCACCTCCTTATTTTCCATGTGCCTTTGTACAGTTTCCAGGATGTGGAAATCCATGATCTTACCAGACACTACGGTGAGACTGACTGGCCTGTAGTTCCCTGGGGCTTCTATTTTTCCCCTTTTCATGGGAGTGACGTTTCTCCTTTTTCAGTCAGAAGGACCTGTACCGCACTACCACAACTTTAATATGATGGGTAATGGCTTAGCCACTTCATCTACCCACGGCCATCCCATTCTGGGAACATCCTATTTCGTTTAATCTCAAAAGTTAAGCAGTATCGGGTTCGAATCTGGTCTAGGGTTAGACGACGATATAAGAGGACCACCAAGAGATTTTCCCTGAGGCTGGACAGTCATGAGTGGCAGGGTGTGTGGGATAGTATGGGAAAGTATCTAGGCCAGTGGGCCCCTCCAGTGCTTTGGAACTTCACCACTGAACAAGTGCAACATCCGGAAAAACTAGTAAAACACTTAAATGAGGTGTGCTGTCATCCTGGTTATACCAGAGAGGGACAACTCGCTGCAACGTGCTGGGGCGTGGCCTACGCCTACAGAGCCCTGATCAACGCTATCCAGCACCTTCAAAGGGAAAAAAAAGTCTCTGGATCTGATGGCAAAGCAACAGACAATGCAGCTACTCCAACTACAAGCACAGCAGCTACTCAAACCCTGACCACAACAGACAACGCAGCTACTCCAAGTACAGCAGCTACATCAACCCCAGTGACAAGCACAACAGCTACTCAAACCCTGACCACAACAGACAATGCAACTACTCCAAGCACAGCTTGATACAGGCTTCTTTCCATTTTCCTTAATTGAAAAATAAAAACCATTTTATTAATTAAATATAGTCTGAGCACTCCCCCACGAAAAAAAACGAAAACCAAACCAACCAACCAACTAGCCAAAAAAAAACACCCTCTTTTCATTCTTTTTCATATGCTAAAACTAGAATTATATGGATATTTAGACTACTTTTCCTTTTGATACCAGAAATGGTGTCTCTTTTTACCTTAAGGGATAAAGTGAATCTTTTCAGTCATTAGCCATGCCTACTTTTATCTTAATCCTTTTCTGAAACAAGATAGCAGAAGATTCTTACTATCTATGCCAAAATAGAATCATACAATCATAGAATGGTTTGCATTGGAAAGGACCTTAAGATCATCTAGTTCCAAACCCCTTGACATGGGTAGGGATGCCTATCACTAGACCATGTCACCCAAGGCTCTGTCCAACCTGGCCTTGAACACTGCCAGTGATGGAGCATTTACCACTTGGGCAACCTGTTCCAGTGCTTCACCAGCCTCACTGTAAAGAACTTCTTCCTTATATCTAACCTGAACTTCCCCTATTTAAACCCATTACCCCTTGTCCTACCGCTAAAATCCCTGATGAAGAGTCCCTCTCCAGCATTCTTGCAGGCCCCCTTCAGATACGGGAAGGCTGCTATGAGGTCTCCATACAGCCTCCTCTTCTCCAGGTTGAACAGCCCCAACTTTCTCAGCCTGTCTTTGTATGGGAAGTGCTCCAGCCCCCTTACCATCCTCGTGGCCCTCCTCTGGACTTGCTCCAACAGCTCCATGTCCTTCTTATGTTAAGGACACCAGAACTGCACACAGTACTCCAAGTGAGGTCTCACGAGAGCACAGTAGAGGGGACGGATCACCTCCTTCGACCTGCTGGTCATGCTCCTTTTGATGCAGCCCAGGATACGGTTGGCTTTCTGGGCTGTGAACGCATACTGCCGGCTCATGTTAAGTTTATCATCAACCAACACCCCCAAGTCCTTCTCCGTAGGGCTGTTCTGAATCACTTTCTGCCCAACCTGTAGTTGTGCCTGGGATTGCCCTGACCCAGGTGGAGGACCTTGCACTTTGTATCGGTTGAACTTCATGAGGTTGGCACTGGCCCACCTCTCAAGCGTGTCAAGGTCCCTCTGGATGGCATCCCTTCCCTCCAGCGTATCAGCCAAACCACACAGCTTGGTGTTGTCGGCAAACTTGCTGAGGGCGCATCAATCCCACTGTCCATGTTGCCAACAAAGATGTTGAACAAGATCAGCCCCAACACCGACCCCTGAGGGACACCACTCTTTACTGATCTCTAGTTGGACATTGAGCCATTGACTACAACTCTTTGCGTGCGGCCATCCAGCCAATTCTTCACCCACTGAGTGGTCCATCTATCAAATTGATGTCTCTCCAGTTTAGAGACAAGGATGTTGTGCGGGACAGTGTCGAACACTTTGCCCAACTCCAGGTAGATGACATCAACTGCTTTGCCCCTATCCACCAGTTCTGTAGCCTGATCATAGAATACCACCAAATTGGTCAGGCATGATTTGCCCTTGGTGGAGCCATGTTGGCTATCACTAACCACCTTGTTTTTCATGTGCCCTAGCAAGGTTTCCAGGAGAATCTGCTCCATGATCCTGCCAGGCACAGA
Source organism: Strigops habroptila (assembly GCF_004027225.2). Taxonomy (NCBI): domain Eukaryota; kingdom Metazoa; phylum Chordata; class Aves; order Psittaciformes; family Psittacidae; genus Strigops; species Strigops habroptila. The sequence continues at coordinate 18,098,052 of NC_044283.2, forward strand.
GGTGAGACTGACTGGTCTGTCGTTCCCTGGGTCTTCCATCTTCCCCTTCTTGAAAATGGGGGTTATATATCCCTTTTTCCAGAAATTGGGAACTTCACCTGACTGCCATGATTTTTCAAATATGATGGACAGTGGCTTAGCAACTTCATTCACCAGCTCCTTCAGGACCCGCGGATGGATTTCATCAGGCTCCAGGGACTTGTGCACATTCAGGTTCTTAAGTGATCTTGAACCTGATCCTCTCCTACAGTGGGCCTAAGGTCTTCATTCTCACAGTCCCTGCATTTGTCTTCCAAGACTTGGGTGGTGTGGTCAGAGCATTTGACAGTGAAGACTGAGGCAAAGAAGTCATTGAGAACCTCAGCCTTCTCCAAATCCAGGGTAGCCAGTTCTCCCATTAGCTTCGAGAGAGGGCCCACATTATCTCTTGTCTGCCTTTTGTTTGCAACATACCTATAGAAGCCCTTCCTGCTATCTCTGACGGCCCTGGCCAGACACAGTTCTATCTGGGCCTTAGCTTTCCTGACCTGGTCCCTAGCTTCCCAGACAATGACCCTATATTCCTCCCAGGGCACCTGTCCTTGCTTCCACCTTTTATAAGCTTCTTCTTTTCCTCTAAGTTTCCTCAGCAGCTCCTTATCCATCCATGGAGGCCTCCTGGCCTTCTTGCCTCATTACCTTGTTGGGACGCAATGCTCCTGAGCTTGGAGCAGGTGATCCTTGAATATCAGCCAGCATTCTTGGCCTCCCCTGCCCTCTATGGCTTGATCGCATGGAACCTTACTGAGCAGGTTCCTGAAGAGGCCAAAGTCTGCCCTCTTGAAGTCCAGGGCAGTGAGCTTGCTGTGTGCCCTGCTCACTGCTCTGAGGATCAAGAACTCCACCATCTCATGATCACTGCAGCCAAGGCTGCCTTGGAGCATCACATTCCCCACCAGCCCCTCCCTGTTGGTTAGCACGTCACCTCTCCTTGTCAGCTCCTCTGTCACTGTCCTCTGTATCAGGTGGCCTGTAGCAGACCCTCACAGTGATGTCTTCCATTGTAGTTCTCGCTCAGTTGGCTCATCACCCATCTCCAGGCAGAGTTCCATACTCTCCAGCTGGTCAATTGACATAAATAGCTACACTCCCTCCCCGTCTTCCCAGCCTGTCTTTCCTAAAGAGGCTATAACCTTCCATTCCAACACTCTAGTCGTAGGAGCCATCCCACCATGTTTCCATGATATCAATGATATCTCCTCGTAGATGTGCACACATGCCTAATTCCTCTTGTTTATTCCCCATACTATGTGCATTTGTATATAGGCAAGATAGACATGACATTTAAGATAAAGAATCTGATGTCTCAGAGTAAGATTATGTTAGTCCATTAAATGCTCTGAGAAGACACAACCTGGTGGAACATCTGATTGATTCTTAAATTAGTCACTTCATGAACAATGCCAGGTGGAATTTATTACCAATAACAAAAAATGGTTAAACAAGACTGTCTCCTAAAAAAGCCTATGTACTCATTCCTCATCCAGAAAATGCATAATGACTCAGCTTCAAACAGTGAGAAAAAGTTGATATTCCTGAAAGGGAGTATTTCAGAGGGGCCAATTCTTACCGCATTTTCAGAGTTAAAAAAATTCTTCTTTACGAAACAGGCAACAGTCCATCCTTGCTCAGAACCAGCGTGTGCAAGATTTCCATGAAAACCTCCATTTATTATCCCAAATAAGAGATAAACAGATTGTTTTCTGTGGGAGATCATGACATTAGAGCCACAGAGGACACCAATTACTGACATTATCTAAGGTAGACAGGGAGCCTGACCCAAATGACATGGAGAGCCTTTGAGATGGCATGACCTCCTGTCATGACTTGAGACTTGTAGGCCAAAAGGCATTGTCTGAATGTTTCTGGTTGCATTTTTAGTTTGCATAATGTTTTTTTACCAAGCAAATAACTTTATATATTATTATGCTACTACTTGCCGATTCCATAGCACTTTGAATATATGTGCTGCGGTGCTGCTGCTCTAAAAAGAAAAGCAGAGTAAATAGGTTATTAATCATAATTTGCATCCATTAATTTCTTCCTAAAGTCTTTGACCAGCTAGAATCATTCCAGGGCTTTTCTGGAGATGATAAATAAGATACAACTCTGTAAAAAAAACTATGGAAAAAGCAATATGTGTCTAATTAATTAGGGAAGGCATTAATATCATGATAGACTTCAGAAAAATGGAGAAATATATTTAATATTATCTTCTGAGCATGGCTTATCCTGAATAGCTACAGCTTTGGCACTCCCACCACCTACTCATTACAACTGCTCCAAAACAACTTCTAAGAATGTTTTTCTCTATTAGAGAAACTGACTCACATAGCTGGACAAAATTTTTATCCAGAACTTTTTTCAACAAAAAAATATTATTTGATTCAATTGAAAGATTTTGTAGCTATGTTGACATATCATAGCTATCAGCTATCAGCCAAGTTTTCTCACTGCAAAGACACAAAATCAAGTTACTCTATTTAAAGCACTTTTTAACTCACATCCTGTACCAAACATACATTTTCCTAGTAGTTCAAACCAGAAAAAAACCCAAACAACATTATCTTTGGGGTGCATTAAGCAGTTCTCTCAGTCTCAAACTGTAATTTTCCAGTAGTTTTGGAATAACCATCAAAACTAACAGCTGGCTGATTGCAGATCTGTACTAAAAGGCACTAGCAAAGTTTTTACTAATACGTCATTAATGCTAATTATATGAAGAAATGGAGTTGGCCTTCAACAGTTGTTGTGGCATCTTCCTTCCAAAGCTGTAAGGACCTACCCAGTTCTAGAGGTGATAGGAAAGAAAAAGGCTTGCTCACACTCACTGAGCAAGTGTCAGCCTGGCAGCATCTGCAGTGATGGGCCTGAGAGACTGTGTATCCCTCCAGGAGACTCAGCCCATAGGTGAAAGAAACTCAATGCCATTTATGTCTCTTTTTAAGCTTTTCTGTTGTTGAAAGCCACTTTCTTTCCTCCCCACTCTCTGGGGGAGCTAGATGCATGGAGCTAGCTCTGCATAAGTGGTGAGGAGTTCATAATTGCCAAAAATAGCATTGTGTACAGGCAGTAGCTATGTCTGAGAAGTAGCACAGCTCTGCTTACGTGGCATAATACCTGCTATAGTTAGCATTGCTTAGTCAGCTAATTAGCCTAGTGAAGGTCCTGCACTAGCACTTGCATATTATCTCCCAACTGCAGAACTAGCTCAGCTGTAGTATCTCTGCATAGTACATCACTGTCTAGAAAAACAGCTGGATTCCTTTTATATCTGTATGGTGATGATCAAGCAGATAAATAACTAATATATATACATATATCTCCGTGGTTTGACCCACATTTATCTAAAAAAATGTTGCTCCTAAGCTGATGAAGTCAAAGAAAAAATTCTGTCCTTAGATTATATGTCTCAGGGTAACATATTCAGTTAATATTTTACCTTACATATATCAGAACATATACTGGTACATAAAAAAAAAAAAATTATTACAGCTTCAGAAACTTAAATCATCACTTTTCAACATATTTTCATAGTTTAAAAACAACTACTGCATAGTAAATAAGTCCCCACAGCAGGAGATATAGCATATTTGAAAGAATATTTGTATTATATGACAGAAAAAAATTAAAGTGGAATCATTGAACCTTTCAAAATTATAACTATATAATACCTTTAACTTAGGTAATTAATTAAAATATGACTACTTTATCCCATGCTTTTGACACTTCATTTATGAAAATAGCACATGATAATGATCCTAAAATATTACCTGGGTAAATTTGTCATTATCTTACCCATGTAAAGGAACATTTTTCTTCTCTAGCAATGTCTACCTTATATGGAATAATTATAAATATAGAAGGAACCTATGAATTCATACAGTATTTTGATTACAATTTTTTTACTTGAAAAAGAGACTAGAAATGATAGCACTTATTAAATTAATGAAAAATAAAGGTGGCTAACTTCTCACCTGGAACTTGAGAACAGTGAGGATGAAATTAAGATAACTAAAAAATTATTTAAAAATCACCCAGAGGATCCCATAGAGTATTGCTAGGTTAGTTACAAAAGCTGACAGATCTAATGTCTACGAAACACAGAAGGTCCATTTCCCCACAGCCATATCCTTAGTAATTTATTTCTAGCATAAAATAAATAGGGGTTTAAGGATTATTTCTCATTTGGAAGAGTTTTTACTCAATTTGTAGAAGCGCATCTTACTACAAGAAGTGAAAGGCAACAAAATACTGAGCCCAGGCTCTGCTGTGCAGCAATGAGCAGCAAGAATAACAGTGTCTGCACTCCCCCAGGAAAGGTTAAGAATATGTCTATAACTGACATAGAACAAAAAGAATAAATCATTTCCTGTGCACCTCTCCAAGAGCCTAATGCAGTGAAAGGCAGCTAACAATGAGACCTTCTGCTCTGAAAACAGATGCTACATTCTATAGTTAATTTTAAATTATTATATGAGCTACTGAAACACACTGATATAGTCCCTGTTACATTAAAATTTAGAAAGTTTTCCATTATTTTTCTAGGTCAGTTCAAGCTGAGGAAGATCAAACTAAAAACTGTGAGTAAGTAGGATGCAAAAACTAAGTTTGGAATATAGCCCAGAAATTGCTCAAAACAATCTTGTATATATCTTGAAGTTATAAACACAACTATGGTACCCTGCTGGTTACTGTAAATAAAAAGTTAACTCAGTTTGAGATTTTATGCTGAATATGACTCCTTCAGCAACTACATGCCATTCTAATGTGTGGACCAGTGGCACAGAGGACAAACTCTTGCATCAATTTCACCTGCAGTTTCCAAATCTTCAGAATCTCCAATCCAGGTGTAAAGTAAACTATATTATGCAATCAAAATCTGACACCCATAGAAAGTACAACTGTAAGATGCTTTTAACAGTCAGTATAGATATTGTGTGAAGAAGAAGCAAGAAGTGTCTACCTGAAAAAAAACAACCTGGAAACCCAGAATTTAATTCCTGTTTAAAAATCAACCTCTCACTGAATGGTAGCACCTGTCTTAATTGTGAAGGAGGTTCATAAAAGTTGAAATTATTTATATAACATCAGCTTTACAAACCCAGAATGTCTATGAAAATGTATTCTGAGACATTTAGGAAGCTAAAGATTATGATGATGATGATGACGATGATGATTATTTTAAAATTACAAGACTGGAATATAAAGCAGCTGGCATTTCAAAGGTCTGATCAAAAATGGATCAATAAGCTTTATGATACTGAAGGAAGGCTCTTCTGAACTCCTTTCAAAGAGGAGATCATAACCCGTAGTTTCTCAGCAAAGAAAGAAAAAATATATATAAAAAAAAAAAAAGGAAATCATACAAGAAGACTAATAAAAGGTTCAGGTTAATCTTTCACTTCCTATGAATGAAATGGAAAAATTTTACCAATTTTGAATCTACAGCACCCCAGTGAAGGTGAAAAGACAAATGACAACTTAATCTCATATCTTTACTCTTACCCCCAATTTCCTCCTTTCCTGGTTTTGCAAATAGCAGTGTTGACTTATTTCCTAATATACTAAACATAACCCTATTTTTAATAATACAAAAACAAAATCTGGGAATCAGATTTAAATTCACAAAAGGGCAAGAATGTTAAACTTCAACGGAGGTTTATTTCTGAAACAAGTGCCAGTATAATTTTGTCCAATGTCAAACAGTAGAGCCAGAAGGATCTTGCTCCTAAAAAAAAATCAGAAAGCTCATGAGAATAAAACCTTTCTGAGGGATTCAGCTGTTTCCATAAATTTCTCTATTAATCCTCCTTAAAAATGTAAGGTAGACCATTTAGATGATAGTATCAAACTTGCCTTGCAATTCTTTCTTTTAAAGTGCTGCATTTAATATGTTGTTGCCTACTATGGCATATGAGATTTTCCAGAACAAATGAGGGTTATAATAATGTCACTGACTGCAAAGTATTGGTCTTAGTATTTACTCAGATTTGTGGAATACAAATGTATCAATTGTGTGATTATAAACTGATTAGACAGTTTAAAATGGAAAAGAAAAATCACATGTTCATATACTCAACTCTGTGCCAACACATTATCTTTATCCCATTAAAGAGTCTTATGCCATCTGTACCATCTGTGATACCAGCTGGTACATCAGTCCAAAAATATCTCTTCAATTATAGTATACTGATTAGTTTTTAGTATAGAATCAATTGTAGCTTAACTGAATTATAAAAATAAATTGGTATTATATTTTTTCTCATTTCTGTGATTTGATTTTGGTAATGAAAATTCAAAAACTTCCTGTCATTTTACTATGATTTGGAGATTTCATAATTTGCTTCACATACGATGAAGTAAACAAACAATTAAAGTGGGGATATCTGTCAAATAAGTTAGGTATCAGGACCTTGTTTAAAATGAGACACTGACCATTTATAGCAAAAATCAAATAAGAAGCTCTTTTTCCCCCAAATTCCCCTTCTAAACAAATATGGCATACATTAAAATGTAACTTTAGAAAGCCAAAAGATGGGTGAATTTTTTTCCCTACATAAAAATTTATCTTATTCAGTGTAGAGTTATTTTTATAAAGCAAATTGAATGGAATTCCTGCTATAATGAAACTATGGCAAGATTCTTAGCCATTTCAACAAGCCAAGAATTAAGCAATTAACCGAAAGGTGTACATCCTTCTGTACACTTCACACCTTTCACACTTTGTATCTTAGGGCCTGAGTCTTTGATCAATCACATTACCCCTAATTTTAAGCAGAACTGCAAGACAAGATCTGAGTTTTATGCTGTAAATCCTTCGCACTTGGAAATTTTGCTATACATATTAATTACACAGGATGTATACATCAAAAGAACTGTACTGTGATCATAAATACTAACAGCATTAGTTCAGCCCCTTTCTACATATGTATTATGGTGCAGCCTTTTATGACATGATCATGTGCTACAGTTTAACAGGAGTTTCTTTCGATAATTTAGTTCATGGATAGTACCTATTTACCACATTCAAAACTTTACTCACTCCACATTTTGTGCCCCCATAATTTACTTACTTACCAAACATTACTGAAAATCTATTTTCTATGATGTTCATCAGTGCAATGTCTGAGTACTTCACAAACATTACTATATTTATATTCACAACACCCCTGTAAGATATCTACTTTATACAGAAGAGAGACACAGTGAGAGTAAGATCAAAGGTATTGACTAATTTGGGCACTTGGTAGAAAACTTACAGAAGCTCATTTTCACAATGCTTAATACACAGCTTTCATATACGTTTAAAGCCAAGTTAGTAAAGCTGCAAGTGTTCAAAATTCTGCAGATCAAATCCCAACAATTCACTCAGAAAGTAAGAAACACACAGTGTCAATCCCTAAAGTCTGCCTTAATTGACTCCTCTAAGCTCACGTAGGAACTCTGTGGCAGAAGAAATTTAGTTCTCCAGTATGAATTAACCACATGGACCTCTTTTCTGTATCCTGTTTTGTTCACTACTTTCTAAATTGTTCAGTCAACAACTAAGAAATTGCACTGTTATCTTCCTTACAAGCATTTCTAAAAATCTCCTCATTACTTGAGAGTTTCCATTCTATTTACTAAAAAGTAGAGGAGTTTTGATTTTGGGCAAAATCAACAGCTAGGAAAGTGATAGCTGCAGTATGTTATTGTGTCCCCATATAATTCAAAACTAGAGGGAGATGAAATAATTTCTGGGTTTACAGACATTTTCTCACAGCAGAGAATATTGAGATTCAGAAACACAAGGATCAATTTTAAGTTGTTGTAGGGACATACTATGATGTTTCTGCCTCCACCTGAGTTTGATTTTTCTCATTGTTCATTCTGCATCTCAGTTGCATCAGAAGTGATATGAACTAAGAGACGTAGCTACAGCAGTCAAATATTAACATTTGGGAAGGTAGCTCTTGTCAACTGAAGGGCCTTAAGTTAAAAAATTTTACCTGTCAACCAGCAAAGACAAACGTGTGCAAAGATAAACACAACCTGTGCAAAGATAAACACAGAGACATTTATAACAGCTCAGCTGTTATAGCTTTGAGTGTAGCTTAGATGCTACACTCAAAAGCTGTATTAATTCATGGCTTTTATAGCTTTGAGTGTAGCTTAGATGCTACACTCAAAAGCTGTATTAATTCATGGCTTTAAACATATATATATGAGGTATAACAAGGAAGTCAGATGAAGTGATGCTAGTTATATTCAGAGGAACTGGGTGATGTGAATTGACAGAGGTGTAAATACCATGTTTTTAACTAACTTGCTGTTAGTCACTCTTGCTGTTACATTCAAGACAAAATGAATCATTTCTGCTGTTGGAAATGATGACCCCAACTCACCCAAGCATCTGGCTTTTGCACTTACAGGGCCAAAGATATCATAAATTAAATGATCTATTAGAAAAGGATTTTCAGTATTAATCTTTCTCAATGGGTTGGCCTCTTACAAGTCTCTTTTTGCTAGGCTGTATAACAAAGAAATCAGGTTGGCCTCAAAGGTGGAGGGTTACAGAGTAGAGTAGAAAAGGTGCTTAGCTAGCTCAACATTTCCAGCATCATTTTCTGTGACATATGTGAAATCAAGTATGCCTTCTGCTTTGCTACACAGCACAGGTTTGTTGGCATTTGGTTGAGGCGATCCACAAAATTCAGTTGCAGTGTTGCCACATATGACTAATACAGTCATTATACCCACTAAACATTCAGATGGCTCGATGAAGGACCTTATGGACTTTTTCTTAGTGTCTTGCACACAGAAAGGATGAATAAGAACATTAAAACAACTGAGAACACATCTCCTTGCCAAGAAGACAATGCTACTTGAAGGAACAGCAGGGAGGTCCCAGCAGGATGGCATTATTGCAGCAATGAAGAGCACAAAGTCCTCCCACTTACCCCTTTTGAGCTGAAAGGAGGGCAAATCTATCCTGTCAGAACTGTCGCCTGCCAGCAGAACTGTCAGGACCACACTGCAGACTCCAGTGGAAACAAGCATTCAAGAAAGATGACAGCAGCAATAAATTAAATGAGGAGAAAAAAGCAAATAAAGCAACATGTAATTTTGTTGCTATAGTCATTCTGGTTTATTTGTTTCTTACTGTTTTTCCCTCCCTTCTTCTGCCCTAAATTTCCACTTATAAAATATGTTGGTTTTCCTTTTAATTTTATCTTTTGTGAAAAGTTACCCAGATGTAACGCTTCACCATGCCAATAAAAAATAAAAAAAAGAAAAAAGAAAATAAAGAAGGAAAAAAGCTGGCTTTGCATACTTTGAAAGAAGCTGCTTCTAACTGCAAACTCCTTCTAGTTGGAGGACTTTTTCCAAGGACAGATGCTCACAAATACCGTTGTGTTATACTGCACTAATATTGAGTATGCTTTGGTAAACAAAATGCAGATATCGTTAACCACCACAACAAATTCAGTTCTTTATGGGTCATACCATTTATAAAAAGACATTCAGAGTTACCATTTAATCGGGAATACTCTTAATACATTTAGCCATTTAAATTGCTGGAATAATGCCCAGATGGAAAGTGGTGAGATATTTAAAGATTGATTCCATTTTCTAACTATGCCATGAATATAAAAGTCTTTCCACTTAATCTAATACACTGCTTCAGCTTATTAGTTTTTGATTGATAGAATGGTTTGAAATAAAAAAAAGCAACAGTTCACAGACACAGTAGAAATCAAAGATACTGGGAGTACTGACACTAAATAGAAGTGCATATTGTTTTCATTAAGGATCTATTTGAGTTTCCCAAAAATGGTGATCCTCTACATCTATTATATTCCAAACCTTTCATTGTTAGAACTTGAATTTTAAGCAGCAGATTTTCTATAAATTAGCAAGCCTTTTTTTTTTTTTTTTTTTTTTTTAATGGAACACTGACCTTTGTATGACAATGAAGGAAAATATGGGCAAATAGAACTGGACATCAGATTTTCAAATGGACAAATCAGAATTTCACAGTTTACTTTCATGTTCAGGACATATAGAGTCTATATTTTATTGCAATGGATCTTTTTTAAATAATATTGAAGCAGTAACTTCATTCTACTAGAGAAAAAAAGGAGCATTAGAGAAACAATTATACTTCTGATATAACTAGATGATTAAAGAGCAGTTCATCAGCTATTCCTTTTATTCTTCAGCCAGATTCAAGAAGATGCTAGGGTTCTTTTTTCTAGCAGTTTAAATGGATTGAAGAATAAGGTGATCATTGGTAAGTAGGATTAATGATCTTAACAATTGAATAAAATTTCATTATGCCAAGTCCAGAGTGACATCCCTGGAAAGGTTCCAGTCAGCCCGATGGTTCCTCATGCTTTTTTATATGAAAAGAAAACACACATTCACTATGATTAATAAAAAGCTAAATGCTTAATAAAACAGGTCTGTTCAAAGCTCTTAATTAGAGCTAGTTTAAAACTGTGCGCTGTCTCTCTCTGTGTACAGTCTAAGAGGTTCCCGGGATCTGTGGAAGGTAACTCCCTGACACAGAGACAGGACAAGAGGTAACGGCCTCAAGTTGCGCGGGGGAGGTTTAGATGAGGTATTAGGAAAAATTTCTTCACCGAAAGATTGTCAAGCATTGGAACAGGCTGCCCAGAGAAGTGTTTAAGCCACCATCCCTGGAGGTATTTAAAAGATGTGTAGAATTGGCATTTAGGAACATGGTTTAGTGGTGGACTTGAGAGTGTTGGGTTAATGGTTATACTCGATGCTCTTAAGGGTCTTTTCAAACCTAAACAGTTCTACGATTCTTTGATTTTTAGGAAGCTTATGCAAACTGCTTGGTGCTTGGTGATGGTCAGTAGGAAAAGAAAGAGAAGTAAAGAGCAAAAAAAGCTAGGGAGTTCAGCATACTCTTCTGCAATTGTAGAGTTTTTAGGCAGCAATCTGCCATGAGTTAATGCTTCATCTTCCAATACCATGTCCCTCCTAGAAATTGCAATGCCAGGATTTCAAAGGTGGCAATTGCAGGAAACCACAAAAATCCATTCTGACAGGAAGGACACAGACTCCAAGAGAAAAGGAGAAACACACCATGTTGTGTGATGTTTATATAGCCAGGGAAGCATAAAGCAGAAATTCCATAAAGTAATATGCTCACATTTTCCTGAGCCATGTTTTGAAGGGGTTAATTGTGGAGCGTATTTAATCCTTTGCATGTCAAACCCCAAGGAAATCTAATTCCCATGAAATATCCTTCTCCTCACAAGCACATTCACTCTAAGGAGAACTGAATTCATAATCTGGACTTTGCAATTTGCTATCTTTGTGTTACATGTCTCTAAAAATTCTGTTATGGATAATACTTACTTTAATAGGCACTAATAACTGTTCCAAGGGCTTTGAAGAGGCACGTATGAATTCTCTCCAAACTGTAAACTAGTGTTTTTTGCAAGATCTGTGCAATTTTATTTTAACATTTGGCAATGTGTAAAACCTTGTATGTACAGAGTAAAGCAGCAAGCTCTTTTGTCATGACTACGTCCTCGAAGTATTAATTTTAAAATTTCAAGAAGTATTAAAAGCTTCAGAAGATGTGTATGTGGGGGGGTTTGTTTGTTTTGTTTTGGGTTGTTTTTTTTTTCTAATACAGAAATGCAGAAGAGTGATAGTTAAACTTTCTGGGGCCAAAAATGGTGCTACATAATTTGATACATACTTACAAAGTGTATGTTAGAGCCTCACATTGTCATCAGCTACATACATTGCTCAATTTAGCAAGTCTGTACACAAATACACAGTAACAGCTCATTTTAAAACATTGATCAGTCTGGAATAATTCTGGAATGATTCAAAATTGTGAGAATCAATGTTTTTCCAATTCCCCTTTTAATGATCTGAAAGATAACAAACATTCCTGCATAATACACATGCCTGTTAATTTGTGCCATTAACTACTACTGCTACCCTGAAGAGAGTATTAGGAGTCTTATTGAGATTAGATCACTCCTACAAATTTAAAAGAAAATTACATTCACCAGGGAGAGCCTATAATTTTATTGCCATGATTTGTCTTTCAGAGTTAGCATTTGGCAAGAAGGGAACAAACTAAAAGGTTGCCCTTTTTGCCGGGGATACAAACTCCTTTGTCTGAGATTATAATGGGTAAATATTAAAATTTGATTATTTTCCCTTACCTTTTTTCCTTTTCTTTTCACCATGTTGTATGAACATCTTTTAAACAATCTTTTCATGCTAGTAAGTATGTACAACTCCATGTCTATTCTAATATGGAGAATTATTTAGCTAAGAATAGAGTCCTATATAGGTTTCAGGGAAAAAATCTAAAATAAATAAAAAGCTCACTACTTGCAATACTTTTAGAAATAAATGGAATATATCCACCTTTTCTCCTCAGTTCAGTGACTTATACAGAATCATAGAATCATAGAATAGTTAGGGTTGGAAAGGACCTTAAGATCATCTAGTTCCAACACCCCTGCGTCTCACACTAGACCATGTCACCCAATGCCCTGTCCAACCTGGCCTTGAACACTGCCAGGGATAGAGCATTCACAACTTCCTTGGGCAACCCATTCCAGTGCCTCACCACCCTCACAGTAAAGAACTTCTTCCTTATATCTAACCTGAACTTCCCCTGTTTAAGTTTGAACCCAAACTTAAATATACAATAATACAAAATATACGTTTGCAATATTTGTTCAGAAGGTGAAATTTTTGTACATAAAATGAAATATTTGCATAGTGAGCCAGAAGGTATAATGTACCACAAAACTTTGACTTAGAGCTGAATAAGAAAACACTGCTAATTCACAGTTCATTTCAATTAAAGAAATACGTAAAGCAATACTGAGCAATGTTCATTTTCTCTGGAAAAAAAAAAAGTTATTAAAACCACAAAGTGATTAAGGTGTTAATCCTGTAACTTTTCCTGAGTTCATAGCTAGCTTACTTGAGTTTAACATGTATACCAAGAGCATCATCATCAAATTGTAAAACGTTTTCATAAATATTTCAAATAGACGAAATGGGCTAAGCATTGCTCATTTTGAATTCCCAAGTAAATTTCTCTTCTTGTAGTTTTTACAAAAGAAAGATTTCTGTACTGCCTAAAATCTTGAAAGGTTTTGTTTTTAAATGGATTTCTATGTTTGTCTTCAGAGCACAAAATCTCAGATATGTTATTCTCTTCAGTGGTTGACACTTGTAGTAATAGGCTACAAAACCTGTTTACTGAGTATCCAGGAAAGATTTCATAGGATATCCTCTAATTATTTACACATTTACCATCTAGAATGGAAAGGAGAAGGGGGTCTTGCAAGGGATATGGTCCTTGGTCTCTCTCTCTCTTTCTCTCACCTCTCCTTCCCTTCCTCTATCTCTCTCTCACTCCTTTTTCTTCTCTTAGAGGCTTTCAGATTGAAAATAAGAAAGTCATGTGAACTTCAATTCTATAGGCACATAGGACACATTTTCTTAGTGCCCATATAAAGTTCTGTGAAGTCCTCTCATGATGTAAATTGGTAAATTCAACAGACATTGCTCAAAGCATCTGTGAGACAACTGGGGGGGGGGAATCCAAGGAAAGCTACAGGAAGTAGTTTGACATGAAGTAAAAACTGACACATCTGACAGGCCATAAAAATTCAATTACTGGGCAAAATCTGAACAATATATCAGCAATCCTTTAAGAGAGAACTGTTAGTGAAGAGCAGCTACTGGGACAGGAGAACGAACTCAGGAGGATACGCTATTCCTGATACTAGATATCTTTTTTTTATTGTTGTTTTCTGTCATTTTTATCTATGCCATTTATTTCATATTCTTCCTGTAGGAAAGGGTGACTAGGACCAGGCAGATTTCAGTAGCTATCATTCCATGCGCAAGGAAACAAACAAGAACATGCTTTTGCTTCAATAATACAGTTAGGAAACAACTCTTGTCTCATAATTACTAGTCATGATAGTTTCTAATTAAGGAAGTTGACGGCTTTGATAGCAGGTTACAAACCCTGTACGTCATCCTGCTGTCATCACTGTCTACCTTTCAGGTTGTCATTGCCCCACCACTTCACAGGTCAATAGAAAAGGGGTACAAATAGGCACACAAGAATTAATGCTGAGAGACAGTGGAAGAACGTTTCAGTCCAAACGACCCCTGTTCAATATTAATAAAGTTCTTGTTAATTTTGAACAAGTGGGAGGAAAATTTCTTTTCATGGACTGAGATGTGACTGAATTTCACAGCAGTGCTCAACATATTCACACAGGAAAAGGCAAACTAAGACCCTGTTCACAAGAAGCCCATATTTTTAAAAAACCAAAACAGTACTGACAATCTCCAGCAGGAATTTTTTGAGTTATCCAAGGTATGAGAGTATATGAAGTACCCTAAGGACAGCAGAACATTTAACTAGTTCTCAAATAACATGAGGTTTTTTTTCCTTAAGTATTTTGTCATATGTACTATTTGAAAGGGAAAAAGACACACATTGATTGACAGCTTGGAACTATTCCACCATAAATAAGTGGTTTGAGAAAATGTAAACAGTAATAAAAAATTTATAAATAAACAGGTGGTAATCTGTAATATTTTTAGCAGTATGTAATGCAGGGTTAGCAGTACAATTCCCCCACATTTATCTTTGTGGCAGACAACTTGCTGTCCTCTTGGTGTCTCCCATTTGCATTTTATAAAATCTGCAGCAGAATGCATATTCATGGCATGGAATGATCAGGAAAAACTCATAAATGCCTTAGGTTAACTGGGTAGGTTGCCAATTTAGTGAGGAGATACTTCAGGGCTGTTCTTTTTTAAAAGTGAAATCCTCCAGTTTTCAACATCCTTTAAACTTGTGCTCAAAGCTTACTGCAATATCAAGCTCGCACTGATGTATAACTGGCAATAGTCATAGTCTGTTCTCTCTCCTTAGTTACAAGATACCTGTTTTCTGAAACTACTCTGTAAGGGAATTAATCAAATTACTGAACTTGAGCATTGACTATAATAGTGTTTAGTGTTGAATTGTTTCCCGTTGACAACTATGTCATTCTGTTTAATTTTTATAAAATAAGGCTTTTTTTAATTCTCTTGTTCTTCCTTTGGAGCAATCACTCCTGCATTAAATTCATGCTGTTTAAATACTGCATATAAAAGGATTAAGTGTAATTATCTTTCCAGTATTTGCGTAAAACATTCTTATTCCTAGGACAGATGTTAAAGTGGGAAGAGGAGGAAGATATCCCCAGTGCCAGGACATTCTAAGATTTTATCATAAAAATGAAGACTATTCATTCCAAAATTAGAGTTAAATCATCTGAACATTGCAGTAAATCAAATATTTATTTGCCTACTCCAAATTCATAAATGGAAATTGTCTCTGAAAGTATAATTAATTCTATGAAGTTATAACAACATGTTGACAAAGTCAGTTTCAATATCATACAAATAAAGTATGAAAAACAAATTGTAGAGAATAATCTCTGTTTTAAAAGAAAGATCAAATATACATTACTTCATGGTATTTCCAGCTACAAACTGTTATGATGGCAGTGAACTACCAAATAATTCAGTATTTACAGTTTTCTTTGTGTTTTAGAAATATGAACAAAAACTTTTCAGCTGTTTTTTAAGTACTGAAGTGCAAGCCTCAACTGCCTAATAACTATTTTTATTCCCCTTTACTAGTGTAAGGTAGCTTAAGACAACCAATGGGGAATCTGATTTCTGTAAAAGATAAGCCACCATGATATCATTTGCAAATCCACCTTCATCCTGCTGGCAGAAAACAATAGGTATTGATCGAGTATCTCAGTAGCCTGGTGCTCAGTAGCTACCATGGCACCATAGAAGGATAGGAAGGTTAAATTACAGCAGACTTCTTGCTGACTTAAGTTATTCCAGAGAATGGATAAGCAAGCCTAGGGGGTTTCAGAAATGTCCCACTTGTTTACATGTATGAAATACTACCTAGCTGTGGCTCAGGAACATAATGGGATATGCTGCATACAACTTGTGTTACAGATGTCAGTAGGCTCTGGTATTGGGGTCCAAGAAAACTTGTTGAGCTAGTCAGGTCACCTTGGGCTACAGAACAGTGCTGAAGAAAATACCTCAGGATGTCAGTCTTCTTGATCCTGATAAATATTCAAAGGTTCTTGTAAAGATATCCTTACGGGAATATGCTTTCTAGCATTCAGTACTAGATAAAGCAAAATTAATAGCTTCATATTGAGCTAACTGTGTCAGATTCTGATTTTGCCTCTGTTGGAGTAGCCCAGAGTAACTTAGCTGAGCATGATTTTACAGTGATTCATTATATCTACTAATTCGCTTTACCAAGACAAAATAAATCCTTAATTCTATCATTAGTATTGACTGTTTTAATACCCTTTCCAGAGATGCAAATTATTAGCCAGAGTAAAGGTACTGAAGAATCAGACCCTTTAACTTCAGTGCAAGTTGCTTCAGATTCACATTTCTAGAGAGCTGACTGCTTATGCCTACTGAGATTGCTGATAAATAACCCAATGAAAAAACAAAAAATCTAACATTCCTGTGAAAAAAAGGATTAGTGTTTTGAAAAGGTTACAGCAAATTCATTTGTGCTTCATTAGCTCTACTAACAACACAAAACATAAATGAAAGTGCAGAGAATTACAGGTACAAGCTGATACAGTAATCAGAAATCAAACATGTATTTAGCAAACCATAATATTGATGGAGATTAAAGCAGACATTTGTTGGAAATATTACCCTAGAGCTTTAAAAATGAGGGGCCAAAACCAGCTAAATGATTATGCTTAGATTAAAATGCATATAAACACTTGTTTACTTGGATAACACCGGGATAAGGGCAGTTTAAAATCAGAGGTAGGTTGTATTTAACCAGATCATTGTTTCTAAATGCTGAAACTAAGCTCCTAGAGCATATCCTTTAAAGTAAATGTGTAACTAAAATAACCTGTCACTCAGGATCTTGTGACTTAGCTCTTCATGACAAAACAATGTCATGCATATTTTTATTCTGTTTGACACAAGTTCAATATACTGAGGATCTTGGGTTTTTTTATTGTCAGAAACTGTGCAAGGGGATGAAAAATTCTGCCAAAACACAGAAGGGTTTTTTGGGGCAGCGTTTTTTGCTTTGTTTTTACATAATGTTGCAAATTACAAATATGATGGTAAAAAGAGGAATCAGTGCTAAATAAAATCCTTAACTGTGTATATGTTCCTGAGGAAAACATTGTGAAGATTAGCCACCACTTCAGGGTGGTTACTGTTTAATTTATTATTCGTAAGAGAGGTAGACTTTCAATGGGTGAGATATTTCACAGCCAACTTTCAATTTAAAAAGAAGCATTTCTTTCAGTGTTTATTAATACAGTACATAGCATCATTATGTATAAAAGTGACAGGATGTTACCTTTCCTTATTTCCTCAAAGACAAAGGGGTTGATCATGTAATTTCCATGTAAATATACTCTGACACTGATCAAAGGAGGTGTTACTCATCAAAACAGATTCTTAGGTTGGGCCCCAATAAATTCACACATTTAATTGCTGGGATTTTACATGTACTCATTAATGTCCTGATTGAAGGATTTCTTTTTTCTGCCAACCATGTATTTTGATGTACTGCAAAATGAATGCTCATGCAGTACAATTATTTATATCACATTATGATAAAGCACTTTCAATCAATCAAAGCTGTACCATTTTTAATCTCTTTGAACAATAGACCCAAGACAGCAGAGACTTTTTGTGCATGTAACTTGACTGATTCTAAATTCAGTAACACCACTATAGCAAAAATTCAGAATTTTTGGAAAGACAACAATTTCTCCTACATGAAAAATTTCAATAGGAAAGGTACCTTTAGAGCTTAAACTTTTCCAGGCAAAAAATCGCTTTATCAAGCAGCAATTCCTAAGCAATTTCTTGCAGTTTGCAGGCTTCTGATGATACTGCTGCAAATCTTCATTTTCTTCAATAGCTTTCTTCTCAGGGGCTAACATTTCCATCCTAAACAAAAACTTAACCTTTAGTTTTCCTGAAGGATATGTACACAACTTAAACCCATAGGCTGGGGGTAAAGGAAATGGAGGGAGAAGGGAGGATATAGACTGGGGATAAAGGGAAAAGCCATTATTCTTATCTCATGCATTCTTATTATTAATTAACTTAAATTGAATTATTGTATTTATTTTCTTTTGTATTTGAATGATTTACCTGGAACATTAATGTATTCGTAAAAAATCCAGATGGGGGAAAAAATCAGATTTTATCTTCTACTTTTAAAAACTTCTATTTTACTTAAATGATATAAATTACAAAATATCTTTAGATGGTAAATAAGTATTTACCTCTTACCTTAGTCAGTTGTTTAGGTAAAGGAAGTAACGTAATCCTCTATGCACGAACCTATTATCCTTCCTATCTTAGCTTACATCAGTGTCATAGAGGAGAGCTGCAATCCCCTAGCTGTTATTGAAAGACAGCTGCTCTACCCAGGAAAGATGAATAGTTGGGATTCTGTGCTGCCTTAATGCCACTGTCACTCAAATGCAGAAAAGCAGCTGAGCCACTTAGAGCCAGTTGTACACTCGGGGACCATTTCTCTACAGTACCTTCTGATTCACACAAGCAGACCAATAAATTTTGATATGACATTATTTTCCTTGATATACTGCCACCTTGAAGGAGGCAGGGGCCATTAGCAACAACCAACACTGACTAGGACCTAACCAAAGCCCTACTCCGGGGCCACAAACCCAAGAAAAGGCACCTACCCAGTGCTCCAGGACTTTTATGCTACTCCAAGGCCATGCAAGACTCCTAAACAGCATTCCCATTCACTCTTCAGTGAGCTCCAGCCTGAGATGCCAAGGAGATGACTGCTGCTGAGGACAGAAGAAAGCTGCAAGCTGCGGCAGCCCTTTGACAACCAGACATAGACTGTACCAGGGGAGCTACTCTAATTACAAACAATAAATGTGCCCAGCCAGAAGCAGGACACCAAAGTAGCCCCTGTTTCACTCCCCTCCTTTTCCCTCATACTGTGCTCTCACCCATAATTTGAATCTAACAACATTAAACACAATTTAAGTTCTAAAGGCAAAAGGTAGGAAACAGTAATAGAAAAAAAAAACCCAAAAACTAGGCATTGGTCACAGTACACACCAGAGTTTGGGAAACGAAGCTGACTTTTCAAATGTAGATTTACTACTTCCTAAGGAAAGAAAGCATGATGTTAACACATGACCTCACTGCACACATTTGTGTCAGGAATTTCTATCAATCAGTTATGCAAAACAATCAACAAACGTTTCCCTTTCCTTAAGTTTATTCTTTTTAAAGATCCTAGAAATCCAAGGGTTTTTATCAGTCAGCTTTCCTTCTAACTGAATTAATCTCAATGCCAATTACATAAATTTGCAGGTTTCATGTATGTGACATTTTCTGTATCTATCTGAACTACGGCTTAACTGCTTTGCTTTGTGAAAATGTTACACACAAAACCCCATACCCACCTATAACAACTGGAGACATCTCAGATCTAGCAGCACAGGCTAAGATGGAGTTTTTTAAGCACACTAATTCCACCTCTGGAAACAGCCTATCAACCAGCAGTGAATTCTGCTCATACCAGCAGACCACGGGACTTAACCAATTTTTAGGCAGCCAAAGTAAAGGGAGCAGTTGCATTCAGACTCATATATATGGCTATATTTCAGGCCCATCACTATTTAGAACAAGGCTTGAATTTGCACTGTTGGAACAGTACTTGCTCGTATCAGGTCCTTCTGAGTCCCACAGCATGACACAGCATTCCAGTTATGGCTGTATTCCCATCACAAGCCGCTACTAAAGTGAGCTGAATTTCAATCTGGTGACAGAGTGTCTGAAACTTCTGAAACTTCAGCAAAGAAACTTCTTCCAGTTTCAGCATATTTCACAGCTTTCTTATCTCACGTCTTTTAAAGGTGCCATTCTCAGAAAAAATAGTAATTTTACACTGGTGTTTTACTGTGCTAAGAAATACATTTTCACCACAAAAGATGCAGCCTGGACTTCCAGAAGACTCCTGGAGCAGAATTTTGAGTGGCAAGAGCAAAGCACGAATGTTAGTTATTGAACAGAGATAAAAACTATATTTAAAAGATAATGGTCTCAACTATTTCTACATTCCATCTTGAAAATGAAACTAATGTAGAAATTAGAGTTCATCCCTCTGAAACTGGAGGTTCACTTATGATCAGTCTGCGCAGGGCATCCACAAAATAACCCATCTTCTCTGGTGGAACACATCTATATTGCTTCTCTCCAGCACAGAGAGAAAACCAGTACTATGCCCAGCAGCACTGGAATATAGCATCATGTAGTATACCTCCAAACAGCTAAAACTCGAATGTGTCATTGAAGTAGTTTAAGTTCAAGTTTTCTTGATATAACCCTTCAGAAAAACTGCCTGTCCATGAAAGGTCAGCTACAAAATCCTTGATCCTCCAGCTCAAATGTTAGCTCTCATGACATATTCTGTCACACTCCTCAGAGTGCCAGTTGGGAGCGCCTCATCTCAGAGATTCAATAAATCTAAAGGTAATGTGAATGGGGAAGAAGACACAGAAGCTGAGACAAGCAACTGTGAAAATGATGCCATGATGTAAACATGAAACAACTGTTCACATGCAATGGGAGAGGGCTGCTGGATACCCCACATTAGCGTTTGAACAAGGTCTTCAGGAGGGACAAGAATACAGAGGAGCTTTGCCAGAGATGGGATATATGAAAGCACAAATTCGATGACACAACTCAAGAGGACATGGAGAGGTAGAACCCTTGCTGAAATCTTTAGGATTTGCATATGTGCAGCTGAAAACTCTGTCTTATTTGCCATGATGTGAATACTTCACTTGAGATTTAACTCTGGAAGGCAGTATTTTTTCTAAAAATGGTTCAGAAGATGTCACGGGGTTCAGATTACACTGTATCTGGTTCCTTACTTCAAACCTTAATCAACTCCATTGCAATTTTCTTCTATAATAGAAGATTACATGAATCAGATGTTCTTTGTGGCTCTAATCATCATGCTAGAATGTTGTAGTGAGTTTAAAATAAACTTAGCCTGTAGAATAACAAAGTTCAAGGCACCATTGAATTTTTCCAAGCAACTGATACTGTACCTCACATGTCCCTAATACTTAATTTACAAAAGGAATGAACATCACTATTCTGAGGCAATGCACTTGATCTACCTCTGTCTCTTCTGCAAATTACGTACTCTGAGAAAAGGAAATGGACTGGTAGTAAATGACATATGTGCATAACCAAGGACTGTAAAAAATTCATTACATGCAATGCTGGAGAAAAAACGGTGATGCTGTAAGTAACATGAGAGAAGTGTCATGTGTGGAAAGGATTTCAATCCAGGATGTACAGAATCCATCCTTTCCCTACATACATTGAATCATTGAATAACTTAGGCAAAATGAAAAAGGGAGCGAAAGAGCACTCTGGGAGTACATTAACTGTGGGTGATCAGTGCAAGGCTGAACCCTTCAGAATGTTCAAATGAGCAGCCAGTTTCTGAAATTAATGCACATGGTTCAGGTAGCACCTATATGGGACTGGTACCTAGAAGTTACTAAGCCTGAGCAACCTCAGGATCTGGGGATGGACAGATCTTCCAACTGAGAGTGAGCAGTTAAACAGGTAAGAAAGAAAATAAATAGAACTATGTATTAGTGGGAGCATTAACAAGATGACAAATGTGGAGAAATGATCTGCAAAAACCCTGGAATGCCTCTGGTCTGAGCCCCTACATGTTACTGCGGAAGCAAACAGGAACCTGCACTCATCCTGACCACGTGCCTCAAGTCAGGAAAGGCAAACATTTACTGCAGCAGTTACAGTGCACAGAGATGGGGATGGCCTAAAGAAAGCAGGGTTTTGTTATTTCATGTTATTAGATTTCATCTGTAATCAGTTACACCCAAAAATAAAGCTGGGTTTCCATATAAAAAGTTGTTAATTTCTTATTGATTGTTAAATCACTGTTTTTATGAGTGATCTAAATCATGTCAGTTAAAAACTCCAGAGAATCACAAGCTCATGACTCATATAAGGGTTATGAGATACCACACAGCTACTCCCAGTTAACTCATAACTATTGGAGCTCCATTTCAGCTGATGGTCACTACTTTTTAGAAAGTGCTACGCTTTCTTTTTGCTTAGGCTCCTACTTAGCCAAATATTTGTCAAAATACCCCTAGAAGCCACCTGGAATTTCCTTTCTTTGTGGATCTTCATCATTTACACATAAATTATAATTAAAGAACAATGAAACAAAGTCTCCATCCTTATTTTGTGGCATAGAGTTTCCAAAACACAAGAAGAATAAATCTGGCCAGGATATGTAAATTTTTTTTTTTTTCTCCATACTTATAGATCACTGTATTTATAGGGTACAGAGACAGAGAAAAGGTGTTCAGTTCTCACATATCCATTTTATTCATTTTTTATAATGCCACAGAATTAAGAACATATCCAGTAAGCCTCATAGGGACAGTGACTTATTTACAACCATCTAAGTAATCAAACACATATGAAACTAGCTTGGAACACTTTCACAGACAAATTAAAGAGAAATAAGCTATTTATTCAGCACAACTGAAGGTTCCTTTCCTATCCTACAGGATGTTACATCTTTCAGACACCTTTTGACAGCAGTGAATAATACTTAGCAATAGCATAGCACTGGTAACAAGAAAGGGCAGAAAACTGCTTATCAGAGAGCATCCTGCAGATGGGGCAGCACTAACAAATGAAGCTAATTGAACAATGGCAAAAAACTTCCAAGACCCCTTTTTTTTGCCTTTTATAAACAATTTATTACTAGTATCTGAAATTATTATTTCTAAGTATGGTATCCTTCATCCAACGTATTTTCATACATAAGCAGCTTAGAACAAGAAAATGCTACAATAAATCATCTACAAAATGAGTTCTTAACTGCGACAAAGCAATCATCATTGCTGTCTTAGTCACTGAAGAACACGAACAAAACCAGAATTACTTCACATGCTCTAATGTCATGTTGATAAAGTCCTTTAAATGGTTAAAAAACAGAAACAAAAAAGAAAAAAAAAGGAAAAGGGGGTGCAACTGAACAATTAATTGAATAGCTGAAATCAGAAGCTTCTAAACATTGATTTGACCATAATATGGTCACTGGAGAAGGAACTTGAATAGAAAGAGGAATGCTACTGTACAATATGCTTGGGAGAGGATGCAAAAGAGGTCTCATATATCATTTCAGTTTCAAATAAAATTGATTATGAACCAGTAGACAAGAAGTTTTATGATTTAATATTTCAGTAGAACATAATTTATACATTTCCTCAAAAAGACAGAAGTCTCACTTAGGGATATACAAATTTCTTGGAGACACTACATATGAATTAGTACGAACACATTTGTTACTTGGATCCCTCATGAAGTATCAGCTGAACTCTTAAATAATCTTCCAAATTTTGGAGAAGACAATACAGATTGTATACAAATTTGCATTTTTAGGCTGCTACATTATTTTACACTAAATAAAATCATGTTGAAAATTACTCTCTCATTAAACTTCATACCTATTGCCTCATGCTCAGCAAAATAACACTAAACACCTTGAGGACAATGGAATAGGAGATAATAAAGACATTTTCAGACAGACTTTAAAGCTGTGTATTTATCTCATTCACATGCAAAGTGAACAAAGTCATGAAGTCGGTAAAATAAAAGTAGTATTTCTGAATTTTAAACAGACTTTCATATGTTGGCATAAAATTTTACTCCTATGAAACTGTTCTAAATTAATTTGTTTTTCTAGATATTAACAGCCTCAAAGGTTGAACAGAGGTTGAGAGAATATAAATTCAGAATATAATCAACTGCACTATACTGCAGTCACATAAATATCGAGGCTTGATCCTGTGATATGCTGAGCACTTCCAGCTCTTACTGTGGATAACAGAAGGATGTAGTGTTTAGCTTTTGCAAGATCAGGCTCAGGTGATTATCATATACTGACAAATTACCCTTTGAATCTATTTCAGCTTTTTTTACATGTATTATTTCTTCCTTAATGGTCCTGAAGTGAGACTAAACACTATAGCAAGTGGAAATTCACATCATGGTCAGCTGGGAAGAACTAAGGAAAGAGAAACAATGCTGGCAAGTGAGAAAGTAATTTATTATTTAAAAAGGTAACAGAAGGAGCCTTTTTGTGCAAATTTGGAGTGACTGCATTTTCATGTTATTTAATCACGGTACTATTTCGTAAGTTAAAATAACAGTTGACATGGGTTTTACTGCCTCATGCAAATAAATTTACCAGAACTACTGTAAAGAGAATGCAAGTTAAAATTTTCTCATCAGAGGCACACAGCATTCTTACATAGCAGCTTTCTCTGTTTCTAGGGCCATCCAGCAGTGTTTAGTTTTTACAAAATTAGACAACATGCACAGCAATCAAAAACAGCTGCATGTGCAACTATCTTAATAGATATTAAGAAAAGGGTTCAAGCTGTTTATAACTATCCAGAGGCCAGGCTGATCAATACTTGCAATTTAGGTTCAAGCTGAATGAGCATCTGGTAGTCTGAATACCACCTTCACCAATCAGTTGGGCCACCCACACAGTTTAAAATGCTTACTTTACACAGATTTAGTGTTTATTGTGAATGTGCCTGATAGCAATGGGAACAAAAATCTTGTTTTGTCATAGAACAGGGAAAGCAGAAGTGCTGTGTAAGAGCTATACCTTTGGCTTTCCACTGGAACAGCTACATCTAATGACAACGTTTTTCTCCTTTGTCTGAATTCTTGGCCTAATTAGAGAGACTAATAGGGCAGTTAGTTAGCAAAACTGATAGTTGTGGTGTCTTTTGTGGCTGCAATTTCTCAGAGAAAACTAACAGAAACCACACGAAGTGGGTTACCAAACAATTAACAATTAGAGATTTACCATTAAAAAGAATAGTTTTCCTCAGTAATTAGTACACAGAATATCAGCAACTGAAGAAAAACCCTTTAATGGCCATGTTCTAGCTATTGATTTTCTATAATAGCCTAATGATCCTTATGCAATATTAAAAGTGTGCATAAAATAGTGCCATAGGAGATTGGCGTTTCTCATCAATTTCTTAATTGCTATCTCAGATACACATAAGAATAATTATTTTGAAACTGAAGTACAAAACCACAGACTTCTACATTTATATAAGTATACACTTACATAAGTGCACTTATACACTTGCATAAGACTGTGTTTTCCTATTTCTGCCCACCTAGAATTCCTTCTGGAGTACAGTGTAACCGAAGTGTATAGCATAGACTTTCTACAGTTGCCAACACTTTCCAGAATTCACATAACTGGAACACCTGAGAGCCTTTTCTTCCTCAAAATAATCTTGAAATATTAAATCAGAATTTTTCATTACATAAAGAACTTTATCAGCATGGGCCTTAATCTAGTGATATGGAAAAAAGATAATATATAAAAAAGGGAAATATATGGAAAAAGGAAAATATAACCCCTGTTTTCAAGAAGGGGAAAATGGAAGACCCAGGGAACGACAGACCAGTCAGTCTCACCTCTGTGCCTGGCAGGATCAAGGAGCAGATTCTCCTGGAAACCTTGCTAGGGCACATGAAAAACAACAAGGTGGTTGGTGACAGCCAACATGGCTCCACCAAGGGCAAATCATGCCTGACCAATTTGGTGGTATTCTATGATCAGGCTACAGAACTGGTGGATAGGGGCAAAGCAGTTGATGTCATCTACCTGGAGTTGGGCAAAGTGTTCGACACTGTCCCGCACAACATCCTTGTCTCTAAACTGGAGAGACATCAATTTGATAGATGGACCACTCAGTGGGTGAAGAATTGGCTGGATGGCCGCACGCAAAGAGTCGTGGTCAATGGCTCAATGTCCAGTTGGCAAACAGTAATGAGTGGTGTCCCTCAGGGGTCGGTGTTGGGACTCCTCTTGTTCAACATCTTTGTCGGTGACATGGACAGTGGGATTGAGTGCGCCCTCAGCAAGTTTGCCGACGACACCAAGCTGCGTGGTTCGGTTAATATGCTGGAGGGAAGGGATGCCATCCAGAGGGACCCTGACACGCTTGAGAGGTGGGCCAGTGCCAACCTCATGAAGTTCAACCGATACAAAGTGCAGGGTCCTCCACCTGGGTCAGGACAATCCCAGGCACAGCTACAGCTTGAGTGGAGAAGAGATTTAGAGCAGCCCTGCGGAGAAGGACTTGGGGGTGTTGGTTGATGATAAACTGAACATGAGCCAGCTTCAGTGTGTGTTCACAGCCCAGAAAGCCAACTGTATCCTGGGCTGCATCAAAAGAAGCGTGACCAGCAGGTCGAAGGAGATGATCCTGCCCCTCTACTCTGCTCTCGTGAGACCTCACTTGGAGTACTGTGTGCAGTTCTGGTGTCCTCAACATAAGCAGGACATAGAGCTGTTGGAGCAAGTCCAGAGGAGGGCCACGAGGATGGTAAGGGGGCTGGAGCACCTCCCATACAAAGACAGGCTGAGAAAATTGGGGCTGTTCAGCCTGAAGAAGAGAAGGCTGTATGGAGACCTCATAGCAGCCTTCCAGTATCTGAAGGGGGCCTACAAGGGTACCAAAGAGGGACTCTTCATCAGGGATCGTAGCAATAGCACAAGGGGTAATGGGTTTCAACTAAAACAGGGGAAGTTCAGGCTACATATAAGGAAGCTCTTTACAGTGAGGATGGTGAGGCACTGGAAAAGGCTGCCCAAGGAAGTGGTAAATGCTCCATCACTGGCGGTGTTAAAGGCCAGGTTGGACAGAGCCTTGGCTGACGTGGTCTAGTGTGAGGCATCCCTGTCCATGGCACGGGGGTTGGAACTAGATGATCTTAAGGTCATCTCCAACCCTAACCATTCTGTGATTCTATGATTCTATTTACATGAGATCATGCCAGAGAAAAGCTGATTATAGTATTACTTATGGGGAAAACCCAGCTTTTTTAAGTGGTTTACCAGGCCAGCTCTATTCTAAAATGAAGTCTGCAATTTGTGGATATTCAAGACGTGGTTTTATGTTTGATTATGTACTGTCAACATATGTTAAATGTCTGTCCAGGTAGAGCAGTGACAGGGTATTTACAGAGTTACTGTGAAATTTTTAAAGGGAGAAATGATACAGGGTACTCAGAAACTACACAGACAGGTTCCATCAACAGCATGCCTTATGCTAACACTTCACAATGACAGAAAACACTCTGCAAGCTTTTAACTATTCCACTGCTACCTTCCAGAAAATCAAAGCTGTCACTTCCTAGTGAACTCGTAAGCTCTCAGAAATCTCCATATTGTGCTGTTACTGCACAACAGCAGTGCAGGAAAGAAACAAATGCTGTCATTTATTAGTCTCACACTTTTGCAGTCCATCAGATTTTATATCATTTGGAAGACAAACTAAAGTCTCATCTTTATATTTATTAAATGAGAGAAAACTCAGTTCTTTCTCACTGTTAATGAATAAGAACAATAATTTCTCATTTTCCTTGTTGGGCACATACACACATAAAGAATAATTTTCTTTTGACAAATGAGAATGGAGTTAGACTGTACCAATAAAGGATGGAAAATACGCAATAATTTACGTATTTCTATAGTGCCCATGAAGGCAGCATAGCTGGAGACTGTTCATCTTTGATGAATCATAATAAACTTTAGATTCAGTAACCGCATATTTTGACAGCTGAGCAGCCATTAGTTTACTATGAACAGAAGCCTGAAAAGGTACCAGCAAATTAGAACTGTTATTTATCTTACTAGAATAAAAATACCTGTTGGTATTTTTATGTCCCTTCTCTATCAAGTGATATAAAGAGTTCTCACACAGCACCTTAGCTACATGCTTTGTTGTTACTAGTGTGATCATCTTCACCAGCTTTCATGTCTGGCTTTCAGCTATGTCTCTATTCCTTAAGTTTTACTGTTTCATAGTAAAGATCCTATTAAGCATGAATGGTAAGGATCACTCATTAATGAGAATACATCTATGAATGGAGATAAGAGTGGCTCTTGGTCCAACTTGTCAATGATTTTATCAGCAATTTAAAGAACACTATGAATTCTTTATATGGACAAATGCAAAGATTTATGGAGTAAGTAATCAGGAGGACATTTTACTATTATGGGATAAACCCAGTAGGTTTGGGGTTTTTTCAGCTCAGCAGACTGAAAAACAACACTTCTAGAATAGCGAATCTATCTTTGTTCATACAAAAAAAAAACTAAGACTATACCAGAACAGCTTTCTGGTTTAGAGTCCACACTTCCAAAGAGATGAGAAACCAGATTAGTAACTTCAAAGATTGACTGCAAACTAAAGGAAGTTAAGGGACGACTACATCCCTTGTGAAGATACTTATAAACAGAAAAGAGATCTGATTACGGAAAATTTTTGAGGCTGATTGACATGGACCACGTATGATGCAAAAGGTGAAAACTGAACCTAGAAAAATCTGAAAATAAAATGAAAATTTCGAGTAGTTAAATATTAGTGGTGATCTCTTTATTGTTTTGTTAAAAAACAATCATATTTGAAACATAAATTATGATCCAATCTCTGTGATAAAAGACCTCTGCCTGAAGAAGGTCAGCTTAGAAGATTACTGTGATCATCTCTAGATTTAAAAAAATGTTATTTTTTGCAGATGGAAGGAAAAAGCACTATGTTGTTCTCCCCTCATTTCATGGGTTGTTTGCAAGGTTACCTTTATTGTCATTAAAAGCTGGAAATATAACTGTAAAAAATGAATATACCAGTTCTGTAGCAATTCTGTCAGATTTTCTGGCAAATTCCAGAGCTTTTAACAATGCTTCTAACACCAGCTGAATTCTAGCAAATGAATTCAAGATTAATCAATTTTTTAGGATAAAGTCATTTGTCTGCATTTGCTTATGTTGTCCTTCAGCAATAAAAAGTGTTAAAGCTCCATACAAATCTGTAATCAGATGATCATCATTTAGCACTATGTTAAATGCCCAAGTGATTAGAACACCTGAATAATTGAAGGGATTCCTAATGGAATAATTACAGTAATGTTCTTTCATATATTCCTATTTTCATAGCTTTAGGCAATATCAAGTGGTTCAAATTAATAAACCATCTCATAGATCAGATGGCTTTCCAGCACCACACAGTTCAGAACTTGAAGTTATTGGTTAGGAAAGCAGTCATAAACACTGCAAACAATAATGAGATTTTTGACCTTCCACTGCTATGTAAATTGATGTGTTCCTGACATAGGCAGACTTTGCTGCTAAACTCCAAAGCTTTCAGCTTTGTTGTTGCCCCCATCTTGTAATTGGATGTGTTAACTCTAAAGGGGACTAAAATAGAAGAGTAAAACCAAGGAACAGAATTAGGAAGAAGTGAATATTGCTTTTCAAAAATATACATATTCCTAGTTCTTGTAAAAGAAAAATTACCGTGATTTCTCAGTTGAATCCTTTATATCAGATAAAGTTGTATACCACATGCTGGCAATTAATGTATCTAGATCTATAATAAAGCTTATTGTCCTATACCTAGTATTTCATATTGTAAAAGTCAGGTGCAATTAATGAGAAACAGGCATTCATACCACTTATTTGATTTTTTTTTTTTCCCATGCTTTGCTTCTGATATGCTGATTTTCTCTCTTTCTTCTTCATTCTGACTTCTATTCATTCTTCCATTCATTCATTTATGGCATTTCCTAGCTCTGAGTAACTGGAGTCCACCATCCAAAATATTGTGATTCTGACACTTGGTATAGCCACTTTCTGTCATATGCTGTATAATGGTCAAACAAAACAATTCTATTTTATATTTTGCAATGATAACTGAGCAAATTTTAACTGTAGAGTTCAGCAAGCTAAACAGAGTTGGTTAAGCACCATATTATCCCATATTACAGAAGGGAAAACTAAGAGGCTAAATTAAATTACTAGTTTAGAAATATTAACAGACTGGAGGGACATCAGCAAAGAAAATTACTAAGTGTGTGCATTGGTAATAATAAGAAAGACCCAAACATTCAGGACAATAAGCAGGTACTGTAAGGTATGACCTATGCTCCTGATAGAGTACAGGAGTACCCAGTGTGTATGCTCATAACAGGTACTACCAGCAGCATGGTGCCACACATTGATACCAACAGACTATGTTGATACTGCTGCCCACTACAGTCAACGAAATACCAACATCCATATATATTAAACAATAACACAAAATTATTTTAATAGACTTAAAGAAACTTGAACTGTTATACTATAATGAAGGAAGGAGATTGAAATAGGGACAGGAGTGAGGAGACTGAGAAGGAGAAAAGAGAAGAAATGTTGCTGCAATTAGGATTCTCCCTGCCACACCTTTCTTTCTGAATTGAAAATTCAATTTGTGATGCAAAATGAATACTGAGAATGAAAGCTAAAGGTTCACGGCATGTGGCATTATCAAATTCCTTTTTTAATTTCCCCGTATTAAAATACTCATAAAAGAAAACAGTACCAGTCCATGGAATTGATATGACAGTTGCCACACAGCTCCCCAAACTCTACTTCTGTTACTGCTGTTCATTTATGAAGAGAAATACCAAGAGTTCAGCCGATATTTTGAGCAAGTTGCAGAAGGATGAGAAGGTGATTTAACATCCAGATACTCGTCCCAGACCTAATTCTGTACCATGTTAGTGTAGCTAAGGAGCCTCTGTGGTTCTGATAACTTGGGGCAGTTAAGTACTATGGCATTTCTTGTAACGACTAGGTCAGTATCACAGACAAATTCTAATTTAGGCAACTGTATTTTGCTTTCCTATATTTCTCTGACTATCCATGGAAACTGCATTGTAACGCAGAGTTTCTTTTCACATAACCATTACACATCCAAGGGGACAGTGGTAACCCAATCCATCTTCATGAGACATCACATTAATTTTCACCTTACTACACTAATATATACTACCTTCTACTAGTTCAAAATGGCCAAATTAATCTAAAAAGAAGAAATACACTACTGAATAATCTCCAACCTTGCTAAATGCCTGCCAAAACACTTCATGGTCTCATTTCCATTTTAAGCGATATATTAAATTATGAGTACATACAGATTTTTACACCATGACGAATTACTCTTTCCAGATACTAATTCTGGACAAAAAAAGTACTTACTGTAATAACAAGTCTGCGTTAAAAGATCATGTCAGAAGATTTTCAGAAGGTGTTTCCATGTAAAAACTATGAATCCAAAACCATCACTAACTTATGTGCAGGCATTTATAAATTGCACATTTTTTTTACAGTGGCAGCAAATGAAGGTTTTGTGTTGGCAAGAAATACCCACCTGAATAAGATATAAAAAAATATCAAAAATTGCTGTGTTAGAAGGGAGTAAAGAGTAGAGAAGCCATATGACTTTTAGTACCCGACTTCCCTCACTGAGTGGGTAAATTCCCTCAATTCAATCTATAGTCCTGCAGAGAGATGCCCCACCAGAGGGAGATGCAGAATTCCTGCATGTTCTGCCTGGAGCTGCCCTCTTCTGGCTACATTTTCAGCCTAAGTACCTAAATTAGGCAGTGTGAATGCATTTTACATCCATTCAATTTCTATCACGTCCTAGCACTCATAGATGCTACGGGATCATCAAATGCAAGAGAGCCACAAAAAATAAAAGCTAGATTACTAGCAATACAATGGAAGCCATTATCTACCAATAGTTGATGTACGCTGGTTACTTATAATGTCCTATTAGAAGGGTGTTTGTACATGGAGCGGGTAGGCAGGATGGGGGAACTCAAACAATAATACCTCAGGGTGGTAAGTGCTGACAGTACTAATTCTTTATGGTAACCACAATATGGTAACTAAACAACAAAATTTATAATCTGCCAAAAGGACCAGGAGAAAGTTTTACACTATTTCAGGACTGGCCTGAAGTGGACTGCAAATCCATTCTGCAGAACACACATCAAAAATGGTTCTGCCTAGAGGCTGTCATCGCTTACTGTAATATGGAAGTACCTAATGGCTTCAGTATACTTGGTACTATACACACACGTTTTAAGAAACATTTATTTTTTCTCTAAACCACAAAATAAATAGGCAAGACGAAGGCCAGGCAGACGGATGCATCCATTGTCTCCATTTGACAGATGGAAAATGGAAGCCCAGTGAGACTGAGCTATTTGCCTGAGGTGGTGTGCAGCAGAGCCAGGAACTTGACCTAGACAGCTCGAGTTCCAGACCAGTGCCTTCTCGCATTAATATCTGCATCTTTATGCATTCTTTTCATCATAATCTAGCAATTAAAGGAGTGCTGCTTTGTCCCAGGTTTAACAGGATCACAGTCTTAAAACGATATACAGTAGTCAGTAACTTCAAAAATCAGATTATAAATTTTAGGCTGTATTGATTTTAGTTTCTTTCCTCAGCTCCTATGTTCTTTAAACCACCTTCAGTAATTTGATTCAAGCTTTGGAAAGAAGTCCTTGGAGAGCACATGAAACAGTATTTCAGTTAAACCACTAATGTGATTTTTTCATCAATCAAATATCAAATACTTGAAGAGAAAACAAACCTCAACTATGAGAAATGCTTCTGATAGCAGTTCAAAAGATGCACATCTGTGCAGTTCTACAAATAGACAATATATTCACTTCCGTGTTGCAATACTGAGTGATTAGGTTTCATGCCTCATACATCTATCTTCTGAAGTGTGAGAAATGGACAACTGTAAATATGGATAAAACAAGAATACTGCCTCACATACAACAGCTGCAGACAGTTTTTGTACAAGAGATTTCTTTACCATTTTTTGCAAGGTGAAAATCACATATAAAAGCTGTAATGGCCAAATTTCAAAGAGTTCAGAGAATTGCTACCTTCCTAAGTTCTAAGCCTATTCAATGTAATGAATTACATATCTGTGAGTTTTGTTTGAGAGAAAGAGATAGAGATTTAAAAAAAAAATTAAAAAAAAAAAAACAAACCAAAACCCGAACCAAAAAAACAACATGCCAGATGTTTGGTTGATAATAATCAGTAAAATTGGGGGAGTGAGGAAACAAAACTCCCTAAATAAACACCTGATTAATTCAAGATTTAACATTATATAAAAAATCACAATAAATTAACTTTATTAGATGTACTAAAAATGAGACTTAGCTGGGTTTTGTTTTAAGAATAATATTGTTTCTCAGAGTCTTGGGAAATGCACAGTACACTCTGAAGTCCTACTTCTGGGATAACTGCAAAATGATAGCCTCATCTGAAAAAAGTAATAATGGAATAAGCAGGGCAAATGAGGCTGCAAAAATAGAGAGGTTACACAATCAGCCAGGTGCCTACCGATTTTCATAAGCAAGTCCTCAAAATTTGATCCTATTTACTGCAAGTTAATTATCCACACCACTCAGTACATAGAAAGACAAATCATTACCATTGCAATAGGATTCAAGACCCTTTGAAAATAACATAATAAATTCAGGTTCTGCACATATACTACAAATGATGAGCAAATTGATACTGGAAACAGAAAATGTGAGAGAAAGCAACCTGATAATAAAACCACCGAAATACAAGGAAAAAGTAATAATCTTCTACCTTCTAATTATATCACAGCCAAAAGAGGCCTTGTGGCAAAAAACGTCAATACCAAAGCCATAGCTTTGTCACTTTTTCTGACACTTCTTACAAAATTAAAAATGAATTTTGAGGCTAGTTCATGCAACAGACTCAGGCACTTGAGTGGGAGACTGAATGAAGAGAAATGCTGGTACAATAATTGGTTGCAAGTAATATTTATCAAAACTTTTGGACAACTTGCAGAGAACAATTATCCGTGAATAAAAGCACCTCCTGCTTAAGCAGCTCAAAAATAGGAAAATAACTGCCATCAGAATATTATTCACTAGTTTGTTTGGACTTTTTTTCTTCTCACAATTAATGTATTAAAAATCATAGAGTTTTTCAGGAAAAAGGTAATGAACTGTCAGTCACTGCTGTGGGAGGAAATCAACATACATATTCCCATTTCCTAAACTGTTACTGCTGTCATACTTTTGCCTTGCTTGCAAAGACGATTTGTTTCCTGTTGTACTTGGGTACTCAAAGTTAGGCAAACAAATCAGTTTCAATTCTAGGCTGTCTATGTGGTTAGAGAGGACTCTACAAGAGTAGTTTGGGAGTAAAAAATTGATCCCTCCAGGCTATTACCAATAAGAACTCTTGTTTTTTTCCTCAAAGTTGTGGGGCATATAGTCGGAGGCTTTTTTAGCAGAACACCTGTGTCTCATATGTGCTTAGACCAGCTGAGATGTCAATGAGACTGTGCAGAATCAAACCTTTTCTGCACATCTAAAAAGTAGTTCAACCCAACCCAGACCTGTTTTCACTGTGAAACTCAAGTATTCTTAACCATAGGGACATTTTTCGTAGGTAAGTCTCATCTTTCTGTCTTAATTGCATTGCAAAGTTTTCTTTTTACTAATAAGAAAAGGTGTCTCCCTCTCCATGTTTCATGAGCAAGGTTGAACATTTCTTCCCTTCATAAAGACCCTTAAAATTTCATCCTAATGCAATCAGGATTTAAGAAAGTTACAAGTAGAAATGAAATATCTGCAGATAAGCATTATAGTTCATCAGCTGCAGCAGCAGATATAGTGATTACTGGAACTTGAAAATAGAAAATATAATGGCAAAGTTTTAGATTAAAGTAATTACACTGGAATAATTATATGGGACTGAGTTCATTGTATTACAAGATAGTTTTAACATCTGAACCATTTAAAAATATATGCTGACTAGTACTGAAGTTGAAGTCTTCCTTAGATACAGCATGAAAAGCATATTAAACTAATATTCTAATGCATCTCAATGAATACACAGCTTGTTTTGTAATCTGTTCAAACACAAAGTTAACAAATGAGAAAAAAAAATAATGGTTTATTCTATTGCACTCAGAAAGTCACAAAGAAATTTGAAGTAAAAAGGATACAATCAAAATACATTTAGGAAACTAATCACGTTTTGGACTAGCAGCAAAATATTAAAGACACATGGCTTCAATTACTGGAAAAAGAAATCAGTCTTTCTCATGTTACCAATTCTGACAATGTGCAAGTTTAGTAATGATTATATTAGAAAGACATAACTTTTAGTACAAATGCTTCTGGAGGGTATTGAATTCAAGTGTTATACTCCTTTTAAGACTTCTGATCCTTAATGTTTATTTAACTCAATCACCAGTTCAAGGGGTAGGGTGGAACAACCAGCTTTACACAACTGCTTAAATCTTGATGATGTCAAGAACTTTTGAGATGTCATATATTTTGTACATTTTACAATAGTAGGTAAAGAACATTTAATCCTCTTTTGGTAAGTGTAAGACCATCCGAGAATCAGACTCAAATGAACTGCCTCCATCCTCTGGATCTTACAGCTGTTCCTCTCTTCTGAGGCTTCATGGGAAGCCCTTTCACACCTTCAGTGTTCAGAGGTTGTAACAACTTTGATTCAATAAAATACCTGTATGTAAAAAGCCTCTTTGATTCCAGGATTTAGCAAATACTTAATCACCACAGAAGACAGTCTAACAGAAACACTTTTCTACTCGCAACCTTTGTTAAAACGAAATGGAGAGTGAACATTTTCTTCATGACTCTTCAACATATGTTAATAAAATGGGTTAACTTGAAAATGGATTGATTTTATCTACTTGAATGCTTCAGGAACTACAGTCTTAAGGTACCTAAAAAACCTGCAAAGATGGGAACCTAGCAGGAGGATACTTTGTGGCTTTGTGTATAATCAGTTCTGAGCACAGAAAATTTCTGAACCATAATTAGCACTCAGTTAAATTTATGCCAGTAGCCTGATGCTGGCACATAAAAATCTCTCCTTTTAAGTAACTGAGAAAGAGAGAGGTAGGTTTAAGGTTACAGAGCATTAGAATACTTCTAAAAAGAAGAAAGGAAAGTTCAAAGAAAAATCATTTGTATAAGCTCCAGCAGTGCACATTATTAAAAGCTATTCATATACTGTGCACTGGATGGCTACTGAATTTTATCGCTTAATTTGTACTCAAATTACCACAGCAGCGAGCCTCAAAATAAGAAGGTAGAAGATCTATAACAATTTATTGCTTTAAAACAGTCCAGTGCATTGATATGGCCAGATGGTAATAGGAAATCTAAGAACCAAGCAGCAAACTGAGGCAATGCAGTCTCTTCATTTGTGATCTGAAGTGGCTTTTCTGGTTTCTCAGAAGCCACCTGCAGCAGTTCTCCCACAGGCTTCAAATAGTTTTGAGAATCAGATCATTGGTTCTAAGGGAGCTCTAGACACAAGTCTTCCCATTTAGAGTGTAAAAAGGTTTTTTTCTCCTAACACTAAACATCTCTTCCATTTTTTCTAAGAAGATAAATACTTTTGTTCTTCATCTAGACCATATTTTTATCTTTTTTCTACATTTACATATAAAAGAAGAGGGATATTTAATTCTATATACATTGCAGAATGAAACAACCATTCGATTCAAATACCTACACATTCAACAATATTTTCCCAATAACACTGGAAAAATATCCAATATATGCATATTCACTATGCCTATTTTATTATCGTATGTTAACTATCTACAAAAATAAACTGGATACAGTTCTGAATATAAGTACTTGTTCCATTTAAAAATATTATATCTGGGGCTTCAAATCTAATTTGCTGCCCATTTTTGATCAACACTTCTTAGAATGAAAAAAGAGCAACATGTGTACAGTAACTATGTTCTCATTTATTAGCTTGTTAATTCCCAGATTATTAGAAAATATTTGAAGTGTTTAAATATTTTTATGGTAAAATTACCAAACTTTTTGTACGTCCATTTTAATTTCTGGATTAACTAAAAAAAATAAATAGTTGGAAACAAATGCATAAACACACCACTGTGTCTTCTGATGTCAGCAGTTTTGCTAAATTTAACAGCCACAAAATATGCAACACCAGATACTTTAGATGTGAAAACTATGTATTACCATTTTAACCAATTCTGAATTTCATTCATAAACTCACCTGATATTTTATGTAATAAGCAGGATAAAAATATGCAAAAGTATTAAATAAATTTCCAAGGCCCCCAAATCCACTAAAATCTCCATTAACAGGCTTTCGATAAGTTGTTCAAGAAGGCATTTTCAACTACTGAAAGGAAGATAAATCAGTAAATGCTGGTGCTCTTCAAAAATCATTACTAAGAGACAGTGTAAGGGTTATCACACCTTTCTAAACAACAGACATGTCCCGAAAGTGCCCAGGTCCTTGCCAAAGCCACTTAATACAAAGAAATTACTTCAAAATCCAACATAGGTGTTATTCCAGTCTTTTTGCAAGACATCCAGTACTTCCCAGTTATCATTTGGCTAGAAAAATGTAGAAGAAAACTTCGCTCGAATGCAGCATTTTTGTTTCCTTTTGCATTCATCTGATGAAAGCTAGAACAGGGAGGCACTAATGATAACAATGTAATACACCTTTTTTAAAAATTGGAAGGTTAGGATGGTTACCAGTGCTTTCAGTGATAAGAAACTGAGCACTTCTTGGTCCTCTGAGGAAGATCCAAGCTGCAGTACAGATGCTTTGCAGTAGTCACCTCCCTGACCTTGGCATGAGGCTTGGGAACGGGAGAGTAGTGCAAGAAGCAGGTGACTGTACGTAGCAGCATGATCACAGGATAGATCATTGTCATACAAATCACCAGGGCCCTTGAGGGGCCCACAGCAGCTGGAATTAAACGGCTGCAAGCACAGCTCAACATCCACTAAGGCTTTCGATCCCCTGGGCTGCAGCCTTTACCTTCTCCATGCAGGCTCTCAGCCCTAAACTTTGTGTAAACTTTAAAGTGTCTGCTTGACTGAAAAAAAAAGGTTCAGATGAATTCTGCAGTGAACAGTGAATTTCTTATTAGTATATTTACTTCAAAAAACTCTACATTGTTGGCTAATACACTTCCAGTTCTCTTAAGCTATGGTGTTTCCCTGTGAACTGTATGAACTGAGCAGAGTATTGTTTCTTTGTTGTGTCCAGAAAGCATCCAAAGCAGAGAGTAATCATCAGATTGTTTTAGCATTTGAGCCAAATCAGCCTATTGCAATTGAATCACAAAATTATGTCAATTATGGCCTTTTCTTACTTTAGTGAAATTTCAGTGTAATGCTTTCTTGCTGTAAAGGACATGTTAA
The DNA here is from genome assembly GCF_004027225.2 of Strigops habroptila. Lineage (NCBI taxonomy): Eukaryota > Metazoa > Chordata > Aves > Psittaciformes > Psittacidae > Strigops > Strigops habroptila. The sequence goes on from NC_044283.2 coordinate 18,136,440, forward strand.
ATATTCTTCTCCTGTGTCTTCAAAAGAATCAGGCCAAGCAATGACAGTACTATAGAAATAGAGGTTGACATTAATGGTAATTTTCTATCATGTCCAAAAAAAGTCAAAGCAAACTCCTGCTCCTTTACACAGAAGGCTGAAGTTGCCATAAGTACAATACAGACAGAAGAATGTGTTATGAATAAATGGTTTTCAAATGGCCATAAGAGTTTCCTAAGAGGCAAAATGAGAAAATAAGTGAAAGATTTTTTCATTCCCTTAAAAATAACCAGATGGGACTAGAGTTAAGTAAACTTGTCATAAAGCTGTGATTTGACCAGTAAAAATATATATATATATATGATTTCTTCATCATATTAAGTTTTTACCCAGTCTGAAAACCTTTAATATTCATGGCAAAGAACAGACATTTCTCTGTTTGCCACATCTGTCAAAACCTTATATACTTGTATGAGGTACTGCTGAATGTCTCAATCACAAAACAAAACATACAAACGCTTCCATTGCTCTTGCCAGGATGATCTTTACTTTATTTGAAATTTTTCTTACAAACCAGTTAATAATCTCAGATTTTAGTCTTCTTTTTATAGAGGGAAAACTCACAGGAGAATTTAGGACCCTGTAGTGCACTTTGAACAGTACAATTGTACTGTGGAAACACTGCTACTCTCTGCAGAACCCTCAGAATTCGATGTCAGCGAAAAAGAGTCATTACACTTGAAGATTTCCACAGAGAGAAGCAAAGGATTCAGAATACTACTCCCCTGCCTACACATTTATTTTTTCTTTTCTTTTTGCTGTTTAAATAAACTACTGACATTAAGAAGAAAAGATGTCTCTAAAAATGGAATTAATCATCAAGGGAAGTTAAGCACCATAATGCCATTGAAAGTGAGTCAACCTTACCTAAGTTATCCAACTAGAGCTTGCTGAACTGCATCCAGCTTTAGTAAGTCAAAGCTTGCAAGTCCTCAAGGGTGCAGAACTCATAGGAATCCATCAGAGCTCTGTGAATAAGGAATTTGTAAGAGGAGGAACTACCATCAATATTTGATTGTTTTTGTTGAAGGTTAAATTATCAGTTGAATGGAACAGCAGTGCATTTGGGTTACCCCATCTAACATGCTGCACAGCAGTGTTTATTACTTATATACTGGCCTAAACTTTGCTAGCCTATAGGAAGAAAGATTTTGCGTTAATTGAGCGGAGGGATGAACCAGGCAGCCAGGTAACTGGCAAACTGGTGTCGTGGTTTAACCTCAACTGGCAACTAAGTCCCACTCAGCCGCTCGCTCACTCCCCCACCTTCAGTGGTATGTCTAGGAAAACTGGAAAAAAGGTAAAATCCATGGGTTAAGATAAGAACAGTTTAATAATTAAATTATAATACTAATAATAATAATGAAAAGGGAAAAAAACAGAGACAGAGAGAGAGATAAGAAAAAAATCCCCAAACAACAGTGATGCACAATACAATTGCTCACCACCCACTGACCAATACCCAGCCCGTCCCGAGCAGCAATTGGTCCATTCCAGCTAACTCCCCCCAGTTTATATACTGGGCATGATGTGCTGTGGTATGGAGTCACCCTTTGGCTAGTTCAGGTCAGGTGTCCTGTCTCTGCTCCCTCCTGGCTTCTTCTGCCCCTCTTCACTGGCAGAGCATGAGAGAGACTGAAAAGTCCTTGATCAGGGTAAGCATTACTTAGCAACAACTAGAACATTGGTGTGTTATCAGCATTGTTCTCAGACTAAAGCCAAAACACAGCACTGCACCAGCTACTATGGAAAAAAAAGTTAACTCTATTCCAGCTGAAACCAGGACACCTGGTTTAAATACCCCATTACACATAGACTGTGCAGCATCAGACCTATTCTCTTTCTGCTTGGTTTCTCCTTTTCTGTTAGAAGGAGTTACAAGAATAGCACAAATAAACTGCTGCATCAACATTTTAAAGACTAAGTCACACAGACATCTGGTCACTGTAACCATGTAAGAAAGTACTTATGATCAAAAAGCAGTGGAGGAGCTGTGAAACTAGACAGACTCTCTGCCTCTTTTTCTTTTCCATCATTCAATTGTTTTTGTTCTATTTTCCCTTCTAATTAGAGATCTGTTAAAGCCTGATGCAATGTGTCTTCATATCAGATATATTTAAGTGTACAGAAAGGGAAAGAAAAGACATTAAAATTATCCCTTGTTTCAAAAGTTTAAAATAGCAAATGTACTTTAAGCAGGTGTTTATAGCACTCAAAAGATAGAAGAGCTATTATAAAATAATCACATAAAACCACAAGAAGTGGCTCTTCAGTAAAACAATTTAAAGTATAAGTGCTTCCCATATTACTAGTTGTCAAAATCTTTTCCTAGCTGAACTGCAAATTAATCACAAGATAGTATCCAAGCCTGCTATCATCCATATTAAAGTAATTACCAGTTCATTAGCAAAAACTTGAATTTTAATAAATAAGACATTTAAAAAATTACTCTATCAACTTTAAGTACAAATTATGTCCCAACCTGAAAAGCTACACTTTGTTGCAAGACAGGGGAAATAATATAAAAAGAATAAATTACTTCAATAGTTCTCTGCTCAAAATTACTGTCAGTTCACTAGTTCCAGAGCTTTAGAACTGCATTTATGCGGTTTTAGTTCCTGAAGGTGATGCCCACATACAAGACTTAGCACTAGCTTTAATTAAGGTTTCATGTATCCCTAAATTGCCCCAAGCTAGTATTAACAGTCATCTTATTTAACGAATGCAGAAACCATGATCTTGAACGAGTTCTACATTAAGCTGGTAAAAGACAGCAAACTAATACAACTAGACTTTTCTGAATGTTTTCTTGCAGTATAGAGAAAAGATTTCCATCATCAGTAGTGATGATCGTGTCTTGGAGCTTGAAGGAGCCAAACAAGTGTGCAGGCTCTCTCCTGATCAAAAAGACCTTTCATTCCTGATTATTTTCAAATTCAGTCCTATTTCACAGCTTACCTCTTCTGTGGATGACTGTATACCTTCAACCAAAGGCGTTAATAGCAAAGGAGTTCCAAAGATTCACATTCCCACTTTGAGATGTATCAGTCAGTAGGCTTTTCAGAAACAAATAATTATACTCAAATTGGTTCTCTGTAACTTCATATACACTGTTCTGTGTAGTTATGACTTTATGACTTTGAATATGACACTTGTCCCAGGTAATTGCATTACTCCCTGAAAAATTCTAACAGCACTACGCAGAAGGCCATACACTTCTTGGGACTTCACGAAGCAGCACCACACAGATGTCTGTTGCAAATACAGCATACTCCAACAAGCTGCAGCTTGTCAGCTTGGGCAGAAGCTATTTTCCTCATAATCTGTTGTCCATGAGACATTTGGCTAGCAAATGCCAATTTTCTTTACTAGTGTGGAAGGGTATAAACATCATAATACAGTTATACAGTTCTCATGATCAAAATAAGAAATCAGTTAAAAGGTTGAAGCATTCTGAACATAGTTCATATCTACCTAAAAAAAAAATAAATAAGGATACTTAGGGTGTTCAATTTAGTTTTTAGCCTTTAGTTTTAGCCAAAAAAGTAGTATTCAATTAGCAGATATAGTATAGGTAGGTGGCATGTACTAAAATGCTTAGCATAGTACTTGCAATATTTCCCGGAACTCCTTTTTGTGGTTTTAATTCTTAAACTATTTAGTGGTTTATTTGAGACACAGCTGTAGCCATATTTTATTATACGGAAATCCTAATTTACATTTTTGAAAATTAATGATCTTGTTCTTATTTGCACTTTGAAAAATATGGATTTTTTTGATAAACAAACTGCTGATTGAAGGGACAGAAAGTGTATCTCCTCTCTACTAAAATAACTGGTAAAGTATCCACAAGTTCTAACAGAACATTTTCTCAGCACAGAAAGATAACTTCAACCAAATGCCCTCCTGAAGTCTTTAGTATAGGGCATGCAGGTCTGAAGATATTTATTGAAGTCTGTCTTGCCTTTCAAACAGTTAGAGGTAATGTGCCCATCAGGACTATCTCAGAGTACTAAGCTCTTTTTGATCTCCCATGAGTTTGTAAATTCTAATGGATAATTTTCTTATGTGTGCTTTCAACACAAACTATAATTTGATAATCAAAATTTGAAAACTCTTTGGAAAAAATTAAGAGGTCGGGGTTTTTGTGGGTTGGGTTTTTTCCCTAATTTTTAGCCATGTCACAAATGCTCACAAACAAGATTAAGTTGATACTATGTTTAAAGAATGAACAAGTCTGTGCAATTCCATTCTTGTTTACAAGAAAAGAAAGTTCTGAAAAGTACAAACATCTCAGCTCATGCTTTTGCTTCACACATTTTTACTTGTCGTTTTATTATTTATATGTGGTTTTATTAACGCAATAGTTTTAGTAACGAAATTTAAGAACTAAAGATTCCCTTTTCATCAGCACGAAAAAAGAAAAAGGAACAAAACCATAATCATGATATCAGTATCTCACATAGCATTAAATAAGGCCCTACGGGAGACAGAACTTCAGGTTACATGAAAATTTCCTGTGTTTTCAAATAAAGATGAAAAGAAAACTGTACCACTATAAATCTAAAGTACTAGTTCTGGCTTATATTATGATACAATCACCAAATATTTTTCTTCAAGAAATAGGCTAATATTGATCTGAGCTCAGCTGTGCAGCTCCCTGTGTTCAACTAGTAATTGCAAAATTCTTTGACTTGACTGGAAATGTCTTCTCTACGCAAGTTAATACACAATCTTATAGCACCTATTCTGACTGCATTTCTTAAGTGGGTAATTATGCAATATCTAGATGCTGCTGCTGTGGGCTATAACACATTAAGAAACTTTCAAAATCACTTAAAGTGAAAAATATGAAAGAGCTCCAGAACCCTTAATTCGGTTTACATTTTCCTGGGAAGAGATGACAGCTTAGTCCACATCCCAGACTTAGGTTTTGAAAACTTCTGTAAAACCTAGCATGAACAGATATGTTTATTTTACCTCACCTGACCTATTCAGTTCATTTAGAGATACTATAGATGTACAACACAATCAAGTTAAGTACTAGTTACACAGATAAAATGAAACAGGAAACAAAAATAATTTCATTTTCTTGCATGCTATACATGCATATGCATACAGATCCAACATTTCCATGCTGTGGCTCAAATCTGCAGCTATTGATGCTCATCTAGGCCACTGAAGGCTCTTTACGATAACAGCCGACCAAATGGCAAAAAGGACAGACCCCATTCTACATACGAAACTAACAAGAGTCCTAACAGATAAGGAAATTCTACTGACACAAGAGTTGATTCTCAAAATTAGTTTCAGATAGATCATGGCAATAATATGTAATGCTTGAGTGCCTACATCTTTAAGTACATATTAAAGAAAATTGCTCTTTTAGGTACGTCTATGCATAGCTCTAATTGAGAACTGAATTACTGAACACTGAACACAGTCCTTCATCTTCGTGGACCTTCACTGGGCTATCTCCAGCATGAACACATTTCCTTTGTACTCGGGAGCCCAGAACCGGACACAGTATTCCCTCCCGGTGTGGCCTCACCAGTGCCGAGTAGAAATTTCCAGTCACTTTCAAGTTTCAAGATATTGCTATTACTAATTTCCATTTTTAGCTTTCATCATGGAAGAGATTTCCACTTAAACAATTCTGGGAAAAACAAACCTGTGTGTCTTTTCTTAAGTTAACTGAATATGGGAGACAAAGAATGAAGTCTTCATGTATTCAAGATTTTAAAACAGTTTTATAATAGGCTGAGATGGCACTTACATGAGCTAAGAATAAATCTGGCAGCTGCGTCATCTCTGAAATAATTTGATTTAGAAGTAATTTAGCAATGTTTAAAAGAAATAAATTCATTCTGAACATAAATTTGATTCCTTAACATAAAAAGACATTGCAAGGTGTAGCTTTTGAACTTGAAAATATGGCCAAGACAAAATTAAGTTAGTTTGGCTTTCTGGCCATCTCTACAGCAAACGGGGTAATATCAGACTTCATAGTCATGATGTGCAAGGAAAACACTAACCAATTGCTATGATCAAGCTCTAAGCATACTTAAACATTCCTGAAATATTCAGCAAGCTGTGCTTTGGCACAGTATTTTAAACATTTCAATTCTAGTTGCAATAACAAACTAAATTTATAAATTAGCCAACCTTCACACAGACTTACACACTTTGCAGTGCTATTGACTTAATTTTCCCTCTGATGTTTCACTTACTCTGTATATTCTCTCTGGACAAGCAATTGCATCCTGAAACACAGAGATTACTAAAAGTTACCAGGGTGCGTCTGCATCTTGCTGCAGCACGCAGTTTGCAATACAGCCAATCTAAGAAGTCCAGCACTGAAATCCTAGCACATATGTATTCTACTTTTAAAACCTATGATATATATTTTTGACACAGCTATACATTTTCCTATTCAAGAAGGCATTTAGCTGATGGGAGTTCTGTGCTATGTTCTGCACATGTGCTGTTCCACAGTCACAACTAAATGAGCAGCCTGAATACACACAATGAGAATTAATTGCAAATTGTCAATCAGGCAAGTGATAGAAGCTACCAAATAGTGAGGAATAGCTTCTGCTCAATGATGCTGATGCTTGGTGATGGTGATTAGATGTTAGGAAAATCTCTTACAGAGAATTTGGCTCTAACAAGACACATACATAGGCCTAATCTTTAACAAACATAACTAAAATATTAGGATTGTCTCTAAGCATGTCTCTGTAAGTTCCCTGAGCTAGAAAGGATCAGATTTGCATTCTGCAAAAGAGATGAAATTGTAACTCAACAGACTCACCCAATTTCTGGGCCCTCAAAAATGGCAAAGCTCCCTCAGTGCTTTGCTATCTGACACATGGACATACCAGCATTTCTATTCAGATAGGGAATGTGTTTTCAGAAGAAGTCACCTAATAGTCCCCAGTTACCATGTTTTGGTTCACATCACAGAAATGCACTTGGAATGCACAATTTGATTCTTTTAGATAAAACTATGCGGGAAGATGTGGTTCAGAAGCTCACTTAATGCACTCCAACTATTAGCAGGCATTTAGTCAGTCAAATTAGACTAGAGCTAGAAGTTAAACCCTGTAAAAAATTGTTATTCATTATTAATCAATAACCCCATTTCACACTACAAGTCTGAGCTACTATGTCCCAAATTTAGGCATAGCCCAAATGCCTAGACTGAGAAAGTTATGATCTTCCTACTAAGACTTCTCAGTTTAATTTCTCTATCATGAATTACTCTTCAAGACATCAGAAAGTATCCAGTAATTTTATTTTAAGATGTCGAGAATTCAGATTAAAAAGCATTGTGAGCCTATCGTGCAAGAACAATATAGTTCTCCTCACAGACTATCAAAGGTACATGATTACTGGCTTTATAGCTTAATAAAAAACTAATGACTAGACTAAACAAAAAGTTATACAGGAAGAGGCACAACAAGTAGAATTCATTGCACACTTTACTTCCAGCTAAGGTCAAGTGCCCAACAGAGCTGTTCTAAACAAAAAAGGCAATACTAGGCTGATATACTTGTAGAACGTTTAAAATAAAATTCAAAGGAAGAATAAATGTTGTGAAGGCAAAGACACACAGTGTATAAAATACATTAGTTGTGATGAATGTTAACAAAGTAATTGTGAATCAAAACACTCTGAAACTGACGAAGTAGACAGAAAAGAAAATGTTATATATACATATAAAAATCAAGTGTAGCATTTTTCCAGCAAGGCTAACACAAGGAATGTTGAATCACATAAAGTCAAAGTGCCAACTCTGTGCCTTTAGAGGACTGCCTGATAAAAGCCTCTGCCTGGGCTCATTGAAACAGCTTTATCACATAGTATCATATCTCACAACTGAATTCAAACACACAGTTCAATTTATTACCATCCACAGACTAGCTATCACTGAACTCTCCTGGAACTACACGCTTAAAGAACCATACCCCTAAACTATCAAACCATAAAAATTACTTTGCAAAAGACAGCTAATAAATATTCTATGGCCATTTTTATGCAAGTGCCATCCTAATGGTGTTTTAATTAGGCAAAAGTTATTACTTTTGGAATATGTAAACCAAAAATTAAAACTAGAAAGGCTGACACTCATACAAAAGACAAAATATATTACATCTTTCCTGATTAAAACCTTCTAGATACATCAGCCTTGAAAAATAAGAGAGGAATCAGCACACTGTATTTTATCATTATAATAACATTTGGTAAAGACACTCATAAAAGTGGAGGCACATCTTATCAAGTGTGAGATGGTACAGCACTGATAAAAATAATCTGAATAAGAAGTGTTTGAAACTTCAAAAGCTTTGCTATTGCCTGTGACATTGATTTTTCATGTTAGAAAATGCTTCAAGTAACTGCCTTCAGTTTTTATTTATGGAAAAAAGAACTAAGATGTTCATGCTACATATCAACTGTTCAAAAGCTAAAATATTCTTAGAAAAGATACAGTCCATAAAAAGGTTGCCAACAAAGTTTCCTTTCTAAAGATCCAATTCCAATAGCTGGAAAGCTGTGCAAATTGAAGTTGTACTTATCCATTTCATTTATTTGGAATATCTGTTCAGCTCATAAAAGAGAAGTTCTAGAGGCCCTTGAGGATCCCTGCAGTCTTTCATCCAGCTTCCCATGGAAATGAGGTAAAGTTGATGGTTATTACTTCTTGTAAGATAATGACCTCTACCGCATCCCCAATTCTTGAGAGCTGCTTCATACAAAGGTAAAAGATTTGCTGCACTACAAGGATGTAACTTACTCCACAATGACTGATGCTCAGACCCAACACGAACTGGGAGCTGCTGATCTCATATCCATGGAAGCAATAACTCTTAAAGAGCTCTTGCATGATGGGAAGAACTGCCATCAACTAGGGCAAGCTGCAATGTCTCCTTTTTACAAGGCAGAAACTCCTGGAGCCAAGTTGAAATCTGTACCCCACTTTTTCCAATTTCAAGCACTGTTGTCAGCAAGCTTCCAACAGGTTTGGAAGTTAGAAGATAAAAGGCAACACTCAAAGACTAGTTATCATTTGTAAAATAGAAAACACCAACTAGAGTTCCAGAGAAAAAATCTATTTTATAGAAACAGAGGGGAAGAAAAACTCCTTTGGTAAGATTCGTGTATCTGGGAAGTCTGACACTGCTGAACATTTTAAATCACAGGTTGAAGACAGGTGAAAGGCTGCTGCAAAAGGGGCAGCAGTTCATACTTGAAAATATAAACAAGACAAAAGTCTATAAGATATACAAAATAATACTTTTGTCCTCTTCAGCAGTGTAAAATCTTGGCTATGTATTTCAGCCATTTGGTGTACCAGGCTTTAAAGGTAAGAAGATTTACTTTAGAACTAGGAAAACTTTGTATCAGGAAAGAGAAATTCTGGAGTAGATTATTGTGTTATGAAGTACCCAGTACTGGTGGATTTTAAGTACATTAGACAAAAGCTGTCTGAACTACCATATAAATATTTGATCCTGCCTTGGGCCATCAGCATGAAAAGTAACTTCTCAACTTATCTTCCAAACTATTTCTCTGTGATTCCATTTTTTTTTTTCTTTTATCTGAAAAGTACGAATGAAATCAAATGTAACAAATTTTCAGCTGGATTTTGCATCAGTCTTCTGCCCCAAGTAGGCTGTATGGGCTACACAGAGCTCCATGTAACCAGCCTGGTTAGTCACTGTCTGCCTAGCGTTTAGAGACAAATATAAACCTAGAAACTCGACAGAGTATATGCTATTTATTTTCTCCTCAGTCAGAAAATCCACAACTTTGTTGGTGGTATGGGTTTTCTTCTTAAAATACAAGTTTCTCAAATCATAATTACACAAAAATCTCAGCATTCCTTGAGAAGTTTTTTTTCCCAGAAAACAAACAATTAACTGACTCTTTAAGAAGTTGCAGTATTCTGAGCAGGGAAACAGACTCTCTTTTGCTATCTCTTTTTGTTTCTCATATTCTTTCACATTATATTAGCATTACATGATTACATTAGCATTCCAAGGTGTATTGTCAATGTAGCTGTGTATCCCCTAAAGCCACAGACTATTTTTAGTTTATGAAATTATGGACTACACAGGAAGAGAGAAAACCTTTATTTCTTCCCCTCTCTGTAAGGCGTTGAAGAATCCGAAGGACCAAAGTCAACTGTTCAAATACTTATGACCAAGTGTATTTCTTAACAGGGTGATTCTCAGTTGTAAACACCACACTATATTGCAACTATTGTAAGATCAGGCCTTCTAATAAAAAAGCAGGCACTGATGGATCAAAAAGGTCTATATTAATTGCTCCAGTGCAAGGTGCATTTAATCAATACATACTCTTCTTGGAACACAGACCATCATTTTAGTGTTACTGCAACAAGAAATTGGTATCAGTTTATCTAATTAACTTTATGTTTACTATTGAATACACATTTCTTTCAACACTACACCTGCAAAATGGCTGACACACCATCTACATGATCAGCATTGTAAGTTGCCACTTACCAAACAGTGGCTTGACAATGCCATCAACTTTTTCTTGTTTGTTTTCAGTGATAAATTGTCTCTCATCTGACAGCATGTCTGTATGTACTCTCTGTGATGTATCGTTTGTGAAAACACACTATTAATGTTTTGGGTTCTTGAAAGGAAAAAAAACACACACAAAAAGCCTACTTTCTTCTGAATTCTTTAATTGAAAATGTCCTAACAGATTGTCAGTCTAGTAGTAATTTAAAGTGCTGTTGATGAAAATGACTGTTGATAAACCACCACTTTCAGCTACCTTTTAGGTAGCTTTACATTCCATTCTGAACAGGTCAAAACTTTTTGCTTTTTCATTTCTAAGTACAGTCAGCCAGTTTTGAAACCTGGTAAAGTAAATCATGCAATTAAATTATCAGTAGAATTCTCTTGGTTTTTTTTTTTTTTTCTTTATACAAACGGGGCTTTAGCTGAACACCCCCATAGCTTCAGGAATGAAAAAAGTTACTGATTCTCAAGAAGTCTGGAATGACTGACAGCCTTTAGAAATCAGAAGTGATCTTTATAACTCTATATTGAAGTATAGAATTGCTTTATTCTATTTTAGTATCAGAAAATTAGCTGAATGCAAACAAAAGGTGCAACTGAAGCAAAGATTTTTACAAGTCTACATAATGTCCAAATTCTAAACCCTGCAAACTAAGTAATTAAGCAAGGTATTCAGGTATGAATCTGTATAATTTTAAGTCCTAGCTAGCTCATATGTTTAATAAAGATTTAAAGTACTAGGGGGAAACTTGACAGCAGGTGTGCCATGTAAAGAGCTATGTCACTGTATACTCTCACACACATCTATTCCCTCCTCACCTTAATCTCAATGTATTCTTTTTCCTGGAATTCAGTTTTATAAAACATGCATTAGAAACCAACCGGTTTCACTGGAGACACCTCATACTCTCCTCTCCTTTCACTGACAATCAACCAACCTAGAAAGAAGTGCATAACCTCAAAGCAACATTGCTCTGAAGCAAGAGATTATGCAGAAAAGGTGAGAAAGTACTCATTCAGCTGAGGGTTTCATGTGAGCTTTCCGAGTGGCAAGTAGAGGCAGAAGTGGGGAACCACTGCCTGAAAGAGTTGGAGGTTTCAAGCTTCTCCTGCAAAGAGGATCTTCATCACCATGTAATGGAAGGCAGAAAGGGCAAAACCTATCACCTATTTATCAAATCCATCCTGATATTTGACCTCCTAGATGATCTTAAGGTCCTTTCCAGCCCTAACTATTCCATTCTAACTCCTCTGTCCCCCGTTTCCCAGGTAGGGAAACAAACACATAGTCCTCTGGAGAGAGACTGAAAGCAATGGCTTTGCAGCAAACAGTGAAATGGGTTGATAGGTCTTAGCCACAGAGGTAGTTCTTCCATTTTCCCAATTCTGGAAATGGGCTGGGAAGATGATTGCACAATGTGGCATATTCCAAAAAGCAAAAGGGGAAAACTCCACCTCATCAGCAACACAAAGACTGAAGAATAACACAGTATGTCAAGTAGACCTAGTTACTGAAACTGTAGCACGAGATTCACTGTATATTAATATTGCCGCACACTCTCACAACCTGTAGGTATATCTACATTGTTTTATTATATTTTTTTCCTTAGACATCTTAGGTTTGGTAGACTGCAGACCCTGGCTGTGCAGAAATCAGGGCAGCACCTAAGAGTCAGTGTGTGTATGCATTCAATTACAGCATCTTTTTAAAAATAACAATGAACTTTTATCGTGTACTTGTTTCAGTTACCAGCAGGTGGATGCTGCCAGCACACAACACTCCAGAGAAACAGTCTAGATTTATCTTTCTCTATAGACAGCATTATAACCTGTGATACTTTTTATAACGTTGCACCTGAGAACACAACAAAATAACCTCAAATGTCCATAAATCAACACGGAAAATAATACATAGAATAGAAAGAGTGAATCATCAGGTATACAGGGTACCATTTACTTACTGAGCAGTGGAATACAAGTCAATAGCCAGAATGATTAAGGACGTCTGGGTATCCCCTGGTTAAAACCAGCTACATTGTCAAAACTCAAGACTGATGGTGATCTGAGGAAACACCTACCGTAATGTTAGCAGCACACAATAAAACATGATTCTATGGTTTGATCTGCTCGATATACAACTTTTATATTGCTTCAAAAGAGTATGTTTACTGATTTTTCTCCTAATTATTTTAAGATAAACATAATTCATTTATCCCCAGCTAAAGGTAATACAACAGCAGATCACAGAGTTGGCTTGCTCAGATAGCACTGAAGCCGCACACACGAAAGGCATTTCTTGATCTTTTTCCTTTCCTTTTTTTTTCCTGATTGCAGGGACTGCAATCCTACCGCCTGCTTTTCATTCTCCCAACACCCATCCACACTGGGAAACCACATGCACACATACAGCATGTCCTTCCTAGGACTGGTGCTCAGAGTGTGTGTGTGCAGAGGTTTTCCTGGCCCACCGCAGTGCCTGGACATGGAGGGGGCACCTGCTGCTGCAGAACACCCAGCAGCAGTTGGTACAACACGCTTGGGCATACTCCAAAACAAAGGGTCTCAAAAAAGGTCAATCCTTTCTAGCGTGTTCTTTGAAGCTATGAGCAATAACATTCACGCAAAAAAAGCACTGTAGTAGTATTGGTTTGTGTATTTTGAAAATATGATCACAGATTTTAAATTTTTGGTACTTAGCATGTGCACAGATATCTCTACATACTATAAAATGCCTAATCTTCATAACCAGCTGCAATAATGCTTGTATCTGACAGATATTACACAGAGTGTGACTTTCAGATCATCATTTTAAACTGCATCAGGTAAGTATGTTAAAATTTAAAAAGAAAACCCCACCAAACTGTATTTTTCCTACATTCCAACTTACTCCATGCATTTAGGATAGTTCTTTTCATCATACTCTGTTTAGCTTTCGTTTGGTACTATGTCGCCTTTCAATATGTTTTTTTTATAACATACACTGTAATGTTAAAAATTCTAAGTTAAATTATATATAATTTTTACAGTGAGAATTACATACATTTTGCAAATTTTTCATCAGGTTCTTGAATACTGATTAAATCACACTCTACTGATAAATTGATAAATGCTCGTGATGCAGAATACAATGTAATTTATTTGTTACATTAATGGTACCTTAAATTAAAACACGAATCAACAAGCAAAGAACAGAACATACATAACAACTCTTATAACTAAGTAAATAAAGACTGTTATAGAGCACAACCAACAAAATAAACAAACTAAAAAAAAAAAAAAAAATCAGTAGTATTGATTTCGATACAAAACCAGGGATATTTGCCAATATTGCAGACTCCATGTCTCCAGTGACTCAATGATTTCATCCGAATCATATTGTTTCTCTTCTATTTAATAAAACTGTTCAAGGATTTGGAAATCAATTGGTACAGATTACCAGAAACATTTATGTGAGAGTGCACAGAAAGCAGAATTTCTTACCAAAAAAACCATGTTAGGGATTTGACCCAAGGAGTCCTCAACTAGCAAAGTACCAGCATGACTAGGGTCAGCATTTCCCACTACCAGAAGACAGTACATTACTGCAACACCCGTACAGTGAGCATACCTTTGGCAACAGTGGTCAGGCTGCACAAATTGGGGAAGCCTTCATGTTATTGTATTGTGCAGATATTATGAGACTGGAGAAGGGGTTCCTAAATGTGCTGTTCATTTTACAGTAAAGCATATAGATGAATAATTCAATTTTGGTCATTTGACTTTATTTCAAGGTATATCAGAGCTATAAAACTTAATTACTGCTAAGGATTTCCAGCACAGCAGTTTCCTTCCTTTACATGGAATCACATAAACTTGACCTGTGTTTCAGTTCCACATTTAGTGTCCTCCTGATTTTCAGAAATATTAGGGCCAAAATCCTTATTCGATACAATTATTCCCATAGGTCTCGAAGAGTTTATAGGAATAGTCATGATTGTCAAATGACCTACTGTGATGAAGCGCTGTTCTAGTTGTTCCCACTTTCGGCAAGGATTAAAAATATCCATAGTACAAAGAATCAGACCCATCATCACGTTCTATGACTACTGTTTACCTTTCTAATAAATCCTAAATATTTTATCATGGTTATTAACAAAAGCAAACTTTGGTTCAAAAACACGAAAAATATTTTTCTAAAGCCTTATGACTATAGTGGTATTCATAAAAACTCTCTCTGCTGCAAAGGTAACTGAAAATTGTGAGAACAAAACAATATATCGGTAAAATTGGTCCTTTTTTCTATCATTAAAATAGCAAAACCTTTCTTACTGACTGCATGAAATACAGCAACTACCTTGTAGTCTATGTCTTAGGACACTCAAAGCCTTTAATGTTGTTCAACCACTTAGTCATTTTTGTGGCGTACTGATATAATGTGCTGTACGGTGCTAGACATTTCACTGTGCTCAGGGAAGCTTCTGGGTTTACGCTTTATTTGGTGAAAATATCTGGCATACAAGTAAAGATATTTTCTCCTATGATAAAATCCAAACATTTAAATGTGAATTGTTGTTCTTAACAGTGAGAAATATTTATGGTTAAAAGTTCCGTATTATCATGCCTTCTACCTGTAGTTCATTTCTCCAGTGGACTTAAGTGTCTATGACTTTAATACCACTGTTTGTGTCGCTGCAGCATAAATTATAAACATACAATAGGAGATCACAACTATAAGCTGTAAATCTAAAGAAATCTAGTTTATAGGTGAAAAAGAATATAGAAGAGCAACACTATATTTTCAGACCTCTGACAGAAAGCCCTTTTTATTACCATATTAAGTCTCTGCTGGGCTCCCAGAAATAAAACACAGTATGTGTTCAGATCTACAGCTTTTATTCTGTGTTTTGGTTTATTCTTAGAGGTAAATGGATTCAATATACTTTCAACCCAAGCACATGTATTAAACTGCTGCCAAATTACAGTTGCCTACAGACCTCCCAAATTCATAGCAGCAAGTCTAGAGCCCAACCTCCTCTGCTGCCACATGCACGAAGGTGATAACACAGAAATGATCTCTCCTGTTGAGTGTGCGAATGGAAAATGAAGAAGAAAAAAAACCCCCAAACAAACCATGATCTATATGATCCCAAGACTCCTGTAATACAATTACAAAATAACAATTAAGAATATCACAAAATAATTGGATTCCACGCTTTCCATAGTTATAGACTGCAAAAAATAGACATAAATATACATTCCATGCATTTTAGCTTCTCTTCCACATTCCACCTGGTGCACTTTGTGAGAAATCTAGGCCAAATACTGCCTAATGATCAAAGCAATAGCAAGCAAAGATCTTGCCAGAGAAAACAGGATTTGGAAAGGATAATTACTATCAAAAAACTAACTCCTATGTCAACCTTTGATCCGTTTACTTTTGACATAACCACACATTACAGTTCAGGCCAAACATTATGGAGATAAACTAGCCCATTAACCTTGCTATTAACTATCTCCAGCTATGCGGCCACACTGTGCTCCAAAGACAGAAGGCTTCTATATCTGCACTCCTGACACCCCAGAATAGGCCCAAGCTAATAAATAAGAGAATCCTACTTGGTTCACACTATATTAACTACATCTACTGAAAAACTGATTTGGCTCCTGGCCCAACCCACAACTTTGTGTCAATGTGTTCTCTCACATCTCAAATAGGAGTAATGGCCTCTGCTAACAGGAGACAATAAATGGCCAGTGTTCATTGGCAAGCAAGGTTTCTAATACAGTCTATTTCAGTTCCTGAAATAGAGGACAAGCAGAATTGTGGAGGGAAGGATAATAGGACAGCCTAGCAAGAATGCACATATCTATGAAACAGTGAAGCAATCAGACGTTGTTATATTTTTAGATACTTTCTTTTTCAAGTGCCAAAGATTACGAATAAATCACAATGGCAAACTGAGTAGCTGAGATGGGATAGATTACTGAATTACAGATGAATGCTGCACAGATCAAATATTCAGCTCCAACCCAAAGCATGAGTCCTAAGTGCTTATCTGATACACTGTAAAAGCTCTCCATGACAAACCCTAGCTACCTCTCTTACGGCCACTCTAACTGCTAGATACCGCATCTGCCTCTGTATACTTCATAACATCTAAAAACACCTGGAAAGAGTCAGTTCTTTAAGCCCAATATACCTGAAATTTGTCCAGATGCTTAGGTACTTATGTATGAACTCTCTGAGCATGGGTAGTAACCTTGAAATATAGAATAATGAAAAAGAAAGCTGGATTTTGTGCAAATTGATATTTATTTTGATATAAAATTGATACTGATGGAAAGCCAAGGTATTTTCAGCATTCATATCATATATAACCCTCTATACTAGAATTTTGCATAAATTACTGATTCACATATGTTCGCTGAATACAGGAATTGGAAATGGAGGCAGAGACCAAATTTTACACAGAGGCTTATGTTGCAGCCACTTCTTTCACATCATCAATTATTTCCTCCTTTATTAGATCAAGAGTCTATTTAATTTATTCCTTCCCTTGTGGATTTGCAGCTTTCACAGTAACATGTGGGATTTGGAAGCAGCATTTCTAGCTGACCATGGCTCCTCAATGAGAATATATCCATGTTACTGAAGGCTCAGAGCAGAGACCAAGCATCGAGTGTGTAAGATAAAATGGTCAGAAGGTCTCTCATACCTAAGAAGACATGAAGAGTGTTTATGAACAACAGATCATTAGTAGAAAAAGTGTCACTAACTCTTGACTGATTGCATGTCTTATGGACAGAGCTGCTAGACAAACCAAAGCTTTCATGTTAATACGAGTATTGGTGGAAATAACTTGGAAAGTCACTGCCTGTTTTTCATCGTCCAGATGAATCCCAACAGTGGTTGGTCCAATATATAATAGGATTCCAGTATCCCTCAATAGGACACACTTTTGTTTAACATCAGTTGTTTCTCAAGGTATGTAAGAAGCTGCTTCCTCATTTCCCTCCTCTTACCTCTTTCTTCCTGCAACTGTTTTCCAGAGCACTTTCTCCTCACTTACATCATTTTTCTTGGCATCCTTAAATTCCTATTTCCTAAACTCCTATGTTCAGCTTTTCCCATATGTAGTTTCTTGTCCTTCTAGCACTACTTCTTTTGTCTTCTAAGAATGCCTCAAGCAACAAGAGCACATCATTCACTAAAAGCAAAAGTGAACACTATCACACAAGGATCTCACAGAGATATGACAGAGAATACCAAACTCTAAGCAAACTTAAAGTTGGATAAGCGCTTCTCAATAGTACTATTTGGCCCATCTTCTGCACATGCTTGAGAAATGACAGCCTCTTCCCTGACATGCAGAATTTGCGACTGCCCCGTGTAGTCAGAGAAAATCTTCCAAAAGTGTCATAAATGACTCCCTTATTCAAACAACAGAAATATTTACAAAAGCCATGAAGGGCATACTGGTCAGCACAATCCCCATTCCGAATTCATGATACCCTAAAGCAAAGCAACCAGTTGCTGTGATAGCATCTTACTCATATTAGTATTCCCAACGGCTTAAGTTTGTCCTAGATATTGAACCCACAGGACACCTTGTGGTTAAACTTATTCTTACCCATACAAATTTTTCCTGATAATCTCCCTCTGCTCTTCTCATTTTGCCAAGACACTTCATGCCTTTATCCAGTAGCAGATGAGTTTTGGCTTTCACTAGTACAAATAGAACATCCTCGCAGATAAGACATTGACAAAGACTGTTTCATGGGGCAGAAGGATGAAAAGGTTCACCCTTACAATGGCTCAGTATTAAAAAGAGAATTCAACAACTCTCAGTTGTGCTCCAACTGACATTAACTTAAATGGAGAAGATGCCCTGCAAGTTGCAATAGAGTAAACAGAGGGGAAGAGCAGCTTAAAGGAGTCATTACTCCTTAAAAAGTGCAAAATGTTTACTTTGTCATTAATAATTTTCATAATTTAAACTGCTCGTGTGTACTTGGGCTTTATTTCACTTAGAAAACTGAAGTAGGGGAAGAGTTGCAATTCTGATGATTTCATTTTCTGACTCTCATGCACTACCATAAAATCCCTGTAACAGCTCTACTGCAGGCATTACCATTTAAAAGTAACTAACATTTTAAGCACTGTTTCTATTTGAAGAGAAATAATGAGGTAAAAAATCCACCAAATTCTTCCTCGTTAAGTAACCAACAGAGATACACTCAGAAATGCTGATGACACTGAAAGCAAACTGGAAGTTTAGGAGCCTGGATGGATAGAGGTAGATAAAGGAAGGGTGGAAAGAGAAGTGTAGATGAAAAAGGGACAAACTTCTGGGAAGATGAACATTGACGTACTCTCTCACATAAGGAGAAAGCTCAGAGCAGTAAAGCCAGACTTGTTAGCTTCACATCTCATCAAGCTAATGACGAGATGTAAGTTGAGGGCTGATCTTAGCTCTGTTGTTTTATCTTTCCATGTTCTGTTTCTGGAACAAGAACTTATTTTTGAGAAACGTTTCTCCTACAGTAACGGTTGTTTCAGTTAGATTTTGCTTTTTATTCTAAACCAGTGCAAAAGTGCATTTTACTACCGCTCACCATTACAAGCTTAAAGTGAGTTAAAGCTGTCATTAATTTCTAAAAGCTACAAGGCATGCGTATCAAGAGAACCAAAATGGACAACACATATAATACACAGTTCAACTGAAAACGTGTTCTGCAAAAATATCATCTTGATATTTCATATTATTTGCACAACATAGATTCAGATCATATTTACCCAGTTTTCATATAGACACTTTCCTGTTACTGCTATCTGTAAGATAAAACATTAAGCTGCAAACTCTCTTATGTTTCAACATCTATAGTAACGACCCATAAACCAAATTATTCCTCAATAGCAGTTGTGCAAATCCACTGTGTCTGAATTATGACTTTAGTTTTGTTCAGCCCAAACAGTCCTGCATGGTGATTGCACAGGTGTAGCTAAGAGCCTGCCCGGTGTTGTGACTGATGATGTATCATTATGTTATAGAAAAATAGTTTGACTTTCAGACCTCTAACTAGACCTGTAAGGCTGACAGTGGTATGTGGAGGGAAAAGTCTTAATTATAATGGGGGGCTGGATCTGAAAAGCAGTGAGAAGTACCACTACATCACTTTGTTTGCTGAGTCCCTTGCTGGATAACCAAAATGACTAAGTATGGTTTTTTGGTTTTTTTTTCCTGAAGCTTTAAAGAAATGCAAAGATGGCTTAAACAATTGAGCTGATAGCCTAAAACTAATTGCATAGGCAATTACAAAAGTTCCCTATCTCCAAAGCAAATGATCTAGTATCCTATCGGAAGGTCTACAAGCTCTTACCCCTGAGAAAATCTGGGACATTAAGGAAGGAGAAAAACCAAGTATAATCCAACAGAGGACATGTGGCTGTGAGCCACTTCCAGCAAGCAAAAGACTATTCTGAAACATCAGAAATCAAGCAAAGGCTGGGACTCCACTTGTTCTTTCAAGCAACTTGATGATAAGACTGCTATTCTACACTGGCATCACAGAGTGTATGAGAAATCCAGCAACACAGCAGGAAACATGAAATAGTTCTCCATCTTTTCTTAGAAAACAAGTTTCCCCTGGTTTTGACTGGCTATTTTGCAAGTTTTTAATTAACTGTCCAACCATCCTCAGCTTAACCAGCTACACTGAATGGGCACCTTCGTCAGCAACATCAAGTTACACACATTGCACCCAAGGAATTTCTGCATAACTCATTCCCTACCCATGCTGGGAGAAAACTCAAACACTCCAGGCACCGCAGTCACCATGGAGAAGAGCAAATCACTCTTTTCTCCTCCCTAAAACGTGAGTTATTTTACACAGGTGAATGTGCAACTGCAATGTGCAACAGAAGCAGAGAAAGGCACCAGCTAGCCTTTGGCTTACTAGAAGAGGCTGGTTTCTATCACATAATTCTTACTTAAGCATCAGAAAGGTACAAAGCAGGTAAGTGTAAGTAGGACTGATCAAAATTACCTCTTGGGACTTGGTAACTAGAGAGAATGTGCATGTTTCGCCTGGGAGGTTCATACCCTGCCCCAGGTCATTTCAGCAAAGGCAAAAGTACCAGTTAGATGACAGCAGGCATCGTACGGCGGGCTTCACAAAGCTTTAGACGTTTCTTAGCCCGAGATCCCAGGCATTAAGCGTTTGCTTACTGTCCCCATAGACAGACAAACACACACACACAGTTTTTCAAGAAGGCACAGACGCGTTTACCCCCTGCAAGCGGGCAACTCCCCCCTCCCCGCCCCACGCCAAGTTGCAAGACTTGCTGCTCAAAGGTGGAGGGCGAGATCCCAAAATAATTAGGAAGCAAAGCCTCGTGCCCCCACGCCGCTCGCGTCCTACCGCCTGT
Source organism: Strigops habroptila (assembly GCF_004027225.2). Lineage (NCBI taxonomy): Eukaryota > Metazoa > Chordata > Aves > Psittaciformes > Psittacidae > Strigops > Strigops habroptila. Next base: position 18,157,446 of record NC_044283.2, read on the forward strand.
GGAGCTGGCCTCCTCCAGCTGCGCCGAGATGCTCTCCACCCTCCTCACATTCATGCTGGGAGGCGGGAGGCGCCTGGAGCCGCGGCGAGGCGGGACGCAGCGGGGGAGCGCGGCAGCACGGCCACGCCGGGGCCGCGGGAGCCGGAGCGGGGCCAAGGTGGAGCGGAGAGGGGTGAGGCGGGGCCGGGCGCGGCGGAGCGGGGCGAGGCTCCGCCTCGGCGGCGGCGCCTCCTCCGCCATCTCCTCCGCCACCCGCGGCGGCGTGGGGCTCTAGGTCGGCACCTCGACCTTTGCTTACCGAGCGACGGGGGCTGAGCTCTGGCTCCCCGCCGTGCCGAACTGTTCCTGCAGCGGCAGGGCTGCGGACCGCTGCCCGGGGCTGCCGCGTTCCTCCGGGTTGGACCGGCACCTGCGCCCCGGGCCGACGTGGGAGCGGAGCCGTCGGTGGGAGCGGGAGCAGCAGCAGCGGCGGGGAAAGCCCCGAGCAAGAGCCGTAGAGCCCTCTGCTCCGCGGCTGCACACAGGTGGTTACCGCATCACCGCAGGGTGCCCGGGATGCAGACCAACACCGGGCCCGGTCCGGGGGAGCCCCCGTCCCACCTGCTCTCTGCCAGCACCTCTGTAGGGGTAGGGCCTGCCGTGATTTGCCGTGTTGCTTGCCTGCACTGCAAACACCAAGACAGCCATCAGCTCAGATCTGAAGCAACATGCCCAATCCTTTCCTTTTCTGGCAAAACGCTATATTTGATCAAATTATGGTAAAGTGTACTACAGGATATGAAATTCTAAGAAGCCACGTGTGGAGCACAGAAAGAACACCAGACAAGAAATTATGTAGTCAGGCACTTCGAACATTTCTGGAGGAAATTCATGGATTTCCACTGAAACCAGTGAGGTTCTACCCTGTGATATCTGGACTGATTTGGCTGTTGTGCTTAAGAAGAAGGGAAAGGGCATTTTAAGGCACCTTCATTTGGTTTCGTTATCAGGATCTGAGCTTACTTATTATCAAGAACTAACCTTACAGAAAACTCTAATTTATCACATTTTTTCAGGAGTCCTTGTTGTCACATATATATCTAGTTTCCAGAGTGAGACAATTCTGATTTATGGCTGTCACTTCCCTTTGCTCTTTTTGCTCTACCCCAATGTCGTAGCAGAACTCCATGAGTTATGAAAACACTCCAAATATCCACGAGCAGTTAGTCATAACAGAGTGAAGTAAGGCAGCAGTGGCAGTAATACATCAAAAATACCTTTGCAGTTGCCAGTTAAGCTAGACATTCATCTTGTGTCTTAGAAAAAGTTACAGGTGTGCAGCGCAGCACAGAATGTAAGCTCCAGAAGTGTGTACCAAGTTTGTACAGAAAAGGTAGTGTGTGCCTCCTCTATGATTAATTATGTCTGAGGTAAAGAAAAAAAGTGACCCAAGCAAATGGAATCATCTCCATAAAGCTGCATGTTTCTCTCAAGCTCACCTTTATTTTTCTGCTTGCTCTCTTTATTTTCATCCACCTGCTCTTCATCTCCTGTTTTTCTTTATGGGCCTTGCTTGAAGTAGTTTGATCCATTCCCTCTGCATACTTCTCTTGGGATTTAAATACTTTTCTTGGAAAAAGCCATAGTCTTTCCCAAACTACCTTTTGAATTTTTCCACTTCTTGGCTGTTTAGACCTATTAGTTTTCTCTTACCTTGTTTTACCTTCTCTTACCTATTTTCCTTTTTCACCACCACTGCCTGTGAGATCTAAATGTTATCGTATTATTTACCGTTTACATACACATTAGGGGTGCAGTACATAAAATGAAAACCTATTTAAAAAATCAGTGGAAAAATCCTCAGTTAATGCAGATGTATATAATCTTCTGACTTCATAGGAACTGTAGCAATAATAGAACTGTGCATATTTTCAACCAATGAGCATCTGGTTTAATTTTATCTAACTCTAGATTATGGCAATCATTGGCAGTAATTGACAGACATAAAGATTAAATATGTGTCATTTTGATGCTCTGTGTAAAACAAAATATATATCAGATTGTGGGGGGGTTCCAAATTTGTTTTAAAGGGCAAATTCTTTATTGTTTATCAAACCTGATTCAGTTTTCTCCAATTAGCATGTCAAGCCCATGTATCTGCTCTGTATAACATTCAATAAAAATTGACATCAAGTGTGATTTCATCCCTTCTATGTAATTACATTTTTATATATAATTATATTTCTGTGAATATAGAGTTTCATTCTAGTTTCTACTTTTCAAAACATAGAACTCCTTCCTTCTTTATTTCAAATATTTATTTTGGAGATAAGTGCTAATAATACTTTCAGCATATATTTAAAAGGTACATGTATGGCTGAAGATTTCTTCCATCACCTGTTACAAAATTTTAATTTCTTCTTCTTGAAATAGTTGATTTAGTTTCCATCTGATTTCCTTAATTAGAATCTGAATCAGCATATTTCTGTTAGCCTCAAATGTAAACTAATTGGAAAGATATAACTATGATTCAGCGTGTCCAAATCAAGCTCTAATTTCCTCAGCTGTTTAAAATATGTAATATATAAAATAAAGTGTTAAATCTTACAGCTAGACTAATGATTAAGGAGGCATTTTTCATCCAAAAGAGAAAATAATATCATATATGGTGAATATGAGATATCATGATTTCTAGTGGTAGCACCACCTTATCAGGGAGGACCTGTCAGGTTTTTTTCCTACCTATTTGTGTGAATGAGAAGAGGCTCAAACTCAGAAAGTGTATAGCAATACCCAAAGATTTAGTCCTTTCAGTCTCTTCTGCTCCCTCACCGGTCTTGGGACATCTGCAAAGGGCTAACACAGTAGTTCAGCTACCCAAATTGTGTTTGCGCTAAGGAACTAAATAATTTATAATTAAGCAGTCAAATAGAACAAACATAAGCCAAAAGGATTCAGCATGTCCATGTTACTTTCTAGGCCTCCAGAGAAGCCATTTATTTTTGCAGTGGTTCATCTGCTGGGGAATGGTCGTCCAGGTGGGAGCTTTTTCGATTCCCAGAAGAATTTGTCATTAAGCTTATACTGCATGTCACTTCCAGTGTTTTTCACAAGGAAAACCACCCAGCTAAATTAGTCTGTTACTTACTTCTAGGACAAATATTCTTCTTTCTCCAAAAAGTAATAAAATTCCATTTTGCTATTTTTTATTCAGTCATGAGAAAGGAGCTATTCTTCATGCTACAATACATTTCTAAAAGTATGTTTGTTCTCAGAAGTGTATTTTATTTATTTTATTTTACTGTGTAAGAATGTATCCTATAAGAACATTTTATGTGTACTTTAAACCACAAAATCATGACAGTAACCATAATTTGACTGTGCTCAAATATTTAGCATCTGTGATAAAAGTACTTGATATAAACCAATCCTTGAGAATCCTCTGGCACCCTGTTGTAGGGTGTGCATTGGGTGTCAGTGACAAAGTGGTGTTGGGGGGGGTGGGGAGGGCTGCAGGGTTTCCTTTGTGAGGAGAGGCCGGGGTTGCCCTGTGCCAGACAGTTGGCTTCGGGCAGCTCTGCAACGGACCCACCTCAGGGCACAGCTGAGCCCATCAGCTGACTTGGTGGCACCTTGAGGAAAATATGTTTAAGGAGGGGCACAAAATGCTGAGGAGGGGGGAATGAGAGAGGGAATGCCAAGGTCACAGGAGAGGGAGGTGCTCCATGACGGAGCATGTAAATTCCCAAAGAGACCGAGGCCCATGGGGGACCCATGCTGGAGGATTTACACCATGAAAAGAATGTGGCTCATGGCTAAACCCAATCCAGAACAGAGGAAACAAGTAATAATGAAGGAGCAGCTCTATAAAGGAGTGAGAAACAAGGAGCGCTAGAGAGAAAGCACTACACGCTGACCCCAATCACCTGCAGTGCCCATCTTCTCCCTGAGTGTAACCTGCAGTGTGAACAAAGATGGGAAAAAGTGTCTGGAGTGAATGTGAGCCTGGAAAGGGGGAGGAAATGTGTTTTCCTTAAATGTTTAAATGTTTTTCTTCTTTATTTCCCAATACCCAAGTCAGTAATTAAATATTTATGTTATTGTCAATAAATTAACTTAACTTAAACTCTTCAAGTCTGTTTTGCCCATGACAATAGCTGCTGAGTGATTGCTCTGTCTTTATTTTGACCCCCAAGTTTTCACCCTTTTGTTCTTCCTATTTTCTCCCCTGTCCCACTGGGGGCATGGGGTAAGCGAGTAGGTGTGAAGGTGCTTGGCTGCCAACTGGGGCTAACCCACCACAGGGTGGATATGGAAGAATTAAAAATGCAAAATGAGATTGTAGGTGTAGGAATGATGTCACAGACTATTAACAAGCTACATGTCCCTGAAACAGTGGAGCTTCAATGTTCAAGATTTCCTGTTAGCACATGAAGTTTGAGATACTATCGGTGCTTGCAGAAGGAGTGATCTTGAATATTCTGATTTTTGTGCCTATTAAGCCTTAACCAGGACATTTCTTCAAAAGAACATTGTGCACTGTGTATCGTTACCCTGCACAGAAATAAATAGCAAGAAACAATGAAGGCATTTGGCAAAATGCACTGCTAGTATTACTATACCTTATTGCTGAAAAGGTGAGAGGAAAGGTGAGAGCCTACTTTCCTTGAAACTCAATTTGTTTTTTAAAATTAACATTTTGTAATAAGTTCTCTAGGGGTCAGAAGCAATTTGACTTACCATAAATGAGTAAACAAGTCAGAATTTATATGTGGTAACCGAAAAGAGAAGAGAAAACACTTATTTAACAACCTTCCAATTTAAGTGTTGTCTCCGCATGTAAATCAGCCAACATATGGATTGACTTCTTTGTTGGGGCTTTTAAAATAAAACTCAGCAGAGTATGGGCTCACCCTTCCCTCCGTGACAATGGGAAGTACTCAGTTCCCTCAGACCTAAAATCCAGCTGGGGTATTTTTGTATCTGTGTTTGTTGGCTTCACCTCAGTGTGCTGCAGGTGACTGGAGTGCCTTGATTGTTGAGTGGCAGTATTTGGACATTTGAGGTTTTGATTTGTGAGAGTCTTGTAGTTTTATACCTCATTTTAACTGTGATTCATGGTTTAGAATAGCCACACTGCAGATGTTTTAGAAGAAAGTCATTACAAACTAATGCAAGGTTATATTTTTTAAAAGCACATATAATATTCAGCATGACTTTGATGTGCTGCTTAGAGACGACTTTGGCATAATCTGTATCCCTTAATCTAAATTGCTGTTGAACTGTCTGTTGTCATTATTAGACTGTCACTGACGTTATTTCATTAGTAAACCTGAGTCAATATATGGTTTCATATTTACATAAACATCATGTAAAATAATGGCATTGTAGTTTTTAAGCACCTCATTCTTAGCCTGACAATCACAAAGCATTTTAAAATTCACCTGCTGCTGAAATGCAGCCAACTTCAGAGGGCACACAGCTGAAAAACAGTGCATTAGACAGGTGTAGGGTGAAGAAAAATACTGGCTAATTATACTGTAGCTATCCTGTGTTCTTAGGGGAAAAATCTGTAGGTTTTTTGTATAAAATAGATCATGGTCTTTAAGACCTTATGTGAAATAGTGACCAGCTCGTAGTGATCTGCACTATGCTCAGAAGAGACAGAAAAGAGAAAAAACTAAACAAAAAACCACCAACAAACCCCCCTGAGCTGACCCTGGTGTAGGACAGTACCCAGACTGAGCCAGTTTATGGCAGCATGATTTCTCAGCAGTTTTTCTGGTAGTTTTACCTTCAGCTGTGTGTTGGCTTCCCATCGCTTTTCGTCCTCCATTCTTATCAGGTAATTCTGCTGCAGTAAACCCTTCTTCTACTCTGCTTCTGTTTCCCTTCCCTCCATTTCCTTTTTTCTTTCCTATTTACCTCACACATCATTTCTCATGAAAAACTGAATACCAGCGGAAAGAATAATGGCTTTTGTGTTCAGCTAGTGGAGATCAGAGAGCAGTAGTGCTCTGTACAGCCAACAACAGGATGTAACTGAATGCAGTGCTTCATATTTTCCATTTTTAAATCCACATCGACAGAGTTGCCAGATGATATGGTTTTAAGAATGAAAGTCTAGCGAGTCCTAGCTAACTCAAAAGTCAGTTCATAGAATATCAAGAAATCATTAATAATACAAAGTTAACAAATTTCAGAATGCTGTAAAGCATTTTTGTTACTATAATATTTCCTCCAGGGAATAAGATTACTAGATTTATGGCACTAATGATTCATTTATGGAAATATGGAAAGACGGTAATCTCATCTTTTGTTAGTACATCTAAATACAGAGACATATAGCCAGATTCTCTTTCTGGTGGCAGCAATACTTTTTTTTTTGAATGAGCCTAATCTATATGGGGTGACTAAAAGAGCTTGTTCATCCTCCTATGAAAAAGTCCCAAGGGGCATATGGTTGCTATATAAATATATCAGAGAAGTAAAAAAACAGTGAGGGAAAAAATATCAATTTCAGCTAAAGGTCAATGTCAGCACCAGAACAAATGGTATTATCTATAATCTATAAATTTAGGTTGTATATTAAACAAAAGTTGCTAAGCACTAAAGAATTCAAGTACTCAAATGCCCTTCCAAAACAAATGGGAGGAAAGGCAAAATAAATGTTTTAAGGCATAGCTTGATAACTCTGTGAATTATATGATGTGATCTCTATGATCATAACAGAGAGCTCTATGATCATAAATCATATATATGTTTTCCTTCCTTTTAACTAGTAAAGCTCCTGAACATAATACAAAATCCATAATACAGCATGAGTCATAGGAAAAGGGCTACAATGCTTACTCAGAGATTACATAACATAGTGTATATAATAACAAGAGCCTCTACAATAAACATAATTTATTGTATCCTGAAAACTTACAGAATATGGTAACAGTCTTTCACATTTAAATGGTTGCTTCAAGGAAGACAGTAATCAATTGTTCTGTATTGCCAATGGCAGTCTGACAGGAGAAAGGAATTTACGTTGCAGAAAAGAAGTAGTTAAAATTTAGGGAAAAATTTCTAGGTTCTAAGGTACTCAAATATTAGGACAGTTTTATGAAGAATTTAGTGGAATCTCTATTGTTAAAAGAGTTTGATTTAGGTGCTATATAGAGGACCTGCTGAACACAGCCTAGCCCTTTTGATCCTGTCACAGCACAGCATTACTATAAGTTTTGAAGTATCGTCTGTCCATACATATCCTTATGTTGTATGATTACAAGAATAGTACTGATTTAAGTGAGAAGGAAATTTGGCTAGCAGTGACCCTGCTTTTTCTGCTCCTCATCCCCATTTCTCCTACAGAACTAGTGCTCCTGAATTGTTCAGGTTTTCTTCTATGAAACAGAGGTGTATTTCCTGATTAATTTTTACGATGCTTTGTTTCTTAATTTGCATACCTAAGTATTCTGTCGTCATGGAAATCTCTTCTCTGAAGCCCTTGAAGACCAGCTCTCTTGCTTCAATTCTGTTTCAAATTTCTGCGTCAACTGATTTTAATTCTTACTCCAAGTTTTCTGTATGTTGTCTTATCACATCTAAGCAACACAGCCTTACCATTTCTTGGGCTAAAACCTTACCCTGTCCTTTCATAGGAATACAAGCTTCACTTAGAACAAGTGTACTAACTCTAGTACATTGCCACTTGTTGACTAAAATGAATCCAGAATTTTAATTGTTTTACTGACGGAGCATCCATGTTGATAGATGTTTAGCAGTTCAGCAAACAGGCAAGAAATTATATAAAAAGAATACAGGTATAATGACATTCAAATAGAATTGTTTGAATAATCGCAGTATAAATGTCTTGTCTATGCCTGCCTTTTTACATTGGTTGGAGGGAGTCTCACAGTCTGACCTGAAATCTGAAATACTTGATTAAGTACCAAAATTATCACATCAGCTTTCCTTCCATGTGAAAACTATCTTATCAGTCTCTTACTTTTCACCAAAAAGCCAAAGTAGGTTTAGGTGTCTTCAGTGATGACAGATAAAATACTGAAAAGATTCAGGGACATCAGGTCAGGACTTCCATGGTTAGTAATGACATTATTCCATCGGATAGGATCAGAAGCTTGGAAATAAATACTGTCTTTCACAGAAGAAACATATGTTTAATATGCCTATAGGAAAAAGACAACTGTGTGAAGAAGCAGGCCACCATCTAGTAAGCTTTAGTTTCTGGAGGGATTTTAGAATCCCCATCATGCCAAGTCACACCAAGTTCATCATATGGTCAATTAAAGTTCTGAAATAATGTAAAAGTGAAATAATCTTAGTCTCTGAGCATCAGATAAAAGGTGCTCTTGCAGTTTAATATTCAACCTAATGTCAACCTTGCAGCCGGTGACCTAAGTTAGCTAAGGGAAAATATACATCCTTGATGAAAGATGCAGAAATATATCTACTTTACTGTCCATTCATTTCAGCAGTTAACTGACCCAATGTCAGCTTGATTTTCAGCCAGATTGCATTTATTTGAGCCACAGCTCCCACAGAGAGAGAACAAAGCAATTTTTCATTGGCAGTTGGAAACGCAGATATAAAGGTGTGTGTTATTTGCATGCTGAAGCAGCATTTGTTTGCTTTATTTTTTTCAGTAGCCTCACATATATGCATATAACTTGATTAATTAATGAATGAAGTAGAGTATAAAGTAGTGTCACTGGTCGTATTTTTATTTATCATTAAACCTATAAGGCAGGCTTTGATCTCTTAACTGCCATTGTAAGCTTTCCCATCCACCCGATTTGACCCACTAGACTAGGATAAAAGCCAGAATTCTCTCTCTTAATTACTTTGGTTTTTTACTATAGAATTCTAACTGCTGCAGGTCAAATTGGTTCCACAGTAGTAAGTACTTGGGTTTGTTTCCATCATAAATAATAATAAAAAACCCTAGCACAGTGAAATTTGACTAAAGATTGTGTGGATGTGGGTGTTCTAAAATTGAAGTTGTTATCATGACAGAACACTGTAGTGAATAAGTATTAATTATTGTACTTATGAATCTGTACTTTGTGGTCTTCTAAACACTTTACTCCTCCATTATATATATATAAAAGTTACCATGACTTTGCTTACTTTATTGCTTCAAATTCTATTCAGATTACCCTTTCTGACTTCCAAAGATTAATATGCATTTCATTTTACACCTTTGAGAAGAGCATTAGGATCTTAAGAATAAAAAGATAAATTCTCAAATATGCCATTCCTGCTCCAATGTGCTCATTTAGAAACTAACACTGAATGTCAAGTACATAATACTACACATTAAGAGCTTCGTACTATGTACTGCCATTCTGACCATCCAAAACCATGAGGTAATTCCTCCTTCCCATCAACAACACATGGCATTGTCTGAAATACTGTAAGCCTGAAATTCATTTTTCTTTCCACTTGCACATCCTTAGTGTACACAGAACTCACATTTTCACACTTTCATGTTCTTCTCAACAACTGTAACATTAGAAACCTTAATTTTAAGTTTCATTTAAAGAGACAAAATTGATCTGAATCTCAAAGAAGTTCCTGTAAGAAAAAAAGAGTATCATTACCTGTATGATACAGTTTATGAGAATATTAAATGTGGCACTTGCTGTTTTTGAGGTTTGAAAGATGGAGTTCATTAGCACCTATGAATGTTTATATTTCCAAAAGAGATATAGAAAAGAAAAGCAATTACCAGGTCACAGGCTAGATTAATATGCAAGGGCATCCTAGTTATTCTTCACACAATGGTGAGCTCACTGAATTCCACATACAGGGTACAGTTATAGGCGGTGCTGAAGAAAATGGATTTATTGCCAAGAGTTAGCTTAGAAGATCAATTAAAAGTAGACTACCCTTGCTGCTTCTCATTTTTGGGGGTCGTGAGAATGAAGCTTCACAGGCACCATTCTCTATCATTTAGATGACTTCGATGAGCTCTCCAACTTCAGATTCACTGCTCTTTTGACACAAGAATCAAACTTGATCCCAAATTGCCAGTTTTAAATCTTAGGCCTCCTTTGCTCTTGGAAATTCCAAGGCTTGATTATCTAAGGTTCATGCCACTTCATATGAGGTCTGTCTTGACAGCAGTTACACAGAATAAGTACATCTTCAGTTTCCTACATGAGAATATTCGGGTTGGGGGTGAGATCGCACAGCAATGCATTTGCTTTTGTGGATTTTATTTGTTCATTTGCTTCCCTCTTTTATTTTCCTTTCCTTTCTGCAGTACAATTCCTATTTAATTATTATAGAGGCAATGATTTATTGAGCCTTATTCTGAACACCACCCAATGAAGCCTTTTTTAGGAGTGACAGCTATATAAAGAAAACACTGCCACTCACTTATTAGGGATGACCTGACCTAAACTACCTATGGCACACGACTTTTTCTTTTTTATGGAGTGAGGTTATGACTGAACTGTTGAATCAGAAATGAAATTACAGGATTGTATGCTTTAAAATCTGTTAATCATTTCATCTTTTCAATCCTGTTTTAACAGGATAAACAGAAGGACAGTGCACAGAATAAATTACTTATTAAATGGCATATGTACATGTTTAATACTATTAGGGCACAAACTGTCAGACAAAATAGAATCAGAAATGGAGATGGGATGGAGAAGGTCTCCATGGCCAGGGCAAATAAGGTCAAGAAACGGGGAAGAAATTGATTCCACAAAGTCAAAAGTCTATGCAGCAAAGATTGCCAGGAACTGTGCCAAAGTCTAGAAAAGCAAAGATTAGATTGGGTGATCTAAAGTGTGGCAGGAGGGCCACAAGACATCCATGGATGGATAAGGAGCTGCTGAGGAAACTTAGAGGGAAAAAAGAAGCTTATAGAAGGTGGAAGCGAGGACAGGCGGCCTGGGAAGAATACAGGAACATTGTCTGGGAAGCTCAGGACCGGGTTAGGAAAGCTAAGGCCCAGTTAGAATTAAATCTGGCAAGGGATGTGAAAGATAACAGGAAAGGCTTCTATAGGTACGTAGCAAATAAAAGACAGACTAGGGACAACGTGGGCCCTCTCCAGAAGCTATCGGGAGAACTGGCTATCCTGGATTTGGAGAAGGCCGAGATTCTCAATGACTTCTTTGCCTCAGTCTTCACTGGCAAATGCTCTGACTACACCAGCCAAGTCTCAGAAGGCAGATGCAGGGACTGTGAGAATGAAGACCCTAGGCCCACTGTAGGAGAGGATCAGGTTTGAGACAATTCATGGGATGTTTGAGACAAGTCCATGGGACCTGATGAAATCCATCTGCAGCTGCTGAAGGAGCTGGCAAATGAAGTTGCTAAGCCACTGTCCATCATATTCGAAAAATCACGGCAGTCATGTGAAGTTCCCAATGACTCGAAAAAGGGATATATAACTCCCATTTTCAAGAAGGGGAAAATGGAAGACCCAGGGAACTACAGGCCAGTCAGTCTCACCTCTGTGCCTGGAAAAATCTTGGAGCAGATTCTCCTGGAAAGCATCCTAAGGCACATGGAAAACAATGAGGTGGCTAGTGACAGCCAACATGGTTTCACTAAGGGGAAATCCTGCCTGACCAATTTGGTGGCCTTCTATGATGGGGCTATGGAACTGATGGACAGCGGCAGAGCAGTTGACATCATCTACCTGGACTTGTGCAAAGTGTTCAACACTGTCCCACACGACATCCTTGTCTCTAAATTGGACAGACATCAATTTGATAGATGGACCATTCGGTGGATAAAGAACTGGCTTGATGGCCACACACAAAAAGTTGTGGTAAACGGCTCAATGTCCAGTTGGCAAACAGTAACGAGTGGTGTCCCTCAGGGGTCAGTGTTGGGACTCATCTTGTTCAACATCTTTGTCGGTGACATGGACAGTGGGATTGAGTGCGCCCTCAGCAAGTTTGCTGACAACACCAATCTGTGTGGTTCAGTTGATACGCTGGAGGGAAGGGATGCCATCTAGAGGGACCTTGACACACTTGTGAGGTGGGCCAATGCCGACCTTATAAAGTTTGACCAAGCCAAGTGCAAGGTCCTACACCTGGGTCGGGGCAATCCCAGGCACAGCTACAGCTTGGGTGGAGAAGAGATTCAGAGCAGCCCTGCAGAGAAGGACTTGGGGATGTTGGTTGAGGAGAAACTGAACATGAGCCAGCAGTGTGCGCTTGCAGCCCAGAAAGCCAACTGTATACGAGCCTGCATCAAAAGGAGCATGACCAGCAGATCGAAGGTGATCCTGCCCCTCTACTCTGCTCTTGTGAGACCTCACTTGGAGTACTGTGTGCAGTTCTGGTGTCCTCAACATAAGAAGGACATGGAGCTGTTGGAGCAAGTCCAGAGGAGGGCCACGAGCATGATAAGGGGGCTCCAGCACCTCCCACATGAAGACGGGCTGAGAAAGTTGGGGCTGTTCAGCCTGAAGAAGAGAAGGCTGCGTGGAGACTTCATAGCAGCCTTCCTGTATCTGAAGGGGGTCTATAAGGATGCTGGGGAGGGACTCTTCTTTAGGAACTGTAGTGGTAGGACAAGGGGTAATGGCTTCAAACTTACACAGGGGAAGTTTAGATTAGATATAAGGAAGAAGTTCTTTACAGTGAGGGTGGTGAGGCACTGGAATGGGTTGCCCAAGGAAGTTGTGAATGCTCGGTGTTCAAGGCCAGGTTGGACAGAGCCTTGGGCCACATGATTTAGTGCGAGGTGTCCCTGCCCATGGCAGGGAGGTTGGAACTAGATGGTCTTAAGGTCCTTTCCAACCCTAACTATTCTATGATTCTATGATTCTATGATCAGAACAAGCACCAGACAACAGGATTGAACAAGTAAGGCATAAATGTAGCTAGAAAACAAGTTTAATAAACAAAAATAACCTGTGTAATAGCCTTTAAGATCTGTTAAGTTTGTGGTAAACTAACAATCAGGCTCACAAGCCCATCTTCATCCAGCAAGATTTCTTGAATGCTAGACTATGATGGAAGTTTGGGTTTTTTGTTTGGTTTGGGTTTGGTTTTTTTTTACACACATTCAGGAATCTCAGTAGACTTTCATGTCCTGATTACTGCAGAGGAGAAATGGAGCATCATCTGCCATAGTACTCTCATTATACTGACTAAAGTCACCAAACCTGAAAACCATAGGGAAAATAGTCTAGAATGGAAAATGCAAAAAAATGCAGTGTTTGAAAATAAGTGTATTTGCTAGCACTATTCCCTGAACATCAAACAGCAGTAAAGTAGTTAGTATAAATTCCAAGCTTTTTAACCAAGTAGCAAATAATGGTTGGTTCCTCAGGAAAACTTTCCTAGTCCTTCAACTGCTTCCAAACAGTTGATGACACTCATCTGTTAATTAGCCTTCTTCCAATTCCCAGCTTTAGGCAAACGTCATAATTCAACTGTATCTTAGGTGGCAGGTGGCTGTAGTTCACTAATCACTAAGAAAAATAGTGATACTGTATTTCTTGAACAGAATTTATGACAAACTAATATCTATACAAAACTAACCTCCTGGAGCAACCTGTCCAACACCAGGTAGCTGGATTCATGACCTTGAGAAACAGTTTTTAAAAAATCAGAAGGAACTCTAGCTCAAAGTAACTCCATCTCCAAAAGACTGCCAACATTTCAAAAATGTATGAGACAGACAACAGATCTTAAGAAATAGCATGAAATTTGTTACTTGTTGTTTAGCAAGATCGTCAAACATAAAAGCATAGGTGTCAGAATACTGCTTGAGGGGGGAGTTTTGATGTAGTCTCCTGAAGGGAAGACCTAATAGTGTCCATCAATTACTAAGCCAGAGATCCAAACTACACTTTCTAGTCAGTTCAGAGAAGGCAATATAAAGTCTTTGAAAACTTACTTGATGCTAAGAGCAGATTCAGCATTTGTTTCTTTAAGATATGCCTCTGAGTCACAGAAACATACAGCAGAAGCTAAGTCTATGGGACATAAATCCACTATCCAGCAAGAAAAATCCTCATTACCATCATATCTGATTACCTTCTGAGAGTTAAAAAGTAATAGGAAAATAAGCCATAAACTCAATATGAAATGAGAAATTTCCTTTTAAACTGCTTCTTTCTATTGGGATAAATTTGCTAAGCTAATACAGCTAATAAAAATACAGGCATTATTGTTTTTATGGCATGAAAGACATTCAGTGAAACTCACTATCTTCATACTAATCTTACAGGCCCCAAGACTAACTACATCTTGTTTGGGGTTTTTTTCAAAGATATGCAGGCAGGTTTATTCTTTTGGTAGCTTTAAGTTGTATAGGACAGTCTCTGAAAAGGGAGCTAAAAAGAAAACCGTGTGTTTTCAGTGCTCAATTGCTGTTTTAGGGATTTTACATAGTAATAAAAAAAGAAGCATAGATACTAATCGCAACTCAGCTTCAGTGACCGGCAATGTGTTGCTGTAACTGCCTGCAATGTGCTGATTTAAACTGAGAACATCATTAGAATTGTGCATTATCATGTATTTTTGAAGAAACTGAATTTTGCAGTAGGTGTAAAAGTTTAGCAACCTACGAAGTCACATATACGGTAACACCTAACAGTGGATGCAGTAAAATCTCCATTTATGTCGGATGTATCTGTAATAGGTATTGGAATGACAAGTAATTTTTAGGTCCAAATGCATTAGGAAATTACATCTCTGGAACAGTAATAGCCAAATCACCAAAATTATTGCTTTTTTTCCTTCTGAATGTTACTTTTCACCTGGGTTACTCACTATCAAAATATTTTTTTATGAATACATCAGATGTAAACAGTTACCTTACTTACTATTTGCATACCTTACTAATTAAGTCCTCTGACTTTCTAAAGGATCGTCTAACAGTACTACAGTTTGAATCTGGACTCATTTACCAATCTCCTTAGTGAAACCTGACAAATCTTATCATCTCCTGTGTTTCCTTATCTGTAGAATGAAGCTAGTTTGAGTGTAAGCAGAAAAAGACCTCTAAATTCTTACTGGAAAATTCCTGTGGATATTTTTTAATATATAAAGAGCTATATAAGACAAAAAATGTTGTGCTTCTGAAGCACAGCACAGAGGATACTGTAGGACAATGACAGCAAGACAAAGCCAGCTATGCTGTTTCAAAATAAATGCCTTTTAACGCTGTTTTGTTATTCAAATCATGCAATAAGAACCAATTATTTGTTTCATCTGAAAGCAAAAGTCCTTCTGATTCAAGTAGATGAATGGGCTTGCCTAAAGTCTCTAAGTTTTGACTCAGTATTGAGAAAAAAATAAAACCAAAATGAAGCCATCATTTTTGCTTTTAGCACTCTGGCTCAGGCCAAACAATAAGAAAATGAATGAAAGTGAGTTGTCATACTGAAAACACATCTTGGATGGAAAAGATGATCCAGCTGCTTATCAAAATGCAGAAGATTTTAAGGCATTTTTTATTAACCTGAATGGTTTTGAGAAGATAATGCAAAAACCGTCATACTGTGTATTCATTTATTCTGTATTTTGAGAAAGCATACTAAATTTTTGTTATATCTCAAATTATGCAGGGGGAGAAAAACAATTTTCCCAAGGACCCTAAGATGTAAATGAAAATTTCCATCTGCAAGGAACTTTGTAACAGTGGTGAGTAGGGGTGGAAATTCTGAATTGTTGCAGTAGGATTGACTGTGTTCCTGCATATCAATGCATAGTGGGGTCTAAGATAAACAGCACAGACTGATGA
The DNA here is from genome assembly GCF_004027225.2 of Strigops habroptila. Classification (NCBI taxonomy): domain Eukaryota; kingdom Metazoa; phylum Chordata; class Aves; order Psittaciformes; family Psittacidae; genus Strigops; species Strigops habroptila. The sequence goes on from NC_044283.2 coordinate 18,173,166, forward strand.
CTCTGTCATGTCGTGGAATACTGTTCAATAAAGGAAAATAAGAATAAAAGCAGAAACTTCTGTACCCACAAGGCAGCAATAACAAGTTCCTCCTCTGTGAATGAGCTAGAACTCTACCTAACTTCAGGTGTGACTATCTTCCAAGATGTATGAAAATTTCAAATGCGAGCGCAGATAAACCAGTTTCATTTGCAGCTCTGCTCATGAAATAGGTAATTTGCTATTATGGCACTGCTTCAAGGGCTTAGGCTATTTTTTCTTTACGCAACAAATACACTCTGTAAAGTTGCACAGTAGTATTTAGAATGGAGTGAAAATAAAATGTCAAACTGAATGTTCTATTCTGTTGGCATATTAGTTTAGACTATTATGCATTAGTCAGTGTATCTTTATTAGATTTATAAGGTATAGGCTGCTAAACCTATAGTCCTATAGTTCACAAGACTCAGCTCAAACTGAAGGGGAGCAGAACAGCTCATGACCCAAAGGCACCCAACAGCTCTTGCTGCGGCTTTATATATATTACAAAGTGGCTGAATGGAATCAGACATGTGCAGAGAAAGAGTAACACTTTTACTTTTTTTTTTTTCGTAACAGAGAAAGAGAGTAACATGGGAATGGTCAAGATTCTAGTCTTCCATTAAGTTGTAGTCCTTTTTGCAGGCATCCAAGGAGCTTAAAGCAGAACAGTAAGAGTTAGGAAACTCCAAGATAACTATGTACATTTAATTTAATTATCAATAATTCGAAATACATATTTCTATTGCTTTGCAACAGAAAACATCATGACTACAGTGCACCACGTAATATGTGCAAGGTTGCTCTTCCTGGAGGACTGTGGTATTTTGTGCAAGGTTGTTCTTCCTGGAGGACTGTGGTGTTTTGTGTATTATATCTATATATGTATATTATAGATGCATACATATATATGCCTATGAATATATGCATACCTATGATACTGGAAGTCTTGACAGTGATTATAGGGGGAAAAACCAAGACAGATCTTGGACAAGACTTTTCAGCAAACAGAAGTGGAAGAAATTGGATGCTACGTAAGGATGAGAGGGAAGATTCAGTAACTGAATGAAATTATTTAAGCAGTTCCATTATTTAATAGAAAGTCGAATGTCAGTCTTTGTATATAACACTAAACAGCAAACGGCACAATATGGGAAGAGGTATTAAGAAGTATTGTTGGTCGATGTAATCATATGTATGCATGGCAAGCGTATATAAACCAGCTATATACTAATGCTACATAATCATATACAAACAGTTTTGATAAAACAATCTGCACAGAAATACGGAGTCTAAAAGACCTTGAAAAGACCAGGCTGACTGCGATATGATCTAGGAAAAAGAGAACCATTTGACATAGAGTCATAGAATCATAGAGTAGTTAGGGTTGGAAAGGACCTTAAGATCATCTAGTTCCAACCCCCCTGCCATGGGCACCATGACATCGGACAATAAGAATTCTTTAGATGTCTGCATATCTCTAACTTCCTTAGAGACACAAAAAAATATCCTGAAATGGAATGAAATAGTAAATTATTGGTAAGGAAATCAGTAGTTAATTAGAAACCATTTATATTAGCAATGTAACTGAGTTGAAAGAACTTGATCTCTTGGTGTTAATAAATACAATGATGAATGCCCCCCAACTTAGGCAATTTAATACCCACCAGAAAGATGTCTGTCCTTCAACCCCAACATCTTTTTTTAAAATTTCAGTCTATATATGGTTGGAATCATCAGCCAACAAATATTACACATTTGAATAGGCACTTAAGAGCTTTTCTGTGTCAGAACAGAGAATAAATAATTGTTACTTATTTTTATACTGCTTTCAAAAGCTTCTGTTTCCTTGAAGTCACAAATCCAAGCCTATATCCTGATCAGGATGTAATTATGGAAAATTAAGACCCGTCCATCCAGTTAGACAGAAAATAAAGCCTTGGTTTGATCTAATCACCATGATGGAAAAGTTAGTTTATACTGTTTCTTCAAGTGATCCCTACATTATCCGAATTAATTTGAATTAATTTTTATTTGTGGAGAACTAGTCAACAAAGTGTTAAACAGTAAGATTATAAGTTTTAAGCCCTTTCTAAATTCAGGTTAGTGGATAAGATAAGAGGATAACCTATAGACCAAGAATCGAAGATAACTAAAAGCAAAACTATACCATCTGAGCAATAACTGCATTAGAGTAGCTGACAAAGTATCACTGTCAGGAAATGTAAGTAAAAGGCAGCAAAGATAGTTCACTTGATACGCAAAAATTTCATTCAACTAAATGAAAGAGAGACAAGTTGATTAATTCAGTAGAAACCAAATAATGCTGGAAAAAAATCTTTACAAATCTTTAGTGGAAAAGAATAAAAACCTAAGACCCTAAGGTACCAAAAAAAATCTTCATGAAAAAACCAAAACCAAAACCAAAACAAAACAAATCCTGGGTTTAGCAATATGAAAGCGCAGCTTGCAGCAGCTGCTACCAAAGTATTTCAATCACCCTGCAAAGATGAGCACCTCCTAAAGCCAGTGAGGCTCAGTTTTTAACCACGAGAGATAGAAAGCAATTCTGAAGTCTTGGCAGATGCAGTACTCTATTCATTCAAAATGGGGCAAATTATTATTACCTGCCAACTTTCTAGCCAGTCTTCATACAGCTCCATTATGATACAGAATGTTGACTGAAAATATGTAATACTCGTTTCAAATTGCAAATATTCAAGTTGGTATATAACAATGACAATAGTCCGAATCACTGGAAATGCATTGCTTTTCTGAATTTAGATACCGGCAATGAAAACAATGCAGTTACCAACGTGTCAAAAGTTATTATTTTTCTCCATCAATAGCTTAGGAGTGTTGCCGCAGAACCTAACTGCAGATATAACTTGCTTTTATTCACCTCCAGCTACCTTCCTAATCACATTTTGTAGGTGCTTTAAATAATTCCTTTGGCAATTATGGCACAGTCTTCTTCAGAACTGTAGCTTTAGTAATTGGGCCACTGATGTTTTGTATGTATTGAAATATTTAATTGACAAATTCTTAGCAGTATTTGTAATAAGAAGTAACTTTTTAACTGCTTCACACTATTACTAGTGTTAAAAGTTTTCCTATATTTAATGCATATATTAAACTCACACTCTTGAACATTCATAGTTTTGTAATAGTTTACCACTTGTGCACAAATGGAAATAATATTGTGGAGAAGAAGAAAGTGTACTAGTAGAAAGTCTCTACTAATTACATCCTGTCCACCAAGATAAGACACTGTACTAATTTCCTAAAGAAAATTCAAAATTCAGTACTTTCAGAAATAAAGGCAAGCCTTTATTTATCATATCTTCTTATCAAAAAAATGCAGTTATGTCAAACTTTTTAACCCACTTTGCCTGGGAAGATGTCCGGCATGACATGGCCATTGCCATGACGCCGCACCGTAGCTGGGAGCAGCAATCACATCTACCAGCTTTGCTGAAGTCCATACCCTACAGACTACAGTTGGACATCTTTGCTATAAAAATCAGTGTGAATAGGTTACAAGACATTCCTGTCAGAATAAACTTGTTTATGCTAAAACAACAGATCTGTTCATATCTGCAAATTCAAGACAAGTATTATCTGCTTTCAAAGTACACAAACATTTTCACTGACAGATATTTTCAACATTCACTCAAATCAAGAATGTTTTTCCTTAACAGTTAAAAGCAAAACAAAAATCTAAAAGAATAACAGCAGCTGTGGAAATGTTTTAGAGGAGATTACTGTACTAGTGTCGTGTCATATGTGTAAGATCTTTCTGCCAGCTAATAGCTTTGTTGAAGGAGAAGAAATGGATTAAAGTGAAATTGCCCATAAAGTGAAATTGCCCACTTTCTTGATCTAGAAAATTTGAATTCCTACTGTAGAAAGTAATAAATGACATTTTTGACACTTTTCTTGAGTATCTATATTTAGTGTGTTGAAAGAGTATCTGTAAAATCTAATTAAGAGTTAGGATCACAGTAATTCTGGTGCCCATTTTTCATTCTCTTCTTACATAATCTGTGCAACGCAGATTTTGTTTTAGGTTGTTGTTTTGGGGCTTTTTTAAATAAAATACTGCTCCTGTACTCTTTTACTGTAGTTCTTTACCCCAGAAAATTGTCCTTTATCTTTAATAATGAGTTGCATTCTGAAAGCTGAAGTTCTTGCCAGTGTCTAGAAAATCACTCATTTGAGCACAAATTAACAGATAAAATTTGAAGCAGATTACAAGAACTAATACATTAAAATTATGTTAGAAAATGCTGTGAACGGATTTCTTTGGATAACTTAGTAGCTTGTCTTGGGCAGGGTTGTATTACTAACACTAAAAATATCTATTTTTCCTCTATCTGTTTAACCAATAAAGTATATTTCTACTTGTTTTAAACTGAACTCATAAATGCAACTGAAGATTATTAAGAGGAATGACAAGGTAAAAAAGGGTAGTTGTTTGGACTAAAATGCAAGTATATGCTCCCATTTTCCAGGAGATGGTAGTTGGCTCTATACTTGTGTAATAACAACAGTCATAATTTATGAATATTTCTACTCTTTAATCTCATGACTGCTAATATAAATGTATAAGCAATTTCAAAAGCATGGCATGAAATCCTGGCCTTTCCTTTTGTAGCAAAATGTTTAAAAGCAGATGTATAGAGACACCCACTACTTTGAAGACCATGCCTCTTGGCTTCTTGTTGCAGTGTGCCAGGACTTCGGTTATAGGAGTGGAGAGTTTCTCATTAGATTAGTTGCTTTATAGCTTGACCATACATTATGATTTCTTGTGAATCTCCCTAAACTGTTGGTGAGCTGAGCTGATGATAATCAGAACATTCACAGGAAACACTGCTTAAGTGTTACAAGAATAGGTGTAGATACATATCCTCATGGAAAAGGTTGCAGATACTGCCTGCCCTTGGCTGGGTTTATCTTTACAAGTGATATAGAAATCCAAGGCTCAAATTTTACCTTGGGCTCATTTATTAACAATTATTGTAGCTTAACTTGCAGAATCCTAAACCATTTATTAGCTGGAGGCATTCCATGGCTACACCAATCATTTATATTGGCATATTTGTAAGATTCAAGAATATGCATGATTTCAGAGGCGTTCAACCTATTGAATCAATAGCAAAACAGAGAGCAACAGCTATGTGTTGGTGCACAGCTCTCCCTGAAATAGTTGGGGGTGTTCTTTTGTGAGCCTACAGTTTTCAAATAAAGAGAGCAATGACTTGAATGCACCTCCGTATGTATACCATTAGTCTAATGTAGCATATTTTCTTGTCATTTTTACCTTCATGTTCTTTCTTTGCAGCTCATTACAGCATGTTTCCAGCTTGCCATCACTTCAGCTCTGCTCATGATGCTGTTTCTGCAAAGACAGCACTTCTATATTAAGTTCTGTTGGTTTCAACAGATTTCTCATCGAGAGAAAAATTGTTAACTTGTAGCACTAGGACTGTAGAGTCTCTCCTATTATGCAGTAACTAAATTCAATAAAGGGATAGTGTTTCGTTCTCAGCTTGATAATATTGCACTGAATATAAATACCATTAACTACAGATCAGTTTAGGAAAAAAACAAAACAAAGCTCTATTGACACAACAGTTGAAATATTAGACGAAAATGCATTGGTTTCTCTTCTGATTTTTTTTACATAATTTATTCCTTACTTGAGTTCCATATACTCTTCTCAGAGAAAAAATGTCAGGTTAGGATGATGCCCATATATGTAAGCAAGTTAAACTACTTTTCTGTTTATTTAGCTATTGAAAGGACTGTTTAACTGTTAAACAAGAACGAAATATCTATACCCTACAACCAAAACCACAAAAAAAAAGGATGGAGACAATGCTGCAATACTAGTTTTTGCTGATACAGGTTAAAGTTGTTAGAAACATCTTTTCAGCACATGAAACAATGTTGTGCCCTGTTACATCACGGAAGTAAGGACTACAGCAAGGTTTGCCTTTGCTTGTTTTCTGTTCCATCAGGCCACTGTCAAAGTTGCCTAGCAATGCCTAGCAATGTTTGCCAACTTTCCCCAACAAAGCAGAAGACCAGACCCAATACCAAGATGTGAAACCATGAAATACAGCCCTATTTGTGAGGGTGTCAGTAGCACAGCCGTCAAATCAGTGCATGAGGTTTGAGAGCTCTAGCATTAATCCTAGCTTCTGCCTTAATCTGCAGCTCTTCTGTGCTGCACTTCCCAACCAAAAAAAAAAGAGCCACACTGAATGTTTTTGGGGAAAAAGAATATGTTTTCTTGCCTAAAATAAAACATACCTGGAAAAATCTTCAATTTGGGAGAAGTCATAGCTACATATTCAGTTATATATGTGCTTTTCATCATGCAGAATATACTTTTTTGCCTCTAAGTCCTATGTGAGACACTTACCATATTGTACTAAGTACCCACATTCAAGGTGGGTACCCAATTTCAAGGGAAGTGTTTAAAGACTTCTAATTTATACTTTATTGGCCTTTAAAATTTTATCATGTTTGGGTAGTTCCTGCAGAAATTTATTTAATTTTATCTTCAACCTTAAATAAAATTTTGAAATTATACACTATTCAGTTCTGGTTTACACTATATGCTGTGCATCTCATCACCATCAGTAAGAGATGGATTTTTAGAAATGAGCAGAAATAATTTGTCACCTGAGATGCTGGTGATAAAAATCAGCAAAAGCTCCTTTGGAGACCATCTAGCTGTACTAATAATAGTGTAGAATTTGAACAAAAAAGCCTTACTTTTTCACTACTTTGAGATTTATTGGGAAAAAAATAAAAGTATTTGTGAATTTAGCCTATTTGCTGCATCTATGATACATTCATAAATTTTATGGATTAATTTCATTTCTTATTTCTCAAGCCATACATGATGCTGAAAGGCAACACGTAAGTAAAATTAATGAAACACTGTACTAATGCTTAATTTCCTGTTTCACTTTCTTCTCCCCAGTTGTTACTGTTTACAAACTCCCCACTGCCTAAAACAAGGTAACATTAAGTCATTTGTGTCTGAAATTTCTAGTTTTAGCTAGAAGTTAAAGGAACTAGATAGCAAAAAGAAATTGGCATAATTTTGGCTAGCATACCTGAAGGTAACCTGTAATAAACATTCCATAATAAATATTTATGAATAAACAACACATCTCAGACATCAATATTTTATAGATAAATTTCTTTTACAGCTTTCCTTCAATAAAACTTGAGAAAATTAGTAAAGTTATTTTTGTTTTAAACACTGCATGATTAGAAGACCCTAGACTTCTACAGTGCCTCTCACATAAGCTGTTAAATATGCACAAGTGCTACACAGGGAATGCAAAGTTATTCTGCTATGACAAAAGGTTTAACTGCTATTCCATATCCTATCCAGAATTCACAAAGAAAATAGATAGGAAAGACTCTTTTTCAAACTTAGAAAGCCTACAGCTTTTGCTGCACTCTGTTTCAGTTCCCCTCCTCCTCTCTTTTAATTGCTTAGGGAGATTAAAAACTGGCCTAGAACCCATCCTGCAGTGTTTCAGAGGCTCTCTGTTCTTAGTCATGTAGCCAAATTGATTTTACCAATAATGTCTACTTTTACATGTTCTGATCCTATATAGCCTCCAAATTTATTATTCAATTTGACTTTATTTGGCTCCTGTTCTTAAAAGGATCATAAATTTGCCATTAATCTTTGATTATGTTCCATCTGCTCTCAAGGTGACTTCTATTGCTTCAGTATGCATTACGGATCTACCTGCCAAACAATCTTTCTGATGCAAGGCTATGTGTTTTTCCAGGAATAGTTGTATCAGGGTATTTCATTCTTGTTTCATAAGCTGATTATCAACAGGACTGGATCATAACATTCAATTCATTTGAAGCATTATATTTCTGCTTTGGAAAGGACCTTTAACTTCCCACTTTCTTTCAGACTGAATTGGCCCAGCATCCAACAATACTATTACTGAAGAAACCATAAGTATACCCCAGTATAGTAGCTAAGCCTTGGCTTCTAGTTAGGGTAAGGTTAAGAACATGTATATTTCATGACCCATTTGAAACAAAAGGCAATCCTTCTGGCACAGGAAACCTCTGAACTACAAGTTTCTAGAGATGAAAGAATATTCTTTCATCTAAACAACTTACTATAAACTTGCCCTGTTTTTATTCTCTTTCTTAGACAGTATTGTGTTGGCCAGCACCATTAACAGCAAACTAGGTGAGATAGACTGTGGGTTTAACCTAGCACCAACATTTTCCTAGGTTTCTGTTAGCTACTCCACATTAACTGCCTCTCTGTGTGCTCATTTGTACGCTCCAGAGAGCACGCTGAGGTGTGAGACCTTCAGTGAGACCATCTTCCGACAGCTGTAATCCAAACCCTAAATTTAGCAATAGCACTTTGCCAAGCAACACATTACCAATAATGGAGGAAAGAGCACTGACACTGAGGAGTAATAGTTTCTGATTTTCTTACGGAGAATGAACTGAAATTCATCAGTTTGTAAATAGAAACTAGACCCTTCACACCAAAGTCTTTATTTTTCTATATGAGCTTTGTAGCTTTCCATATAGGCAAGATACTAATGGTTGTCTAAAAACTGAAGATAACATTCTCATACCAATTAGCAGTAGGTTGTTTGTTTTTTTTTTAAGTATGAACTTTATTCAACAGATCAGTCTGGATCCCACCCCTAACTCTAAACCTCTATTTTGGGGTAAGCAAAGACACTATCAACTGAGAGGAAGCTTCTCCTGGAAACAGTTTTGTAGTAATCGCTGAATTTATTTGAACAGATGCTATTACCCTAACTTTCTGAAGCTTTACATGGAAAGAAAACTTTGACATCAGCCACAATCTGAACTTCAGCTTTCTCGACAGGCAGGGTTCTCAGGACTTCTGTTTACTAAGAAAAGAAATGGCTCATATGAACCAGGTTTGGTCCACCATTTACCTCTTTGATCTTGACAGTTTCCACATGGACAACATTCTCTGTAAGCAAAAGCTATTACTGGACTCATCCATAGGAAAAGTTCTCTGAACACCTTAAAAACTGAAAATAAGGCTTTTTTTCTTACTCTCTAACAACTCCCTATTCATATGCATGGCCTACTTAAGCACCTATCAGAATCACAGCTCCTAGTCTCCAGGATTTTAACCACAACTATAATCCTAAATAATAGCTTCCAGATGGGTAGGAGACCCAGGACTACTAGAAAATTAATGGGAAGTGAGTCATAGCTGCAGGTAGCATCTCCCAAATTATATCTTCAAGCCCATCTGGATTCATTTAATCCACTTTAGCAGATACATTAGCTCCACAGAAGCAATTCTCTATAACTGTATTCCAGCCATAACCTTGTTCTTCAAAGGGAGAAATCTGCCTTCAACTCCTTGACATTTCTGAAGAAGCAGTTCATGATAACTGGTAATAACCAGTCTTCAAACTCTATGCTGGCATGTGGCTTTGCAGACCCTTTCTGAAACTCCTGATTATGCTTCATCAAGATACCAAACATGTCACAGAGACTGGGAAAACAGTCTCATGTAACCTACTGATTGCTTCAGGCATTATGCTTGTTTAACAAGTGAGGTGGCTATTTACCATAAACCTAGGCTTTCAGGTAAGCATGTTAATCAGGAATGGGTGAAAACTTACGAAAAGTGAATTCCCAGAGACTGAGAGCAGCTACGGGTAATGGATAAGTAATTAAATGGGATCAAAAGGGATTGAAATGGGACAGGATCAAAATCCTGCCCCTTACTTAAGCTGGGTTCAAGGTTTTGGCTGGGCTCAGGGATGCTGCAGGCTGCTAACCATTCCTCTCACCAACCCCCTTACAATCCTCAGTTTCAGGGCCTGAATTCCCCTGAAAAGTCTCTAATCTCTTCCCCACCAGAGACTCAGGTGGCTGTGCTCAAGCTGGGTTAGGAAAACTAGCCACCATACCACAGCTGTGTGCTCAACCTGATGCGCCTGCTCCTCAAGCTGGGCTACAGCAGGCCCCAAAGCTTTCCTGACGGCTGCTGGGTCAAAGCTGCCTTGCAACAGCCAGCTTTCTCTTCAGTACTTTTTGTACATGCCTTTGCAGATATAACATTAGATGAACAACTTACAATACCTCGTGGAAAAGCAGGGCAAGACTTCTGCTGGGTACAGCATTCACTGCCCTGTTTGTTCTCTGCTTGGCTGCTCCCCACCTCCCCCAGTCTGTGTTGTCCTGGAGCTGTCGTGTCTGAGGCTGTGCTGGAGGTTAGATTGAGGCTCTTAATGTAAGCAAGGGAAATATTCCTTTTGCTCTCAGCTTAGGGTGTTCAGCTGGAACAGGGCAGATCAAGTTAAGCAACTTGGGCACACACACTATGCCTGGGAGCAGGAACACCAAGCAAGCGAGTGGGGCAGGCCTGGAGGCTGTGACTGGGTCCAGCCAGGAGCCCGGATCATCAGCAAGTCCCATGGTGATAATCAAGCCAAGAACCAGGCTGTGCTGCCCTGCCAGCCTGTGGGTGGAGAAGTGGGGTCAGATACAGCACCAGGCTGCATCTGGGACAACTCCCTGGGCGGGGACCAAGCCAAACCCAGGCCAAACAGCAGGTCTGTTGGTGGGCCTGGCTTAGCAGGCTCCGGCTGTGGGGAGCTGGAGACCAGCCCTGCTGCCAGCACCACTGGACAGGGACTGGTAGATCTGGGAGGGGGGCTGAAATGGGGTCCTGGGCCATGGGCAGGATGGAGGAGCCCCAGAGGGGCTGGCACAGACAGTCAGAGCTGGCAGGGCCCTCAGGACCTGGACACACAGTTACTTAAACACCGAATGAAGGTAAGAGATTCATTATATTTAGTCTTGTATTTGCCATCAGGCAGCAGGATGCTCAAAAACGTCACCCACATCCTCATTACAAATCTTTAAAATTCCTGATGATCTTATCTTTACTTGGTGGATACTTGGTAATCATTTGTGGACTGATAAGTCATCTCCCCTTTCCTGCTCTCTTCTGTGCAACCTCTCTAAACCTATATAAATGTAACCTATGTAACCTAAACTTGGATATCTTTAGGGCAAGTTGCATCACTTGCTCAAGTGTCTAATCTAAAGTCCATTTTATTTAGTGGATAGATTCCCAAAGGTGGGCCCCCTCCATAAAGCAAACAGCTAATCCAAGCCATCATTTGACCGTGTTCCAAGGTAACTTTACATGAAGTGTCATGGTCTTTGATGGTTGTGAGTGTTCAGAACGTAAGTTTTAATTCCCTCCCAAAGGGCAGTACCTCCTACCAAATGATGTGCTGTAGTTCTGCTTGGGCAGGGCAGATCAAAGAGGAAAATCAACAGTATTTGACTATTGAAATCCAGGACTAGTTGGGTGTCCCAGTGTAGTTTCTCATCCACACCTCAACCCCATCTCCATTTATTTAACTTGCATTGAACTCTTGCTGTGATGTGCCTGAAAACAGTAGCTATGCATGAATTCTTCTGGAAAGGTGTATGCAGTGTAATTTTCTTGTTGTGTTAAAATACAGAAATTAAGATGGATGAGGATCACTTGCTGATTAAAATGTATAATTCTTTCTAAACAGAAGGTAGTTATAGGCACATTTGCCTGTTTTCATTTTATAGTTAAGGTCTATGCCATACCCACAGATATAATACAAGTGGTTTCCTTAGCAACCATCAGATTCTGAAGAAAAACATAAATTCAATACTTCACAGTAACAGTAACAGAGAAAACCAATTAATTCCAGAATTAAATAATTTCCATCTATTCTAAAATTATTAGCAACTATTCCAAACTGAATTACAGTATACATTATTATCCTTCAGAGAATAAATCTCTCCAAATTAGTTTAGTAAATTTTCCAAATTAATTCAGAAAATTAAATGAAAATCATTTGCATAGAGGTGGTAGTAAACATCTTTCCACTTTCCATCTACCCATTGCAATGTTTTAAATTTCAATTAGCATTTTAAGCAACATTAAAACCTATTAATGATAACCAAGTAATCTCTGTATTGCTAAAACAGCATTTACCAATATTTTCCTCCTAAAGAGAAGCAGACAACAAGCTGGTTTAGAATCTCAGTTTGCCTTTGCTGGATCCACTAACTTGAATTTATAAAATTAAAAAATAACGCTACTGACTCCCATCTATATTAAGATAAATTTTCAAAATGGAATTGAATGTGTCCTTTGTAATGAGATTTGCCTAAGTGTGCAAACAAACAAGATGAAAGAATGACTGCTCTAAACTCCCTCAGTCCATCTTAACCTGCTTCTGACTTTGAAGCCAAGAATAACAGATTGTGTAAACTCTTGAGCTACTGAAGAGTTTAGTAATCTGAGGAGTTTACTAAATTTTGTAAACATTTATTCTGTTTCATATGAGCTAAAGGAAATTACAGAGATTTTTTTTACTCTGAGAAGTGCAGGATGCAGACATCGATACTCATTTTCTCAGCATTTCGACTTGCCTAATGTAGAAATTTAAAAAAATGGCTCTGCTTTGAGTCTCCTGAGGAGACTAATCATGAACATCAAGAAAGGCTTTGCTGATTTGTCATAACTCTCATTTACCCGATTTCTTTTGTAATACCCTAACAGATTTTCCTCCACCCCTGTCACTGGAATCATGCCATTATACATCACTCCACAATTTTCAGAAAATGCCAACTCTTAACATGACTAACTGGTGGCATGCTCAAGGTCTTGGATTCTTTTACTTTGGGCATATCTTCAAGAAACCAGGCCTGTTCACAGCTGATGGGGCTCAACCAACCAAGTGGGGCAAGAGTATCCTGAGTCACAAGGTGGCTGGGCTTACAAACAGAGCTTTAAACTAGATTTAGCAGTGGAAAGGGATGGAGTCCTAAGCACCCGAGACAAGCCAGGGGTTGCTGAGGTATTAGGAAGCAACAGGAAAACACCTGTGAACTTGGTGGGATGAATCACATGATTGAAGTGCAATGATTGATGGCTATAAACTATTCAGATGGAACAGACAAGGAAGGAGAGGCAGGAGAGTTGCCCTCTAGGACAAAAATGGGGATTACACAGAGCTATTTTTGAAGAATAGCAATGTGCAAGTGGAGAGCTTATGGGTGAAAATTAGAGACTAAGCCAACAAAGGAAACTTTGTGGTTGGTGTCTGCTACAGGTCACCAGATCAAGAAGTCATCGATGAAGAGGTCTTTCTTCAACTGCAGGAAGCATCACTCTCAGAAGCCCTGTTCCTAATAAGAGTTTTCAACCACTCAGACATCTGTCAGAAAAGCAGCACAGCAAACTGCAAGCAGTCTCTGAATGTTTTAAGACCAGTTTGCATTGCTAGTAATCCAGCATGGAATCATACTTCCCATATTCAAGTAAAGGCAAACGGCTTAGACAATGTTAGTTTGCATAAGCTCAGTTTCTGGAAAACTTCCATTCACTCCCTGTGTAACCAGTGATATCTTAGCAATGGAAATATTAGAAGTGCCAAAAATTAAATAAGTCATCATTTTTGCAGGTATAGAAGTGAACAGTCTTTTCTCAATGTAAATTCTAAACAGCTTACACAGCAGGACAAGGATTTTTAATAAATGTAATTACCTATTTCTTCAAACATTACAGAAAACTTCAGTCTGACAATCACAGAACACAGAGTAGGCAAAATGTAATTTATATTAGTATAGAACCTTGTAATTTCTAATCTCATAACAAAACAAAGATGCTGGTAAAGAAAAACAGAACTAGGTCACTCTTCACATCGGTGCAGTAAAATGTGATGATATGGTGTATGCTAACTGGTTTAGAATTGGGGAAAAAAAAAAGATTAGTGGCTATTTTTACCACACCTGGTTACATGTATAATTTCATACATGTGTATAGTTCACAAAACCTGGTTATATTTCTGGCATGCATAGAAGCATATAACATTTCAAAATATTTTGTGTAAGATAATGTATTGAGCTGCTCACACTCACAGGCAAGATATTGCAGAAGATCTGTACATTTTCCCTAAGGTACCAGGACTCTATGATAGAACTAATGCAACAGCTGTAATTAATTTTCTTTTCTTCAAAACCAAATTAAAAAGTATGTAATCAGTGGATGCCAGAATATAGACCCTCAAAGAACTTCAATATGGTACAAGAACTTAAAAATTAAATAGAGCAGGCAGAAACCTCTATTTGTAGGCTCAAAATAAGTCAAATAAGTTATATGAGGACTGAAATTAAATTGTTCCAATTATTAATTCCTGCCCACACACATTTGTGAACAAGTATCACGTCAGATTTCTGTTCATCCATTCGATTGCAGAAAAGTATTTTTGGTATCTCTCCTTTCTTGTGCCTTGATATTAATGATTACAGTTTCTCAGAAAACATAGTTTTATTCAACAAAAATAATTCTAGTTGACACATTTTCTGCAGAAAATATCAACACTTTGCATGGTTCACTTTTTATGAAAAAAGTACAAGGTTTCAGGTTTTTTGTAAAATCCAAGAAAGATACATTTGTCAAATAAAATTAGTTTCTTTAAAATAGGCTCTCTTATAATTATTGTTAAGGAGAAAAAAAAGTGAGCCATACCTCTGTTGTACAGTATAGATGGCAGTTTTCAGACATACCAGAAAACCCAAATGCTCTGCTAATTATTTTGGACATTTTCTGTACTGGGCTTAATGCTCATGACATTCGAACTTTGTGTAACTTGCTACATTCCAAGCTGTGCACCCATCAGATGTATTCAGTCTGCTATTTATTGTGAGAACCAGCAGTAGGTATCTTCTAGAACTGAGTTAATACCTGAGAACAGGAAACATACATCTGTGTTTTGAGAGTTACCTAATTAACAGAAACAGTGTAGTGAAGTGAAAAAGGATATGCGGGAACAGGATGTAGCAGAAGAGTTGGCAAAACGAGAAGAATATGTCCCACATATGCTTGTGACACCCACAAAAGCCAATTCCTCTCTTACGTTTCTCAGAAAGGGACAAGGGACTCATCCTTTCTTGCAATTAAAATTGCAAGTTGGAAATAGCAATTGGTATGTAAAAGGGCCACTAAGGTCAACATTGTACATTACCCATAACCCAGCAGAAGAAAACTCAGCATTTTATATCAACAATAACCTTCATATGTTTGTGATTTTTAACAGGCATAATGAAGTACTTTCTGGAGCAGCACAGCTAATGGAACCTCTTTTCCCCTGGATCATGTCTCTTGTCTGATTGCAGCACCTACCTACTTTCTCCATAGGTGAGGTATTTATAATGACATTTTCCCCTGAAGACTCTCTAGTGGTTGATATGATTTGGTGGCTCATCTCTAGCTTTTCCCTCCCTCAAAGCCATTTGTACATCTCTCTTATGAACCAGAAAACATTTTCATTATGTATGCATGAGTGGTTTAAGAACTTTAGCCCTCTGCCAATGTTTGGCTGAAATTAAGTCAGCAGGTTGAAAAGTTACTCAAGAAGAGATAGATAGAGAACCAGTGTGCAAGCTTTACCTCTTTGGACATCAGTAAAAATATTTACTAGTCATTCTCTGACATAGAGGCTGTTTCTTAAGAACCCATAAACGCGCAGAACTTTCAAAGTACTCTTCATGATGATTATGTTATCTTCCAGAGCTAACAAAAATTAGTAAAAAAAAAAAAAGAAATTTCGCGTGAAACCCCTAAAAAATACTTCAGTAACAGCCAGTCCATAGTATTACTGATGATTCAAAGTATAGTAAAGCTACTCAAGTTTTCAGGTCTAGTTTTAGTGTAAGGACTGTGAAGCATTTACAGTTTCAAAGGTTATGATTGTTTAATTTTTAACTTAGACTAAATAGGAAATAAAAGGAGATTAAAAAAATATTAGATTTTAAAACTATTTGTATAAGATCCTAAGTAAATGTACTACTTATTCTGCAGCATTTAAGAATGTAAGTATCAACTGACAATAAAATAGCAACAATTAAGGACCCTAATGAAGGAAGTTGTTTGTACTGTGTTCACAACCCATTAATCCACTAGAATAAGAGCAGCATTTTGTTTATGTGTCTCAGTTACTGTTCCTGGGTTATAAGCAAAAGAAAACAGCCATAGGTGTAAAAATATGTAAACTTCACACCTCAGAGAAGGTCCAGCCTCCCAGTCAAAAGCTGTTCTTCAGAGTCATGATATCTTAAATTTTTAATTACTAATATGGAAAATATAGGCCAGGAGGAGCTTAGAACATGTTTATGAAAGAGAAAGTACTTACTCTGATGCTAAGCATAAAAGACTGAGAGATTCCTTTACGTGTCTCCTATGTCTCCTTTACACAATATTTAACAGCTGAAAGACATATTAGCATTCTCAAAAGATCAGTATGATCTTTTGAATGACAATATTTCACTCTTAAAATTTTCTTTCTTTTTGCCTTATTTTGCTGTATCTGAGAAATTACTTTAGAAGCAGTTCTCATGATCTGGAATAGGCATAGCCCAAGAGAGGCCAGCTTATGGAAATACAGCATCTATTTTTTTCTGCATTTTGGTCATACATAAGTGGGGCCCATTAAGCTGCCATATTAAAATTACTTCCTGCAGTGCAGGGCAGAAGTTAGTAATTTGCCTTAAGATGACTCATTCACAAATTAAAAATGAAAAGGAATTAGAAATATACAATAACCTGGAGATCAGTGTTCAGATCTGGGGCCCCCAACACAAGAGGAACTTGGACCTGCTTGAGCGAGTCCAGAGGAGGGCCACAAAGATGAACAGAAGGCTGAAGCACCTCTCCCATAAAGACAGACTGAGAGAGTTGGGGTTGTTCAGCCTGGAGAAGAAAAGGCTCTGAGGAGACCTTGTAACAGTCTTCCAGTACCTAAAGATGGCCTACAAGAAAACTGGAGAAGGGCTTTTGACAATGGTATGTAGAGACGAGAAAAGGAATGGCTTGAAGAGGAAGAGGGTAGATTTAGATGGGATATCAGGAAGAAATTCTTCACTAAGAGGGTGGTGAGACACAGGCACAGGTTGCCCAGAGAAGTTCTGGATGTCCCATTCCTGGAAGTGTTCAAGGCCAGGCTGGATGGGGCTTTGAGCAACCTGGTCTAGTGGAAGGTGTCCCTGCCCATGGCAGGGGGGTTGGAACAAGATGATCTCTAAGATCCCTTCCAACCCAAACCATTCCATGATTCTGTGAATGCTAAAAATTTAGAAAGCTCTCATCTTTTTTTTTTTTTTTTTCTTTAATGTGCTTACTGCAATAATGCGTAAGGGCAAGAATGCTATGTACTGTACAGACTATTAACTCAGTATTGTTTTTCTCGATAACAATACTTGATAACACTACTTGATAACACTTCGTGAAAGATTAATTTTATCGTGCTGCTTCATTTTAGTGTTAAACACTATAAAAGTAATAACTCATCAGCAGTTAAAAGAACAAAGAAACAGTACTGGTAGAAGTATACAGGAGGTAAAAAGGAACCATATGAAAGTCTGCTAGAGGCTTACGTAAGGTTAAAAACAAATTGAGGATTTCTTTCTAGCAGGCAGCTTTGGCAGTAGAATTTAGGAACCAGAGATAATGATTAAGTGTCAGGATATAAGGAGATATATATATATATATATAAGGATAACAAAGAAGGATATGTTATATATGTTATATAAGGATAACATATCCTTATACGAGGATAACAGAGCAGTCCTTATAACACAGGTCATGACTGAAATGTGTGAAATATTATTCATAAAAGTAGAAAAATTAATGTAAAATTGGTGATAGTAAAACGAAGTGGTATAAAATACCAACACAAGTTTATGGAAGAGATTATTACAGGCTGTTTCTAAGGTTCTTAAATATAATAAATGCTAAGGGATGTTGTAAGTGGCTACCATCTTCGTCAGCTTTGGGCCTAGGGATTCCTTCTCTGAGCTGCTGGACCCCAGCCCAGTGTGCTTGGGGGTTTTCTCTCCGGCCAAGGGATGTGGCTGCTGCTTTCCTGTTTGCATGTTCAATCAATTTGTGTCCCAGAGGCATGCACACGTGCATACATACAAACACAGAGGACACTGACATGGCCAGCCACACAGACAAGGTGTTGCCTTCAACAGCACCTACATACAGGACTCACATAAAACAGGAGCACAGACAGCCAAATCCCCTCCTCCTTTTTGGCTGGTAAGAGCTGATGGTCTCTAGTGAAAGCACACATACCACTCTAGGTTTAGAAGCACATGCTTATTCACAGATCCCTCGAATACTGGTACATTTAAAGTTACTGCAGTGAATAACAAGGATATTGGTGCAAAACTGTAACATGGATAATGATCTGGCATTGCAACAGGTTGTGCCGAAAGACTTGTACTAATACAAAGATGTAAGATCCTATTAAGCCATCATCTGAAACGGTGTGTATCACTCTAGTCACATAGAAAAAGATGAACAGAATGAAGGCTATCATTATATCTGTTGTCTACAGACTCTTTGGGGGGTAAAAACGTGAAGGAAGGAGATAAAGTTGAAGTCAGGGATAAAGTTGGCACAGGAATACATGGCTATAAAATACCCATTAGTAAATTGATGGTGAAATAAGGCGGCAGTGAAATTACCAATTTGGCCAAAGCAGAAATTTGCCTTTTAATAAGCAAAGATCATAAGCTAATTGAAGATGAACAGAATTATGGAAAAAAATTGCATGCAACAGCAAGATGTGCAGAGCTAATTCTCTGTTTCCTGTGATCATATGTACATATAATATGCAGCTTCATATTAATGATATCCATACACAAAAGCAGCATTGAATATCACTGCTCCATACTCTGTTTCCAAATAGATTCAGTTTATTAACTTGTATTTATAAATATTTATCAAGCATATAACATGACTGGCTTGACAGGAAGAAAACAGATGGAGCATATCAAGTTATAAATAGTGAGACACTGAAATCATTAAACTCAGCAGCACTTTGCCATTGAATTCAGGCTGAGGTGAGGGCAAGGATCAGACTTCAAAGCATGGCAACAGTAGAAGAATTGTGTATGTTTTTGTAATAGTTCTCAACTATTTTAAAAGCCCTATCAAAGTGTAGAAAAACAGAACAGTCTGGTAATGATTTCAATGGTCTAGGACTCTGCTGACAATTTGCCAGGCACCATGATGCTGGCAGAGTTACACTAAGTACTGTCTTCTCAGCCTGATAAAGAGTCTTTCCTATCTGGAAGCCCCACCATGTCTAGTTTATTGCCAAGATTTTCCAAAAGGAATCACTCCTTTCTTTCTATATGGATAGGTACACTGGGTCTGGGATGGAATTAATTTCCCTCATAGCAACAGTGTGGTCCTGTGTTATGGATTTGTAGCTAAAACAGTGTTGGTAACACACCAGTGTTTTGGCTACTGCTGAGCAGTGCTTGCACAGCCTGGAGGTTCTCTTCTTCACCTTCTGCCTCTGCTCCCAGTGAGTAGGCTGGGGTTGGGCAAGAAGATGAAGGCGACACAACTGGAAGAGCTGAGCTGAATTGAACATAGGTATAGTCCATACCATATGATGTCATGCTTTGCCATAAAAGCTCAGGGAAAGGGGGAGGAAGGGGCAACATTTGTGGTTATGGCTTTTGTCTTCCTACGTAATTGCATGCCAAGGCCCTGCTTGCCAGGTAGTGGCTGGACATTTGTTTGCCCACGAGCAGTAGTGAATAAATTCTGCATTTTAATTTGCTTGTTTATGCAGCTTTTGCTTCACCTATTAAACTGGCATCAATCTCAATCCTTGAGTCTTCTCACCTTCTTCATTTCTCCCCATGCCACAGGAGAGGGAGCAAGGGAGCAGCAGTGGGGTTGCTTGACTATTCGCCAGTGTCAGCCCACCACAATGGAACATAGCTTATATAGTTGTTCAGAGTAGAACAAAAGTAGCTGATGTCTGTGTCAGGGAGTCCTCTATAAGGTTGAATTACTCTACTAAATCACACTATAAATGCCTACTATACAGCAGTAAAACGATTTATTTTAAATATCTTTACACCAAATGATATGATTGTTCTCTCCAGCTCTATGGTACAGTTCCATACTCAGATATTTTCTACTAAAAGCTGCTTTATCATTCTGCTGCAGGAAACGGAGAGTACCATTCAAAAGACTGCAAAAGGGGTGGAAAGTGTGATTCGTGCCACATGTCTGGGTAGGATATGAAGAAATAATATTCTACACTCTCGGTTATCCTTATTCAAATAATTTTCTTTGATTTATGATTAGATTACATGAAAATGGCCACAGGTCATAATAACTAAAGTTGTGGGCCACCTCAGCTTCAATCAGACTATATGTTCCCCATTCCTGCATTCAACATTTTACTCTGATACTTACTGTAGGTTTCCAGAGCCATTTGAGTACCAGGTAGGAGAGATAACTGTCCCATTTTGTAGTAATGGATGCTTAAGGACAAAGGATGTTGAATAGTCTCTGGCAAATGCCTTCTTCTTGCGCAAAGTGGAAAGTGCAGGTATGGTTATTTCGACCTGTATGTTCTCTAGGAGTTTCTTCCAGAGTGTTACTCAGACCCACCCCAGCTACGTATACAAGTATTAAACTCTGTTCATGTTCAAACAAAACTAGACAAAAAGCTTCAAAAAACAAAGAGCTTCAAATCTTGGCTGTATGTCAAAAGCATTAAAAAAGAGCAATGTATCATATATAGTATTTTGTATATATATTGTTCCCTAGCTTGGGATGCCTTGTTTGTGAAATGGGAAACCTACAGAAGAATCAAAGACTGAGATCTAGTTCAATAAGCCGTTTTAACAAAATAGGGTCTTATAAGGACTGTCATAGTCTGTCCCATAAAAATGTCTTGGTGACTCATTTGAACTGCTTTGTCAAGGATATATCAGATACATTCAGATTACCATCAACATAATTCCAACTTTGTGCACAGATATGGCAGAAGGTATAATCACATACAGTTTCTAACTGACTGTCAGACTTCAGAGATGCAGAGATCAAAATAGATTTTTCAATCCTGATTATGAGTTCAAGTCTCCTGAATACAGATATTAATGATGATTTTATTATGTAATTATAAACACCCAAGAGAAGAAGGACCACGTTAACACTTATGTCATAAGAAGCAGAAAGATACTCTCATCATAAAAAAGAATTCTACCATTTCTTTTTTCCATTTTTGGCTACCCTTTAGCTTCAACTTGCATGACTTCACACCCAATCTTTTAGGGCTGTAAATCCAATTTACTACTGTCTGTATGTTATACTAGCTATATTTCTGAATATTACTCTGAGGACAGATTTGAACAAACTAATTCCTCTTTAAGAAAGAGAAAACCCACAAGACAAGCCACAACCATTTGACAGAAAACTTCTTTTTCCTTTGAGGTACCTTTGGATAAAACAGGAAACTCCTATGGACTGTGTTACACAAAGGTCATTAAACTATTTGTAAAAGTTTCTTCTGATTTTAAACTCTAAGAAGTTATACAAATTTTAAAAGAAAGGGGAAAAAAGAAATAAATCTACCTTTACATTCCATATTTGTCTTTCTTACACTGAAACACATTTGTATTCATGATTTACTGCTAAACTTCAGAATCAGGATGATGATTGGCTTGTAGATCACCTAGGGGAATAAACTGAAGGTACAAAGACATGATAAGGGACAAAACCCATTCATATGCTTTTGTTATTCAGTGATAGTTCACTCCTGTATGTAGGTAGCATGTTAGGTAGATATGCTGTTGGCGATTAGATGTTCAACAGTTGTAGGCAGCTTCTGCTGGGATTTTCAAAAACACTGTATGTCAGATCTGTTGCACTGATTCTGAAAATGTCACAGCTAAATGACCTGCACCTTCAAAGGTTTATAAGACTTGAAAATGCAGTATTTTATGGCACCCATAAGGCCAGACTACCAAGTAAACTGCTTGCTTAACGCAACTGGCACAACACTTCTAGCCTAAGATAAATTGCCCATTTATTTTAAAATCCTTAATAATTATTCTTAATAGAATTCTCGAGTTGCCACTGTAAAAGCTTATCTTTTTGTGCACGATTAGCCTCCACTTTGATACACTAGTGGCTTATATTTAATAGAATAATGGTTTGGAGGTTAGTGTTCATAAAGGCTGCTGTAGAAGGGAGTAAAAGCTTAAACATTTATTTTTAGATTTATTTTTACATTTACAGTGTTGTATTTGGCAATACAGTGGGTTCTGGGGTTGAGCCATGTTACCCAGAAGGCTGACATGGCCTTCATAACAGTAAACTACATGCTACAGAAACAAGAAGACTGCAGTTGAAAAATTTAGAACTTAACTATCTGAGGACAAGAAGGGTCTGATTTCAAGAAGAGCTAAGCACCTGATGCTCTTAACTTCATGTAAATTCCCAGTATTAAGGGTTCTGATGGTCAGACTTTAAAAAACATCACTTTGATCCAGCAACAGTCTAACAGCTACCTTGGGAGACTGTAAAAATTTCAACCTTGGAAGTTTTCAAGATCTGGCTAGATAAGTGCGGTTCTGGTGTCCTCAACATAAGAAGGACGTGGAGCTGTTGGAGCAAGTCCAGAGGAGGGCCAAGAGGATGACAAGGGGCTGGAGCACCTCTTGTACAAAGAAAGTTGGGGCTGTTCAGCCTGGAGAAGAGGAGGCTGCATGGAGACCTCATAGCAGCCTTCCAATATCTGAAGGGGGCCTACAAGGATGCTGGAGAGGGACTCTTCATCAGGAACTGTAGTGATAGGACAAGGGGTAATGGGTTTAAACTAAAACACGGGAAGTTCAGGTTAGATATAAGGAAGAAGTTCTTTACTGTGAGGGTGGTGAGGCACTGGAACAGGTTGCCCAAAGTAGTGGTAAATCCTCCAACACTGGCAGTGTTCAAGGCCAGTTTGGACAGGGCATTGGGTGACATGATCTAGTGTGAGATGTCCCTGCCCGTGGCAGGGAGGTTGAAACTAGATGATTTTAAGGTCCTTTCCAACTCAAACCATTCTATAATGCTATGATTCTGTATTTGATTGGCCTGGCTGTGGGTAGAACTCATACTGTACAAATGATTTATGCTGATGAAACAAAAATAAATACCTAACAAAATATAAAGGGATAAAAATATTTTTTTTATTATATAATTTGATAATTTAATTTTCATTCCATTGAACTTATTTGTCTACTTAATCTTCCACAAATTTAATGTGGGCAAATTAAATTCTTATTCATCAGCATGAAACCAGTGTAGCCAACTGAAGTACAAAATCTGCTAGTGGAAAGAGGTATCAGATCAGCCCTGATTTTCTATGTTACAATATATCTTCCTTCATTAGTAAAAGGATATGACTATCTTTGTAGCTGATAAGGTGTTTTAATTGATTTTTAGCATTTTCTCATAGCATTCATTTCTGGCATATTCAGTTCTTTTTTCATTATACAAATTGATGTGAAATTAAACCATGTCCTGAGGAAAGAAAAAGAATGAATCAATAATATTGATATTTTATGCAGAACTTGCAGCGAAGGATTTTAATGGAATTAAAAATACGTTTAGCAAGGTTAGTGCAGAAAATGTGGACAGTATAAATGTTAAAATCAAAAGGCTGTAAAGGTCACTGTGAATAGGATATATGCTTACAGGATATTTTAATAGTTTTTTCCTAAACAGATATCTACAATAATTTATAAAGTAAATTTTGCTCACTTTCTGCCATGTAACCACAAACTCACAGCTTTTAAGGCCAGATAGAAGCCTCCTGTTTTACACAGACATCACAGTTCTAGTTTAATGCCTCTGCAATGAATCCAACAATTTGCTTCGTAACTGTGGTTGTCAATCAAAAATTCCACCGATGGCAGGATAGACCTGATTTGTAAGTTAAGAACCTGTATTTGTCAATGTGACAGCTTGAGTGTACTATCATGTGGAAATCATGTGGAAAGAAGTCGTTAAGAAATAAGGTTTTAAATTTCCTAGAAGTATATTTAGGGTACGCAAGTATTAAAGTTTGTTCCCATTTTTATATAAATCATATGTTTCCAAACAGTCAGAAATTGCAAATCAATACAGGGGAGACTAAACTCAGAGCGGAGTTAGTTGTAAATTTAAATGATTGAAAACAGCAACAAATTAATAAGATTGATAAAATGTTTCTACTAGAAGCTGTTGATTCAGCAAAGACTAAATGTCCTCAGATAGCAGTCTAAATTTACCAAAACCCCATCAATTTTCTGGCAGAAATTTTGGTAATGTATCTGGTAGCATTTCAGAAACCAAACTGGCAGGTGAAGGAAGAGCTCAGAGTTTCTAGGCTCCTTGACACCAAGACAGTTCACCATGAGGACAGAACCAGAGCCAAAGTGCCTCTTTCTTAGCATTTTGGATAGAACAGAGTAAGTTTTCCTGGTGGTGTTCCAACTGTTACATATTTAGCCATAAAGAGAGCTTAGGGATTCAAGTGGAAAAATCTTGTAGTGTGTACTGAGTATCTGAGTCCAAGTTGATCTGAATATTGACTATCGCCTAAGTTAAAATCAAAGAGAAAAATTGATGGGAAAAGGTGAAAACAGTAAATACAGTTTTATTAACATTTGTACCATACTAGAGTCACAATGAATCAAAGTTTTTGAATGTGAACACCAGTTTAGTATTACAGCCAGTATATTAAATTTTAGTAATAGGTTTGCACATCAAAAACACTATCTAGGCCTAAAAGCATCCTAAAATTAATTTTTTCATGTGTTGGCTTGGTCTTAATTTCCATCAAAATGCTTGAGAAACATAACACTAGTTTTAATGACAGATAAACAAGTTATTTATGTGATCCAAGTAGCCTGAATTTATGCTTTTTGATGATTTACAAATATCTAATCAACTGGTGCTTTCACATCTTTTTGTTAAAAACAGTGTAACTAATTAAATTATAAATAAAATATTACATCATAAGTGCTTAGGTTTTAAAATTAGGGTTTTAACTTGGACAAAACCAAGAGAGAATACAGATGGCTACCCATGAATACCCACAGGATACCACACGGCTGTGAGACAGATTCCGAAAGTGACAGTAAATGTGACTTCTGTTCAGCATGCAGAATAAAAAAAAAAAATCAGCAAATTCAACTTACTTAGCAGACACTTGCTTATAGTTAACCAAAATCTCTCTAAAATCCTATCTTCTGCATGGTACATTCATCATTGCAAAGAAATACATCTATCCGGTCAAGATCCAGATGCAAGTGGCTAGCCTGCTTTAGAAAAGCAAAGAATGAGTTACTTTTTTAGTGTAGGTTTGTACAGTAAACTAATACAGGAAGCACTTATTAAGGAATTAGGAAGTTCATGTTTCCATCCTCTGCCTGAGGATATTGAAAACCATGACTCCCGTGTCCTGGAAGGACACCCAGACTCTCAACCATAGAGTTTTTCTGTGGTTTTTTACTGAAACAGTGCCAAAGGCAGAAAAACAAAAGATTCGTTAAGTACAGATGAGAACCTTGTTGTGCCATTAAGCTGCAGCATTTTTCACCTTGAAGAATAGATCCTCTTGTTCTGGTTTCCAAATGAAAAACAGTTTTTGTAATTTAAAGCAAGCAGCTTTAACCACTAACCTGTTAATCATAGGGCATTTGAGGATTAAATGGTAGGTCAGTGGGTTTTTGTAGGACTTCAGGCTTGAATCAAGGCAAAGTACAAAGTCTCTCTGCTTGTGTCTTCTGACAGGTGTGGCCATCAGCAGATACCTTTGAGGATTTGTCATAATACAAATCAGCAAAATGACTAACAATTCGTAGATGATCCTTACATTTTCTGATGCCACAACAATCTTTTAGTATGTGAGAGGAGACCTATTGAGTTAGTTCCTTAACAGGTACACATTAATTTAAATCTGAATTAATGGTTGTCTTATTTCATAGTTTTCTAATACAAACTGCAGTGATGTCACGATTTACTAGCATCTTTAATGGATGTACCTAGTTAAATTACAATACACTTAATAGATATTTGAATACAAATATAAGAAGGTTACAAATAGTGCTGGGTTTCTGCTTTATTAAATTATGGCATACTTTTGGCATCACTTCACTTTAATTTTAATTTTAGTTGACCAAAGCTTAGGAAGTATTCTTTTGAAAGAGATGAACAATGGAGACTTAAGGCTTCTTACTGAATTAAATTAGGAGAGTTCCAATGTCCCTTTCAGTATCCAGATTTCACTCCAAGATCAGTTGTTCTATAATAGCTTACAGACCTCTACTTCTTGCAACTGTCCAAAGTTTCTCTTGGTTTTATCTTTCAATCTGAAGAAGTAAAATGTCTTTCACTGATTTCAAGTCTTGCAAACCTCTTAATTAACCACTATAAATAAATAATTCACTCATGTTTTAAAACATAGCATTTATTAATGCTTTGAAAGAAAGAAAAGAACAAAACAGAACACACACACTCCACTCAAGAACAGACAAATCCTAACTGTTAAAAGCAGCAGGTTTTTGGGTGTCTGGCAGTGCAAGTTATAAGTGAGATATCTAGAAAAAGATTAAGTCCAATGTACTCTCTTCAAGCAGTTGTGGTATTTAAAATGCCACCTACCTTGAGCAGTCATGTTTTATTTAGATCCTTAAATCACTGTCTTTTGGACATTTTCTTCTCAGAACAGTGGCTAATCCTCTCCTCTCCCTAATCCCTCCTGAAGTGCCTACATCTCCTCTGTATTTTATGAAGAATTTAAATGTACTTAGGTCCATGAATTTTATTAAGCTCTTTCCAAAACACATGGGAAGTTTTGAATGCAGCAAACCCAGTACACAATGGACATTCAGCTGCGCAAGAAGTCACCTGAGCTAGCCAGTAGGAAAAACTGGCAATGAAGACATCTGCTAGAGTATTAATTGAAACCAGTAACACTGACTTCCAGGTGGATATGCTAACATTTACTTTCTCCCCTCCTTCTTGTCCAATATTTGGTTCTGCATATGTATCTAGTTTGTTTGTTATAAGAGTCATCTGAAACTTGCATTTGTGTTACCACAGACAGAAAAGAAATTTGAGCATTTATAGAATCATAGAATCATAGAATCATAGAATCGTAAGGGTTGGAAAGGACCTTAAGATCATCTAGTTCCAACCCCCCTGCCATGGCCAGGGACACCTTGCCCTAAACCACGTGGCTCAAGGCTCTGTCCAACCTGGCCTTGAACACTGCCAGGGATGGAGCATCCACAACCTCCCTGGGCAACCCATTCCAGTGCTTCACCACCCTCACTGTAAAGAACTTCTTCCTTATATCTAGTCTAAACTTCCCCTGTCTAAGTTTGAACCCATTACCCCTTGTCCTACCACTACAGTCCCTAAGGAAGAGTCCCTCCCCAGCATCCCTATAGACCCCCTTCAGATACTGGAAGGCTGCTATGAGGTCACCACGCAGCCTTCTCTTCTCCAGGCTGAACAGCCCCAACTCTCTCAGCCTGTCTTCATACGGGAGGTGCTCTAGCCCTCTTATCATCCTCGTGGCTCTCCTCTGGACTCGCTCCAACAGCTCCATGTCCTTTTTGTGTTGAGGACACCAGAACTGTACACAGTACTCCAAGTGAGGTCTCACGAGAGCAGAGTAGAGGGGCAGGATCACCTCCTTCGACCTGCTGGTCACGCTTCTTTTGATGCAGCCCAGGATACGGTTGACTTTCTGGGCTGCAAGCGCACACTGCCGGCTCATGTTAAGCTTCTCATCAACCAACACCCCCAAGTTCTTCTGTGCAGGGCTGCTCTGAATCTCTTCTCTGCCCAGCCTGTAGCAGTGCCTGGGATTGCCCCGACCCAGGTGTAGGACCTTGCACTTGGCTTGGTTAAACTTCATAAGGTTGGCATCAGCCCACCTCACAAGCGTGTCAAGGTCCCTCTGGATGGCATCCCTTCCCTCCAGCGTATCAACCGAACCACACAGCTTGGTGTCGTTGGCAAACTTGCTGAGGGTGCACTCAATCCCACTGTCCATGTCGCCGACAAAGATGTTGAACAGGACCAGTCCCAACACCGATCCCTGAGGGACACCACTCGTTACAGGTTTCCAACTGGACATCGAGCCATTTACCACAACTCTTTGCGTGCGGCCATCGAGCCAGTTTTTTTATGCACCGAGTGGTCCATCTATCAAATTGATGTCTCTCCAATTTAGAGACAAGGATGTCGTGCGGGACAGTGTCGAACGCTTTGCACAAGTCCAGGTAGATGACATCAACTGCTCTGCCGCTGTCCATCAGTTCTGTGGCTCCATCATAGAAGGCCACCAAATTGGTCAGGCAGGATTTCCCCTTAGTGAAGCCATGTTGGCTGTCACCAACCACCTCATTGTTTTTCATGTGCCTTAGCATGTTTTCCAGGAGAAACTGTTCCAAGATTTTGCCAGGCACAGAGGTGAGACTGACTGGTCTGTAGTTCCCCAGGTCTTCCACCTTCCCCTTCTTGAAAATGGGGGTTATATTACCCTTCTTCCAGTCATCGGGAACTTCACCTGACTGCCAGGATTTTTCAAATATGATGGACAGTGGCTTAGCAACTTCATTCGCCAGCTCCTTCAGGACCCGTGGATGGATTTCATCAGGTCCCATGGACTTGTGCACGTTCAGGTTCTTAAGATGGTCTCGAACCTGATCCTCTCCTACAGTGGGCCTAAGGTCTTCGTTCTCACAGTCCCTGCATTTGCTTTCCAAGACTTGGGTTGTGTGGTCAGAGCATTTGCTGGTGAAGACTGAGGCAAAGAAGTCATTAAGAACCTCAGCCTTCTCCAAATCCATGGTAGCCAGTTCTCCTGATAGCTTCTGGAGAGGGCCTACATTGTCCCTAGTCTGTCTTTTATTTGCTACGTATCTATAGAATCCTTTCCTGTTATCTTTCACATCCCTTGCCAAACTTAATTCTAGCTGGGCCTTAGCTTTCCTAACCTGGTCCCTACCTTCTCGGGCAATGCTCCTATATTCTTCCCAGGCCGCCTGTCCTCGCTTCCACCTTCTATAAGCTTCTTTTTTCCCTCTAAGTTTCCTCAGCAGCTCCTTGTCCATCCATGGAGGTCTCCTGGCCCTCCTGCTGCACTTTCTTCTAGTCGGGATGCAACACTCTTGAGCACATAGCAGGTGATCCTTGAATACCGACCAGCAGTCTTGGGCCCCCCTGCCCTCTAGGACTGTATCCCATGAAACCTTACTAAGGAGGTTCCTGAAGAGGCCAAAGTCTGCTTTCTTGAAGTCCAGGGCAGTGAGCTTGCTGCACGCTCTTCTCACCGTCCTGAGGATCTCAAACTCAACCATCTCGTGATCACTAGAGCCAAGGCTGCCCTGGAGCGTCACATTTCCAACCAGTCCCTCCCTGTTGGTGAGCACAAGGTCCAGTATGGCACCTCTCCTCGTCGGCTCCTCTACTGCTTGAAAGAGGAAGTTGTCTTCCACACAATCGAGGAACCTCCTGGATTGCTTGTGCCGGGCCGTACCGTCCCTCCAACAGATGTCAGGATAGTTGAAGTCCCCCATGAGGACCAGGGCCTGCGAGCGTGAGGCTGCTCCTATCTGTCTGTAGAGCGCTTCATCCACAGAGTCCTCTTGATCAGGCGGCCTGTAACAGATCCCCACCGTAATGTCCCCCGTTGCTGTTTTCCCTTTGATCCTGACCCACAAACACTCTGTTACCTCATCACCTGCCCCCAGACAGAATTCCATACTCTCTAGCCTATCACCGACATAGATAGCAACACCCCCTCCCCGTCTGCCTGGCCTGTCTTTTCTAAACAGCCTGTAACCTTCCATTCCGACATTCCAGTCATAGGAGCCATCCCACCATGTTTCTGTGATACCAATGACATCATATTCCTGTAGCCTTGCACACATCTCTAATTCCTCTTGCTTGTTCCCCATACTACGGGCGTTTGTATAGAGGCACCTTAGCCGAGCTCCAAATGGAGCCGACTCAATGGCTGGGGCAGCTGGAACATCTCTGCATCGCTCCAAGCACTTATTACAGGTGCTGGCAACTGACCAGGAATGTTGGGATGGATCAATGCTCCCCTCCCCCAACACATCTAGTTTAAAGCTTTCCTGACCAGCCTGGCAAGCCTCCTACCAAAACAGCTCTTCCCCTTTTTTGTCAGACCAGCTCCACCAGCCTCCAGTAGATCTGCCCTCCCAAATCGAGTCCCATGTTCTAAATAGCCAAACCCCTGACTATGGCACCACCATTCTAACCATTTATTAACCTGCCAAACACGCCTAGCTTTTTTAAGGTCCTCCCCTTTGCCCTGGAGAATCGATGAAAAAACTATCTGAGCTCCAGAGCCCCTAACCACCTCTCCCAGGGCTCTGTAGTCCTTCTTAATGTTTTCCAGGCTACTGCTATCTATATCTCTAGCACCCACATGGACCACTAGGAGGGGGTAATAGTCAGCAGGACCTACTAGAGCAGGCAGCCTCTCAGCAACATCCCTGATCCGAGCCCCTGGCAGGCAACACACCTCCCTCGAGACGGGATCAGGCCGGCAGATGAGTGCCTCTGTGCCTTTCAAAGCAGAGTCCCCTACTACTATGACCCTCCGCTTTTTCCTGGAGGTACCAGTAGCGATCCTCTTTACTGGTGCATCAGCAGGATGCTCATTAGGTGTGGTGGGTGCTTTCTCATTAGCCCCCTGCAGAACTGCAAAGCGGTTCTGGGTGGGGACATCAGATTTAGGAGGAAGCCCCTTGTCGTTAATTGTCCTCTTCCTCCTTTTTTGTTAGTTTTTCTCGTGACTAATTCCCAGCTTCCTGGGTTGCTGCCCTCCTTCTTTCCTATATGAGCAGTGCTAGACATTTGCAGCCCCTGCGCAGTTTGGGCCTGGAGCAAGCAGTTTGGGCCTGGAGCAAGCAAGTCCCACATTTTCTTACTACCCCTTTGGTAGGAGAATTAAAGTCAGGGCTGAAAGACTGAGGAGAAGTTACATCTTTTCTGGAGTTTAAAATTACATAACAATGATGCTCTGCAAGAAAAAGTGTGGGGAATGTAAAGCAAACCTGGCAGAATTAAGTGCAGGTGATTTGGCTTTACCAAAATTTTCATGCTGCAACAAAATCTCTCAGTCATTTAGGTGCTATGAGAATTAATTTAGTGGAAGTATAAGAGTGAAGAGATTTTTGATATCAAGATACTGTCAATTCACAGTATGTATGTATTACGCACTGATATTTGGCTGTGTCTCCAGAGCATTTTCCAATGAACAGTTGAAATGCTGTCTTGGTAACAGACATGACAGTATTTAAAAGATGAAATATGTATAAGTATGAACTCAATGATGTACTGATTGAAAACAGTGAGGAAACTGGTATCTGGGGTTTAGAAGATCTAAGTTTAGAGACTTAAGCATACCGTATTCCTAATGGAATGGCTAGAGCATGTGTATAGTTCAGTGCAGGTTTAAGGTCCCACAAAACTCATAGAACATTTAGTAGATGATGATTAAATTTCATGCCTTAACATTTGCATTCTCTTTACATCGTCCCAACTACCGAAAGAAGCAGTTACAGGGGAAAATTACCTTTTACTTTGAGACATCACAGAAGTATAAGAAGTTTCTTCAACATACTACATTTTCTTTCCATTTGTAGGACTAGTAGTTATAAACCAGCATTTAATAGACACATACTCAAAAATGGAAAAATAGTAAATATTGACTTTAATCAAAATAAGGAAAGATTATCATAGCTTTCATGACATTGATTAATCTTATTTAAAAAAACCAAACATTCTGTCAGTATAGTTTGTTTACCTCTTAATGTTTTTGACAAGTATAAAATATTCTGCAGGAGGCTAGGTGGTGGTCTAGTTGTCACAAATCAACCATACACCACTGAATTACTTAAATTAGCTGCATGGTGATATGTATCTACTGCAGTTCTCAATCCCTGACAGTCATTTTCTCATACCCAAGGTTCCCAGTTTTGCAAAAAATCACTTTCAGTAAGAAGAACCCAAAGTATAGCACAAATAAACATCTCACTTGGGTCTGTGGGGTTTTGTAGTGTGTGAGCTATTTCTAGTTCGAGCTCTCAAAGAAATTTTTCTTTTTTTCTCATGTCACTGATAAGGTGCCAGTGATATATGGATCAGTTGTAATTAAAGTACCATTATGACTTCAATATAGTAACAATTGATTGTAAATCAACTTAACCTGATAAAGTTAGTATCTCAGCCAAAAAAACCCCTGTATCTGTCATTCTATTCTATTCTAAAATGAAAGCCCTAATTTCCATCAATATAAAACACTGTCCAGGTCAGCAAGAATCCCAGCAGTAAGTCCAACAAACAGTTCACTCACTTTTCTATATGGCAGATTCCCAGCATATATTCATTGTCTTCATATACGTGTCAAAAGCAGAGATTTCTCGTCCTTACAGCTCAGGGCAGAAGAGGCCTTTGAATGATCCCATTCCCGAAAAAACAAAACTCCCCTTTCTCTAGTAATGGAGCCTTTTCTACTTTGCCTCTGTTTGAAGTGATAAGATTTTGTAACCAAGGAAAACTTGTGGTGTTCATCAGTCCTCTTCACTCTCATACTGTCAGTGTGAGATTTGAACATTTTAGCTTCCTATCTAGATATATCCTGGCTTCCCCTTTAGCAACTAAACCCAGATAAACCTATTATTCTTCACATCATTTCCAACGACTAAGAAGAGTATGTGATCTTAACTCTTGTCAGATTTTGTTAGACTTGGTGCTCCTGCAAAATAAGCAAACAGTTTCTTTAACAAGATAATTGAACTAGCTGGGGAGAAAAATGCCTAATACAGTAGCTACTGCAGAAACTGTCGTATCACCCTGCTACTCAGATTCACATTTGAAAAACCCTGACATATCTGTAAATCAATGAGCTATTTTTATTTGTTTACCTGTTGGTAAGCTGGTGAAACTTCAATTATATTTATAAATGCTCATATCTCCTGTATTAAGAACAGCGAGTTCAATACAAAGCACACCTGAGCCCACTGAATTTTGTCAGATATTTATGTCAACTCATTAGCCATCTTTTCAGACTACTTCACCTCAGCTTCAGTTTCTTAATGAAAAACAGTCATTTCTCCTGCTGACTTGATTTACTGTCTTACTGAATTTCATACTTGTCTATGTATAAGATAAATTCCCCGTTCTGTTACATCTCCTCTCTACTTTGTAGAGTATTACAGCCAAAAAGTTTATCCACTTTTGCTGTCTATACACCTGAATATTTTAGCAAGCGGTGGACCTGAACTAGGACACCAAGTTGATGCTTCTTTGTATTTTAAATACATGGAGATACAGTACAAATTTAGATCAAAAGTATCCAATATTAAACATAAATTTGTGTAATGGTTACTTAATTTTATGTTATTCTTTCTTTTAGATATATGTGTAAGCAAAGTCAAAATAATGCATAGTCAGAGAAGTTATTGCTGGGGAATCAGCATAATTCAGATCATATTCTAAGTCCATTTTCAAGAGTGTAGTTGCTGTATAGGGAAAATTTTACCCAAGCAACCTCTGCCCCATGAAGTTGTTCATTCTGAGGAAGATTTAAATCTGGTAAAATGACTAGAACTAGACAACAGCTTCACCTTGGCATAGCCCAAACTATTTAAGATATTGTGTAGAGCACAGAAGTGGTGAATTTCTTCAGCTGCTAGTTGCTGCTGGAAGATCACTTGGATACAAGGCAGGGTGGGTAGTTGCACATATCTGTGGTGCTGAGGCTCCATGACAGTTTGGAATAAAATGTCTTGTGTGTTCTTTTGGGGAAAGTTTAGTACAGGATAAAGACAGTTTGAAAGTATGGCCTATCCTGTCCTTTTAAAGATCTGTTTTTCAGGATCAGGTTCTGTTTTGTCTTGCTTGGTGGTGCATACACACATACTCTCCCCTAACACTGACATGCATGCACTTATATACGCAGGCTGATGTGGCAGAACTTCCTAAAAGACGATGTTTGAACTGCCGCAGATCTAACTATAAAGGCTTGTAGGAGAACAATTTAATTTTTTGATCTGGGTTACATCACTGCTCAAAGCAGTATTTTTATGATTTCTTTAAAAGCCTGGGCTAGCTCCAGGCCCTGTGTCCCACAGGCTTTGCAGCTTTCGTCTACCTTACCTCAACTTCCTTCTATAAAAAGAGAATCTGCCAGCATCCAGCTACAGCATGTTGTAGGAGTTCTCAATTCCTCCTTCCACAGGGTTCCTGTAGCTCATGGCTTCTTTACATCCTGCTCTGAACTCTATTCCACCCAGCCCAAGCTGCACCCAGCAGGTCATAAGCTGTTGCAGCTTATGACATCCTATTTCTCTGCCGTAAAACTTCAACTTTCTGCTTTCTGACAGTTTGCCCTTGATCTGATTCCTGACTTCGCAGAATTCAGTATCACAGCCTGCCACAGATGGTGTGCCAAGAAAGGTGAACACATCTGCTTGTACATCCTGGCTAGGTCAGCAGAAAGAGAACTGATGTACTAAAATTTACTTTGGGGGATTCTACCTTTCCTTCATCCAATATAATCAAATAAACTAGTGAAATAATCCCTAAACTGGCTATTTTGCCTCCTATGCTTGAGCCCATAGCACACCTTCTCAGTTCTTCCTGGTATGTGTTACAATCACATTTACTAGAAAAATCTAGTTGAATTCATTTTAACTCTAAATGGTTAACAAAATACAGTTGGATTTTCAAGAGCTAAGTTGGATCTTAGGAATAAGACTTAACTAATCTATAGTTAGGGGCAAAACTCAGTGTTTGGAATGAAAGACTTCACCCAAGCAGGCTTTTATTTCCACCAAGAGTTAGACCAGGTTCTAATACTCTAGAAAATGGCACCCTTTGCCTTTGTAAAGTGTTAAAGACTTGGTGGTTTCTTTATGTAGACCTCATATCAGCTGAGTAAGAGGCAGCTGGGGTTTGTATGGTAATAAGAGTTAGAATTCATTGCCAGGGGTAGGAAAATTAACACAATAAATTATAATGCCAAATAAAATTGTCAAGATGCATTTTTGAAAACTTGATGATTTTTCAAAAATATTTTCTCTATCTTTCACAATGATTAGATGTGACTAAACAACTGGCAGAAAATGAAAGTGCTAATTGTGAGTGTCTGGGTAGCTACACAAATTAACAATAAATTTGTGTTCACAGATTAAGAAATACAAAGACTATCCTGATGGGAGAATGAAGTCTTACTGCACAGTACAAAACTGCAGGTTAGGGAGCATGTTCCAAGAGTTAGAGTAAAAAGCTTGCTTAAGCTCCAGTAGAACAGAACTCCAGAAAACCATTGCCAAAATTTATGTTTGAGCCTCATAGTTTAGCTAGTTTTTATTTTGATCACTTATTACTTTTTTAAACACTATCTACACCTATGCAAAATTTATCACTTTGTGTGTAGAACTTTTACAGCCTTTTGTACCTTCAGTTTGTTTTGAGTAACCCCATTGAGTCAGAAGACACACAGTGCTGCTATCAATTTATTTCTTCTGCATCTGTGCTCCTACAACTTCTCAGCAAGGCTGGTGACCCTAATTCTAGACATGTTCAGCTCCAGAAGCCTCTAAGATGAGGTAAGCAGGGAATGTCCAAGAAATTGGTACACAAAAAATGTTGATTCAAATAATGCGTTCCTGTACACTGCCACAGGATTGGGTTGCTGAAAGTATGCATGGATTTGCATACTTTCCTGTGGCAGCAGTTCCACAGGATTTAACTTGAACTGACTCCACACCATTTCATAGCACAGAAGTTGCTCTGCTACAGCACAGAGATTTTGCCTCTACTATTTTGTAAATTAGTGACTATTTTGTCTTAATTCACCTGATACCCAGTATCTTGACTATTGAGAGCAATGAGAAGAATGGCATCTCTTGAAATATGGCTCCAGGATAATGAAGAATCATGTAAAATTTCTTAGGAATTATATTCCACTGATCTATTACAGAAGGAGAATATAAGCCAACCTCTAACTAATGAGGGTTTTGACAGAGTTCTTTTTGTGGGAGTTCCTAATTACCTACCATTTTTTATTCCATTGTCTGTAGCAGTTACTGATTTCTGATCATGTGATATGCAATCATGTGGCCTTGCTACATCTATTCCTATTGACTATGTGGCTGATTCTTCACCAAACAATTTTCAGAGGCAGAAATAAATTGGCAGTGGAACTGCTTACATGGAGTAACGTTGCTTTGCAGACATTTTTGAGGACGAATCCACTCATCAGATAAAAGATTTCTGCCAGTAAGGTTTAAGATGGCTTTAAGGTGGCCTCCAGGAAAGCAAGCATACAGATAGATGAAGTGGGTGGGATATACCATGTGTGGAAGTGCAAGGTATATAAAATAAATACTGTAAGGTGCTTAAGGTGGCTATTCTAGAGCCCATAAAGGGGTGCTCTTATAGCTCATGGGTGTACATGTTCATTGTCAGTTGATACCCATATCTAAGAATCATTAAAATAGACCTTCATGACTAAGAAAGGGACAAAGATCGTATTCATAGAACACAGAACAAAGTTATCCGAGTCATTTTTAGGAACCTAAATAGGTTTCTTAAGTTCAGATCCTGGTTGAGAGAGTGTCCTTTTCTAATCAATGGAAACCACCCGAGAAAGATTTGGCCCGTAGAAGGGCGGAATCATCTTCTAGAGATACTTGATTCACTTTTCACTGCAAGTGTCTTATTCTGCCAATTCTAGAAGAACTCCAGATCAACTAGGCTCCCGGGAATCTCAATTAAATACCTAAAATCTGTCAGAGTAAAATGGCCCCAGGAAAGAGGTTCTAAAAACTTCAAATGCACCAGGGTCTGTTGTAATTCAGTTAATGGACTTTCAAATTAGTCACAAAATGTGATCAAAGCATCACATTGAGGCACTATTAAGAGGCATACACTTTGATCACAACTAATGAGGTGCAAAAGCAGAAAAAAGACAAAACTTCAGTGGAATGAAAGGATAATTAAATGTAAGAATTAATCTTCCTCCATACTGCTTATTGACAGGGCAGAAGTCAGTATTAGTGCATATTTAGACAGACATTATTATCTAATTCTCTAACCAGTTCTTTTCATAAAAGCTGGAGCTACTTTTTCTGAGCATAAAAAAGATCTAATTGTGAGTGTCTGGTCAGGCTTAAATGTTTTTTGGTTTTTTTTTTGCCATATCAGGACTCAAGTATGAAGTTTAAATTCCAGGGTCTAGAAAAACTGGTGAGGATTTACTCCAACAAAGGACTAACACCGACAGAATACTGTACCCGTTGATTAATATTTGTATCCCGCTGTGAGATATTAAATAAAAGTGCCCCATTTATTGAGAGAAAACCAGAAAACTGTGGGTTAAATGTTTTTTATAGTATGGTTTTATAGTAAAAAAACTAATACTTTTACACAGTGCCTCTGGTTCAGTGATAAGAAATGTGGTATTGGTGTGGTTTGTAAGGCAAAGGAGTATAACCATGCTACTGGGCATAAAGGATGAGCCCTCTGTGCTCTGGTGAACTAGCACAATAAATATATGTGATAATAAAGCCAGATTTAAAGGGAATTTAAAAGCTGTTAATTTATCACCATTTATCTTCCATTTCATTGAACTGAAAAAGGCTGAGCTACCATAAAGAAAATAAACCATATAAATTATGCTGAATGAACAGCTCTGAAGTATCACCACAACTGTTGGCAGTATGAAAAATAATAAATATAACACAAATAATACTCAAGGTCTTAGGTGAAATTTCAACCCAGCAGAACTTTACCAGCAGCAGCTGAGGTGATACACATTTTTGTAAACAGTGTAACAATCTTTATTCTCCATTTCCCTACCATCAGCTACATCTAGCAGCAGTGGCAGTGTGTAAATATTATACAATAAATAGTATATAATTATGTAGTATACATATAGTATACTATACTTGAGTAGGTATAGTATAGTATACTATAGTGTATAGTATAAATATGCTACATAATGATATTTATACTTTACATATAGTTCTATAGTATATAATTTATAGTATATATGTTAGTATATATTATTAATACAATTATTGTAACATGTATTATAAAACCTAGATTCACTAATATTCATGTCACATTTTAGTAAGTGACACGTGGTAATCTAAATAATGGTGTGTAGTCTGTAGCCTGAATAAGATACAGTATTTTACTGACCACTTCTTTATTGAATTAGAATATTCGTATTTTTAAAGTCCAAAGATCTGGAGGAAAACAACCTGTGCCTTTCATCTTGTGAGCATTAAAGCTACAAAAAACCTGTACATTTGCCAAGTTTGTTGCATAGATAGAATTCCATTTATACTTTCTGAGAATGTCACCCATGGCGCTATGGTTTTCAACCTTTTCTCATTGGTGAATGATGGACTGTACCATGAAATAAAAGATAACAAATCTAAACATGCTTTTAAGCTTGATAAATATAAATGCTTTTAAAGTGTGAATTAGAGTTACCCTGTGGAGCCTATTGGCATAATGTCACTGATCCTAAAAATTTATCAAGGGTTATTTGGGGTTGGACAAGATGACCTACAGAGGTCCCTTCCAGTTTCAACCATTCCATGATCCTGGGGTTAAAAAGTTTAACAGTTTAAATAGCAAAAAAGTAGTACAGTCATAAATTCATAGGAATTTGTAAAAATACACTGGAGGGGAAAAAAAATCACCTGCATTATGCGAAATTCCATAGAAAAAGTAGAAAGAAATATTCCTTAGAGAAGTATTATTTTTTTAAGTTTGCACTTTAAATCATTGTTCATAGAATCCCAAATCCCTGCTGTAATAGATATTCTAAAATGTATTAAGATAACAGTCACTTCTGATAGGAATTTTCAGGACACAGACTCCAGCTACAGTGGAGAATTTATTTCGGAAGTGTTACTGAGTTATGTGTTAGATTATTTTAGCTATGAATATTCCTTCTTTTCAGTTATCTAGTTTTAATTTCCTATTTTTTCAACTGTTAGATTTTTAAAATACTTGATATGATAGTGTGTTGCTCTATGTCTTCTTGATATTATATGAAGTTGATGGACTTTTTGATCCATAAGTTTAATTTTAGTATAGTAAAACCTCAAGATCTATGCTATGTATTCATTCATTACACCTGTATGTTATCTCTACCAAAGAAATGTCTTTTTGTTAGAAACTCTAGGTAAATGTAAAAAGAGGCCATGCTTGTAGATAGATGTAGGTGGGTACTTTAAAATGCCAAAATCAGTTAATTAAGACTATGATACAAGTTCCAAACCATCGAAAGACAGCATCTTTCTTACTATATGTCTTCAGGGAAGAGTGCAAATTATGCAAATATTGAACATGAGGAGGAACATTTGTAAAGAGTGAGCAATGGGTCACATCTCACTCAACTATCCAAAGTTTTTGCCTACTATTGATGTGACTGTGTCTACAATCATACCTATGCAGTCTTAATTCTCCACCAGCATGGAAACATTTCATAAAAAAGTTTGAAAATTTTTTTCTCCTTAACACTCTGACAAGAGAGGAAAACATCACTTCCAAAGTATCGGTTTTATTATTCTGAAGAAAGATACAAGTATCACATGATAAAGACTACATTCAATATTTTTAAATTATGACATACAAAAGCACCATTCAATTAGTGTTAGGTAAATTTTTATATCTATGTATATCTGTATGCCATTAGCATACATTCTTCTCTGAGCAAGAGAAAAAATAAAAATTTCCTTCAGAGACAGCAAGTGTTGGGAAAGCACGAGTGATGTTCATGGCCAAAGAAATGAGTCCTAGAACACAACCTGCTCTGTGAACTTGAGCAGTGTGTTAGTCTGATATAAACACTTCAAACTAATATCTGGAAAATTTAAGAGTGTGATTAAATATGGATGTTTTGTATATATATATATATGGGTTTATGGAGTAAATTCAAAAGCTGAGTGTTATTCTTTATACCAGGCAAGTGGCAGTTTTCAAGCTAACAAAAGCTTTGGCTGGGAGATAGATTATTAAGCTGCATTTCATTGCCCTATTTGAAGCAGAAAAGAAAGTAACAATCCAACTATGAGAAGATGATAACAGAAGATTTGATAGCTAGATGCTTCTGTAGATAACTCTGCGAACCACTAGTGTGTTTCTGGGTATTAAGAATTAACAGAGGCCCATCACATCTTCTTCTTCCCTTTTCTGAATCTCAGAAAGAAAGGGTGATATACCCAGGACTGTGATGTTTTCTGGCTTTTGTTAACAAAGGGGTTCTTCAGGTTGAAGGCTGATGATATCCTTATATTTGTATCCACCCTTTTCAAAGCATCTCGGTATGTACAGTTATTCTCAGTTTTAACCAGAGACTGTGAACTTTCTGAAATCTTAGACTAAGAAGTCTCTCTTTTGATTTGCCTCTTAATTGCTTTCATATTATAGGAATTGTATTAGCTTCTCTTCATTCACCAGCATTCCCTTTGGTTACCCATAGGTAATAAGCTGTTCTCATCCTTTTATATGGGCTCCAGCAGCTTTTACAATTCTAAAATGTATACCTTTAGTCCTGAAACTGTCTCTCTTTTAAGCTGCTTTAGTGAACAAATGGAAAAGAAAGATTATTTATTGAAATTCTGGGCTTTTTGGTAAGGCAAGAAAATAAAACATCAAAATTACTGAATTAATTGAGTAAAGCAGCAGCTTGTTCCTATGCCAAATTGTCAGTGAAATTGAAGAGATTTTTTTTTAAAAAAGCAAACATGTAAAATCCAATGAGTATTTGTTTATAATACTGATCGACATGTCCAATAACCTTTGTTATCATTTCCATGACCAACTGTGTTTTTCAAAATTTCTAAATTAGTAAATTGCTCTTTGGCCACAGATTTTATGATTGACAGGTGGTGGCTGTGCAATGTATTTTGGAATAACTACAGCTGACAGACTGCAGCTGTAGGTGGGTAGTACATTTAGCTGGCCAATCTCAGTGT
The DNA here is from genome assembly GCF_004027225.2 of Strigops habroptila. Taxonomy (NCBI): domain Eukaryota; kingdom Metazoa; phylum Chordata; class Aves; order Psittaciformes; family Psittacidae; genus Strigops; species Strigops habroptila. Next base: position 18,214,158 of record NC_044283.2, read on the forward strand.
TCTGGCCACATATGAATAGCACAGAGTATAAGATGGGGTTTTTTTGTTTGTTTCCTATTAATGATTATAAAATTAAATACTCTGAGTGTGAATACATAAATTTTTAAAAAAAGACCAGTTCTTCAGGTGGTGCAAACTGTATTCACTTGACTGGTCAAGCATGGAGCAAATAGAAACATCTTGATTTAGACCAACTGAGGATGTGACCATTAGTGCACAATCCAAAGTCACAGAAAGATGTAAAAAAACTCCACTACAATTTGTAAAAATTTAGTATTTTGTCTTCTCCATGCAGAACGAAAAAACTTTGGTATGTTCTATTGGTTTTATCCATCAGCTAGCAAAATAGAATCTCAGGCTCTGACTAGACTCTGCAAGATGCTCTCATAACATGAATAAATGATCTGTATTTATTGCAAGTGCACCAGCAGGCTACCAGAAAGATAAAAAATGTGCCGTATAGCATTTAAAGCTTGAAAAAAATGGTATATTCAGTTCTGCTTCTAAGCAGGAGCCAAAAAGAAAACATTTTTTCACATATCCCAACAGAAGGCTTCATTGTGCTCAAAGATGAGTAAAGTTTTAGAGAAAATAGGGACAGGATTTAAAGGGATTCTAATTTATGGAATCGTAGAATGGTTTGGGTTGGAAAGGACCTTAAGATCATCTAGTTCTAATCCCCCTGCCATGAGCAGGGATGCCTCACACTAGACTAGGTCTCAACCCAGCCTTCTCTTCTCCAGGCTGAACAGCACCCATTTTCTCAGCCTGACTTCGTATGGGAAGTGTGCCAGCCCCCTTATCCTCATGGCCCTCCTCTGGACTTGCTCCAACAGCTCCATGTCCTTCTTATGTTGAGGACACCAGAACTGCACAGAGTACTCCAAGTGGGGTCTCACGAGAGCAGAGTAGAGGGGCAGAATCACTTGATGCCTTAGATACAAACACAAAAAATGTGCTTATTTTCTGATAATTCTCATCCTAATCAAATTATGGTCTACCTGTCTGTAACAGGGTTGTCTGCTTCATAAGGTCCAAAAGCTCTAGGTTAACGAGCCCTGTTCAGGCATCCCATCTAACCAGCCCATGATTTAAGAGGAAGAAGGTAGCTTCTATAAGAAACTGGGTGAAATAAGGGCTAGCAAACTATATTTGAAGATGGAACTTAGCCAGTTGTGTTGAATGCAATAGTCAAATGAGTGCGAAGTTGCTGAAGATGATTTTGGTCTCGACTTCTTACAGTGGGTTTGGGTTTTTTGATGCTGAAGGTTCAGGGAAAGGTGGCAGCTATGAAGAAAAACTTTGTGAAGAGGTATTTAAGGAGAAGGAAAAGTGCTGTTTGGAAGCTGCAAGCAGAAAATGACTGTGAAAGGGAATGTGGTCACCAAGATACCATGCAAGAAAATGCGGCAGATTGGTAAGAATAATGGCCAGACAGGAACTTTGCAGAATGGAGAAGTCATAAAGCCAGTCATAACATCACTGCCTTCCATGTTGGAAAAGTGCTAAAAGCTGCTGGCAGAATGGCAAAGGGTGGGAGAAACATATTCTTTTCTAGCACTCAGAGTAGGGTAAGAAGTAGAACTAGGAAGATGTCTGAGCGCTTCTAAATCAGCATGTACAGAAAATGAAGCGAGGATGGAAAAGAAGGGTAACAAACTTTCCCTTCATTTAAGTAGTTCATTTTGAAAGCAAAGTATTGTGTGGTGTGAAAGAAAATGATTGACGGCAAAGAACTGAAGGGAGACCCAAAAATGAAGTGCTAGCTGGAATCGATCTTACTGTGTGTGCAATAGGAGTACATTGATAGGTGATTGTTATTGAACTCTGCCTCTGGTCAGCTGATGTGTGAGATGAACTCTGAGAAACAGAGGCCAAGTAAGGGAGCAGCTGAGGGGGCGGAAAGTCATCTGGCAAGGAATGAGGGAAGAAATGTGTTTGTATTACAGGACTTGGCCTGATTTTGAAAAAGACTTTAAGAGGGGTATGTATAATAGCATTGTGAGGACTCAAGACTAGCAGTTCAGTTAATTGTGCTACTTCACTAGTGTAGGGAACTAGAGAGATAGGAAAGCAGGCAATTTAGGCCTCGTGGGTGGTTGGAGGGGGAGGATGAAAATCAGTACACACATTTTTCATACAGTCTGTCTGCAACTCATTATATGCCATGAGGTTCTGAGGTATACTACTACCATATGGTGTTCTGAGAGACGTGGATGCCCTACACAATGCAAAAATTGAAAACCGCCCCCATTCGAAGTCATTTATAATGAGTGATGTCTCAGTATGTGTCTGTATAACCTGGAGCACAAGCTACCAGCAGTAAGTAATGGCTACACTGTTTACTGTGATGAAGATTAATGTCAACATTTTATCTTTTTCCTCTGATAATTCGGTCCAGATAAAAATTTGTGATTCACTTCTCCTCTGGTACAAATAGATCAAGGCCATCATGTAATTGGCTGAGTTCATCAAGTTCATCACTTACATAAAACAAATTGGCATGATTTCTTCCTTCTTCTGTCAAATACAAAATGTCCAAGAAATATGGCTGAAAGCAATTACATTAATGGCACCATACGTTTTACAGTTGCCTAGTTGTTCTAATTCTGAAGGTAATTCAACATTTTTCAAAAAGCATTGAAGTTTTAAAAGATGAAATAATCTTTGGCAGGTATTTCTTGACATTTGACTCAACCACCTGCAATGACCCCAGCAGCTGAAAGAACCTTTGTGATGCAGCGGCAAAATATCATGATCGATCCTTTCTTTGGAGATGTATTGAATAGAAACATAGGCCTAGAGAACAAGCAGGACATGGCTTGCTTTTGTATTGAGCTTGAAACTGAAATTACCACAGCAATTCTCTGGGATATGATGTAGGTGGATATGTGTGACTTTCTACTTTTATCGATATCTAAGCTTAGTTCTTGAGATGTCTCTGTAGAGGCAATCATGGATGTATCTGTCTCAGGGAATTGGTGTTATGCAAATATTAACAGTAGTGGCTTATTTTGTCTCCAAATAGGATGCTGTTAGGAATAGAAAAATACTGAGCAGGGCACTGAGTGAGAAGGCTGTTGATTGAAAAAGTGTTTGCCTGAAAGTTGATAAAGGTAGAAAGGGGAGAAAAGCCAGGGCTTTGCTGTCACATACATAGGTAATGAAAGGGAATGAAAACCACAGGTGAAGGACACTACCTGCAAAAGGATTGGTGAGTAGAAACCAGAAGGATGAGGATGAGAGTTAGCGACAAGCTCAGTGATGAAGTTCTTTAAGAACAAATGGGGAAGGGATGCATACATGCAGAAGAGTAAACTACAATGTTGTAACATTTGGAAGGAGACTGTGTCTGGTCAGGAGGACTCAGGTGGTTTCTTTCCTTAAAGGAAAGATACCATCTTTTTGGATAGTTATGCAAAGAAAGCCAACAGTTATACTTGTTTTAACAATGTGTTCCTAAAAATGTATGTTTGGGAAGAGCTTAATAGATGGCAATAGGTGAGCTGAATTGTTTGCGAGCTTTTTTTAATAACATGACTCATGTCGAGAAGGGGAGAGGAAATACAAGGGGTTTGGAGCATGTGAGTAAGTCATTAAAGTTCACTTTTATGCTAAAGAAAAAAGGAGATTAAAAATCTGTACCTAAAATTAATGACTTTTCAGAGTCAAATCTCTAGCAGAGGTCTAATGGTAGTTATACAGCTAGACATAAAAGGGCTAGCATTTCACTGAAATACAGAGGAAGACTATTGGCATTTGAGGAGTGGTAATTATGCTGAGTTCTGCTAGGTAAAGTAGCTGTGGAATGAACCTCTGCTAATCAGCCGAAGTTACATTTTACCTAAATACTTCTTTCATCCAACTTTATGCCTTGTTTAGAAGTCTGCCTCTTCCCTGTTAGGCTCCTGTCTGTCTAATATTTGATATGTAATGCTGTACCTTGGAGTTATCAATGCTGTAAGTAAACAGAAAGCATTTGGTGTACAGCCATTTATTTTGACCAAATGTCTTGTGTAAGCCCCATGCTCATTGTTGTTCTATGAATTCTGCCCACATTTAGAAGTAAGCTGTTTCGTAGTTGCAGGTCTGCAGACTCTGCCTGGGATATGGCAGTCACACCAGGACTTTTTTCCTTCTTTTCTTCCTTATCAGCTAGCACAAAAAGTCTGCAAGTCAAACTGATCTTATAAATATCTATGCCTGGGGGTAACTTGAAAAATATATCTGAAAAGTCCACAAAATTGATCATTACAAGGGAGCTTGCCCCCATCTTGCACTTTTTAAACTATAATGGCTTCAGTTGGGAAAATCATCTTTTAAAATGTCAAAGGAAAAAATTGACTGCAGAAAGGGAAGAGGTACCTGGGTACAAAAGTACTGCTTTACAAAGTTCCATTCAAAATGAAATTGAATACTAAGGAATGCAAGGACAGAAGGATTTGACACTTTAAATTGAATACTCACTGGACAACTTCTAAAGAAAAGCAACTTGACAGCAATCTTTAAAAAGAACCAATGCTTGCCTATTAATAAGCAGCATATTAGAATATTTTCTTTCCACTAGAAAACAAGAAGCTGTGCAGTTGGGAGAGATGATAACAACTGGCATAGGAATCAGTAACATTTTTATCTCAACTTACAAATGCATGAAATAAGCATTTAACTAGAGTTCAGCTGGTTAATGGCTCCTCGTATAATGTATGAAAAAATATATCTAAAATGTCATAAAACCCAGGAAATTCCTCAAATACTGAATAGTGAGAAGGAAAATGATGCCGGTTTTTCAAGAAAACCTGTTTTGTTGTTGTTTCTTACTGTTAGGAAAAGTTCTATCATGCGGGCTGAACAGCTTGGGCGTGCTACTCCTGCTTCCGTCCCTGCCAACTGACTGAAGTTCACCACAATCTCTCAAAAAGACTTCGAGGTCAGGGATGCCTGTCTCTTAAATCTTGACAGCTGAATTTCCCTGTGAGATCTGATAAACAATGACAAGGACAAGATGATACTGACCATCAGAACAAGCAAGGACGCAGATCATTACTAGTGCAACTTCACTACTTGTTTGTCTAGCTAAGCTCAAGCAATGGTTGCTTGTCACTCACTTAGTGTAATTAAGTTAATATGACCCATGTGATATTTTTATAGTTACTAAATGTATCCAGATGTGGACACCTCCACTTTTCTTGACAGCCTTTGGGAAATAATTACTTAATAAGTATTGAAAAGGACTTGATGCTCTTGACAGTTATGTTACTGATCACATATTAACTGAAGCCTGTGGAAACATTTCATTAACTTTAGAACACCCTTTTGCACGTTACTGACTTCTCGAACCAACGGCCAAATGAAGCATTTGAACTGCAGGTACCAATATGCCATGAATGGGCCTATCTGAAGTAAATGCCTCCAGCATCACATCACCAAACAGTTAGCTTGATGATCACCTTCTGCTTTTCTTGCAGCTCAGCTACCTTTTATAGGTGACAGAGAAGACACCCTATTGGCATACCTAGCAAGTGCTCAAGTCCTTTCTGTGCTTTACTCCTCCCTGCTCATGAATAACTTTCCTTTAGGTGTCTGACTCAGATTGTGAGCATGAAATCTCAGTTTTAAACTTGACACTGATGCATGACCCTAGACGCTGCAAAGGCTAATTACTTTTTAGAATTCTCTCAAGTGCCTTGTACTTGTGATCAAACAGGAATATTGTGCTAGTACTGTAAATTGAGCAAAGGCCTCCTGAGTCTGAGTCTTAACTGCAAGGATTTTTCTGTTGATGCTGTGAACTTCCTGCCCTTGAACATAAAACTGATGGCTTTATGGCTTTTTCAATTAATCAAAACCTATCTGTCATTGGAGTTTTTTAATGATGAAGGTCAAAAGCTTTTCATATGCCTTCTCCCATTATTGCAGTCTCTAACAGTGAATGTATTATTGAATAGGTGTAGCTTACAGAATGAAATATGCACCAGAAATAATATTTGACTTAATTCTTCGTATATTTCTGAATAAATCAAGAAATTGTAGATTCATTATAGGAGGAGTACAGAGGAGCCCTAAACATAAAAGCTCCTGGAGAGAGACAAATTAGACGGACAGAGAGAAAAAGGAGACAAATACCCTGAAAATATACTCTGGCTCCATTATTAAAATGTTTGCATGTAATTACAGGATGTACTGCAGATGCATTTTTAGACCTCATCAGCTAAAGTGGATGGCAGGTACTTGAAATATTTTAAATTAGACATGAGGCACTGTTCTCCCTTCCTTGTGGCATTTGAATTTGTTGACATGAGGTCTAAATTGCAGTCTATCTTTAGGGATGGCTACATTTGAAACATCATACCAGCTTACGAATCTCAAAGTGCAGTAACTTAACTCATCAATATCTCTCTTTGCTACTTACTCTGCTTCATCTTATTTTTCTTCTATATTTATATCCAGGTAGCTGTTCTGGTTTGGTATCTGTGAAAACAAGGTAACCCGCTTTTTGGAAAATATGCTGAAAATGGGTTATAATAGATCACATACCTGCAATGTTACTTTTCATTGTTTTGTGCATCAATGCATTTATTTTTTAAGCCAGTAAATCACATTAAAAACTTTTATACAGTGATGCAAATATTGAAGTAGACTTGAATGACAGTAAATGAATGGTTTGCATGTTAAAGCACAGGCTCTGTAACGATCAGGAACAATGAAGACTCATACTTCTTAGTTGTGTAGTTCCACAAAAGGGCTGAAGGTTTGGCTACCTTGATTCAGTGGGAGATATTTCTCTCCTCTCCTCACGTGTAGAGAGTCACCTCACATAGCAAGCTGATGTATTACCCAGAGTTTCAGAAAAAGTTGATTAGCTTTGGGAACATTGAGAAATGCCTCCCCACAGCACCCTCTCTGGTTCTGCTCCCTGCTGCAGGTTTCTCTTCACATAGTCAGAGTTCAGTTTTTCAGAGCAGTGTCTGTTCACTGTTCAAAAGGAGAGAATAGCTGAACCCCTATTTTCAATTGATTCACCAAGGAATAAAAGACATACAGATTACTGTGATACTCTAAAGACAGCAGGTGTTTACCAATAGGATGGGAAATGCTGGATGACTGTAGTACTGGAACTGCAAAATGGAATTTAGGTGAGAAAGCAAAGGTTGCAAGGTGCACCAGCATGCCTTAGAAATGCCTGCAGTGCTAGCTGCAGCGTCTCTGCTAAGAGTCCTTTCTATGAAGAGCAGCATGTACAGCCTCCTTTCATGTAATAACCTAACAGATGGCAAATCAAAGACCTGTATGAAAGGGCAGATGGAGTTCTGGAGAGAAAAGGAGGGTCCCACAGCACAAGAGATGCAGGAATGAATGGGAGAAACCAGGCAAGCAGGCAAGTGTTGTTAGTGTTAATGGAAATCCAGATTTCAAAGTGCAGTGGAATAGCCAATTTGGTATAATCAACTGACTTGATGTGCTGGGAGATGTGATTTTTTGCAGGCACAAATGGGAAGCTGCTTTGGCAGATCTGGTTGGTTACTGAGAACCCTTCAGCTTTCTTTGTGAGAACTGTGTGCTCTGGTTTGTGTTTCCAAATATCATTTTTACCTCTTTGATTATCTTTATGTACTATGTTACCATAGACGTCTAATTGAGAGGGTGAAGGGATAGGAAGGGATATGAAAGTTTGCTGGGGTGTTGCATGCTTTTGATCAAGCAGAACGTAACTCGCTCCTTTGGCAAGTGGTCCTTCTGCAGAATTGCAGATAAATCCAGATGGGTACTTACTTTTTTGGCTCTCATTTTTTGTTTTGAAATGTGTTGAAACATTTTTCTGAGAAGGACATGGTGCCATCCAGAATTTCTGTCAGCCTTGCCTCATTGGTTTGACTGGATATGTACCTTGTTCAACATACCTCAGTTAGCTGTAGACTTACTTGCCCAGCACAATCTGTGGGTTTAACACCTCTTTCTTCTTTTTTCATTTTTTTTTTCATTGCAAAAGTAAATAAGAAAGAAAGTTCACCTTTTTAATAATCCAGGAAGAGCAATGAAAACTAAGTACATTCTCTGTTACATAAACTGGAGGATTCCTCAAATACAGATACTGATATTGCAAACATTTTAACAAATGATACCTCTTATCCATTAATGCATTACTCTTGGTGGTGTTAGACTCAAATAACTATCAGTTCCTTAAGTCTTGGGCATCTTTCTTTTTGGAAGTTACATCCTTGGGGTTTGTTTCGTTGAATGTCTATATTATACATGTAGTGTAAAACTTATTTTCAAATCATTGTTATTAATAATGTGCTATATCTCTAATGTGCCAGCACTTTAAATCTTCTTTTGTCCAAAAATTTTGGAAAAAGAGTAGCTTTGCATCAGTTTATAATGATATATTCTGAACTTCTTAAGAGAAAATTATCAGTATTAAACTACTGGGGTTAAAGCAAATGTCAGCACCACAGCAAGTGAAAATGGCTGGGTTTTAATTTATTTTGTTTCTCCTACTTAATGCAAAAGAGAATTGCTGCCCTTATAAGACTGACAAATCCTATTGCAAAACTTGCTTAAGTAATTTAACACCATATATCCTCTTATCTACCCTGTTCTCTTCTGGAAGTAGCATGCTGGGAAATTAATAGGAAACAGCTAGTGTCAAAACCAGCTTAAGTTGTGTCTCTACCCTCTGAACCTCATGTCTCTACCCTTACTGGGTCAAATCAATTACTTTTCCCAGGCGGCAGTCTCTGTTAATGAAGTTTTTCCTTACGTGCAATGTGTATGCTGAGCTAATTGCCTTCTAAAGATGAGGAAAATAACAAATTCTGATCCCATCCTAAGCTGTGTAGAGAGAGCTTAGTAAGAACTAAACTGAGGAGGGCAAAAGGGACACTATTTAACAGTGGTCATCACATATGGAACTGCTTGACAGTGACAGATATTGCAGGAGGCAATTGGAAAAGCCAGGCTGGATAAAGCACTGATTGCAATAGTTGTGTGAAGAAGCGAATTGTTCCTCATGGGGTTTGCACAGGGTCCAGGGGAAGTCTGAGCTTTCTATCTGTTCAGAAAGCTCCATAGGGAGAAACTGGCATTGATCTGGGAATGAAGATAGGATGTGTATGCTTTTTAAGTAAATAAAATGAGCCAAAGAAATATCAGATCCCTATCAGACTAATCTAGTGAATGAAATAACCTGGTGAAGATCTGTTAACTCTTAAGGGCCCAAAAGAACATCTAGATGGCAAAATGCTTACCAATGCAGAGCAGTTTGTATTGGCAGAAATATTCTAAGGCAGAAATTACTTTAAACAGAGTTAACACACCTAATTTCAAACATTCAGTCTGGGCATTTGGATACTTAAGCTTGGAGTATTTGAGCCCCAATCCAAAACATCACCACTAGCTGTGTTAAGATAAATTCACTGTAATCAAGACTTGCATCATCATACCTGAAACACCTATCTCACAGCATATAGCTCGAAGATGAGTTCATGCTATTCATGAAGTGAATAAATTATTTGAGGGCAAGATTTACAACAAACATCATGTAAAGCAAAAAAAAAAAAAAAAAAGAAAACAAAATCCAGACCACGTATTGTTAATAAAACCAGCAGCCAGTGTTTTTATTGTGTTTGCTAAATCAGAAACTGAAATCTACGGTACTTTTTCCTCTGAAAACACCTTAGCCATGAGAAAGCCACATTGCTCTGAACCATTTGTTTGTTTGTTTGGTTGGTTGGTTTGGTTTGGGGTTTTTTTATTCACTTTTACTTTTCAAACTTCAGTAGTTTCAGCAGAGGGAAGTTGAGGCATTTGTTAATCCAGTGCACCAGGAAAACAGGAGGGTATGTTTTGCCTTGCTATGGACATGAGGGAACAGAAAGTTTTACCACATCTGAAGTGTTTTGTAGTGTTATTCACTGCACAAAAGGACTCCTTTGTGGCTAAGATCAGTTTCTGAAGGGAAGGAACAGACTTTTGTGGGATTTGTTCCAATATGGTAGATTTGTATCTGAAGAGTCCTGTAGGATGAGGTAGCTAAGATAACATGGGAAAATGTCTCATCTGTTTGGATCCCAACAAGGCATAGGGATATCAGAACTGAAAAAGGCTTAGGAGCTTTGGTTTTGAACTATTTGCAGTACTATAGCAGTTGCAGAAACTGAAACTGCATTCCTTACAGATTAATTGGTAGAAGTAATAAAAGTTTCTTCAGTTATCTCCAAGGAACTAAGTTCATTTTTGGAACTATATTATGAACTACTCCCTCTATAGAAGTGTTAAGAGAGACATGTTAAACAGCAAACAGGATTAGTACTCATTTCTGCATGGACATTATCCATTTATAGCTAGCTTACTTTAAATAACATTTCCTGCTTTAGTGTATTCTGCTGGCACATCCACTATAAATTGCAAATAGAGGAGGAATAATGTGGCTTATGGTATCTTTAATAAACTTTAATGGCTAACAAAAGATAATGTTGTAAAACAATCTCATCACTTTCCAGCTGAAACAGACTTTCCCATCCGTGATCTCTAAGTAGTATTTGGAATCCATAAAAATGATATAATGTTTAATAAGGTTCCAGTACAGAAATCTCTTGACTCTCCTTTGAGACTTTTTTAAATTACAGCATGTGCTCTGTTAATCAAACTCCTTGTTGCTGAGAACAGAAATCACTGTCCTCTCAGTAATGGATTTCTGTGCCCATTTAATGCAGGAAGTGACAATGTACACTAATCTTACTATATTGGTAGACAGCATGTGACTTGCTTTGTGCTTTTACTGTCTCGAACTCAAATTTTCCAAAAGAAATTGACTGTGTTTGTGAGATTCTTGTGTGAGGAATGCAACTAAAACTGCAAATCAATTTAATGGATGTCAAAAGCTCTAAAAGAGGCCTCAAAACTATCCTTTCTTTCAGCTATGATTAAACTGTGTTCTTTCATAGCAAGATCATTACATATAATTTAGAGCACCTCTCTAAGTACAGTAACAGTGAATGACATCTAGAACCAGTATGAAGCAATAGTTTGAAAGTGTTTCCCAGTTTGGACACAATAGAGTGCTCAGTTTTCCTTCTGATACTCCAGCAAATGCATTAAACAGGAAAGACACCTTTCCTAGCTAGGTTAGGACTGAGTGAGAATCACATAGACCCTAAAGCTATCATCACTTTATTCTATCAGCTCAACATCTTTAAGACCTGCCTCCTTACATTTCCTTTCCGCCCCTCCTCAGAATCCTATGTCTGGCCACCATCCCGTCAGATTTGTGTGCTAATTGTTTTATACATCCAGCTGGAGAAATGGTAATTAAAGAATAATGGGGAAAATACTATTTTTAATTTTTAACTGGAAAGCCCAATAGAATTTAAACTGTAACAGGAGACACAATTACTGAATAAATGCTTTCTAATATTCCCCTTATTGGACCACATTATTAATAACAATGGCTCATTCCTTTTATAGGAAAATATAACAGTGGCAGAAAAGGAATTCTTTGAAATAAAGATGAAGTCCCTTTGCCGCCTGACAGCAAAATAATGTGTTTCTCTTCAATATAGGTGATTTTAAATTTATGAATTATATCTATGCTACACACTTACCACATTAGTATAAACATAGTGCTATAAACATCGTGCACACAAATACTTGATACATTTTATCCTATATGAATAGAACCCCAAATATCAAAAACAAATCTGAAGTCATGTTGTATATGTTTGGAGCTGGGATAACAGTATGTGTCAGCCAGTGGGAGAGAAAGCTTTAATAAGTTTTGGAAATAAAACTGAAGCATATAATATAAATTCAGCATTCTATTCAAGAAAACATTAACATTTTATAGGTCTTTGGTCTTGTTCTCCATTTTCTCAATTTAAGCTCCAGGCAGTTCAGGATGTTCGATTTATACCAATTACATGTGATTGTCTTGTGTACTTTGTAGTGCTTGGAACGATCAGGGGATGTAATCATCTCTGTTTCTGAAGCAATAATGGGTTTCATTTCCAATGTGTTCATTGGAAGCTAGATAAATTCAATCTAGCTAATTCTTCAAAAGCTAGATAAATTTGATGACTTTTTGTTTACCTCCAACTTGCACACTAGGATATACCTTGCCTGTTAACACTCTGGTTGTGGATTCCTGGCAAGGTAAAAATCAAAGAAAAGTAAAGCTCTGACAGATTTTTTTCTGTTTTAAACTAGCAGAGATATAATCCAGTCAATCAAATACTCCATTTATCTGGGAGAGAATTGTGCTCATCTAACAAAAATCCAACATCAACAATTCTGTAAGAATGGGCCATGCACCAGGCTAATGCTGCTTCAATACCTTTTCCTCAATTCAGTCTGTTCCTGTATTAATCAACAGATGCCAATATTCTTTAGGTAAGAAAGATCTGCCTTTATTGTTAATCTTCTTACTATAAAGTAAGGATTTGTATTTTGCTGCTCTAACACCAAATCTGCACTTGGCTGGAGTTTCCTGAGGCTGACTTTTTCTGCTCTGTGACAGAAAAAAGCTGGGGGGCTGTAGCAGGGAGGGAAGAGGTGGGGGTGTGTGTGTTGGGTGGAATTAGGGAGATCAGACTGCAGTTGCTGGTACCTGTGCTACTCTTGTTCCCACATGTGGTCTCAGAGCTACCCCAGCTCAATCATATTCTTTAAACTATTTCCCCTTCTTCAGACTCCCTGCTCATGCACACACTTATCCCCACTTTGTAAAAAATAAAAGAAAAAGCACCTCAACTCTGTCCTTCCCCTTACTAGCAAAGGCTGGTGCATGTGACAAATACACAGACATGCCACCTAGCTCTGTTCCTTCTCTGCACTGCAAAGCTTCTATAGGCAGAGCTGACAATGTTCACGCCCACAAATGCAACATTACAGTGCTTGAAGCGGGGCATCTGGCCCTTTTAAAGGCTCAGGCTGAAGTGAAAAGCACCTTGACACAAAATCCAAACCAGTTAACCTCCTAGAGCTTTCAGAACAGGAAGCATGAACACAGCAATGGCTGCAAGGCCTGCCTTTGTCAGAACTGACAAGCTAGATACAGGTGTCCTGGGTGAGAAACAGTTTCTCCTAGAACTAAGTAGATGCTAGTTTATCTCAAGAAAGCTTCCTGGGAATGTAGGAAGGCAAGGACATGAGAGCAGAAGAAAGTGCTTATTATTATTTTTTAATATATATTTTATTTCTATTATTATTATTGTTATTGTTATTATTATTATTATTTTTTCTTAACAAAATTTCTCAAGTGCTTGGTCTGGTTGGGAGGCACAGGTTAGTTTTCCAGGTCTGCCTGGGGAAGGCAGACTTCTCCTTCTTGAGCAGTGCTGGAAATGCTAGGCTTTCTGTGTTAGCCATTCTTCACCTCTCTTGTGTCACTGTGGATTCCCACAGTCAGAGTGTGTCAGAATGTGCAAGATGAAGCACAGAAATCCTCCTCATGCTGCTCAGAGCATGCTCATGGGGCAGGGCTGAAGACACCAACAAGGACACCTCTACAGAGATCCTGGAGGCAGTAATGATAGCAGAACCCTACATGTCTCCTCTCCTGACCAGCAGTGCAATTACAAATGTTTGCTATTGTATTGCACTCCCTCTTATATTTGCTCCTCTGGTGTGTTGTGCTTGGTTAATTTTGGGTTCCTTTACTTTCAGCCACAGAAAGAGAGAAAGCTCTTCTCTCCCAGAGCAGAGATGCTTTCTCCTGCCAGGTGGTATGGATTTGAACTCCTCAGCCTGAGAGTAGGGGCTGAATGTAGCATTCCTGCTTCCTTACACTCTGTTGTTACACAGAACATTGCTGCTTCTATAAATACTTGCTTCTCTGTAAATACTATGCATAGTCTAAGAACAGATAGTATTTGATACCTCAGCACAAAACCACCTACTATTTGGATCTTAATGAGTCTTAGGTATGAACTGGTACAACAGCAAGGCACTTAAGGAATTTTCTAGTAGTGCAATTTGTTGTTGAAGCAGTAGTTAAAAGAAGAGGACCAGAGAAGCAAAAGAAGGAGCGAGACGTTATATATACCAAACCCCTCAGACATTACAAAGGTAGAATATGGATTACTGGTGAGCTTAAGAGAGCGGATTAGCCACGTTGAAACCTCCTGACTCCTTCATAACTTGAGGACTTGCTTTTGCACAAGCCTTACCAATAAACAAAATTCTCTTGTATCATGCGTAACTCCAGGAACCTGATTTTAAAGTATTTTATTTTAACCTGGATTTTTTTTTTCCCTTGTCAGAGGTATAAGGCCTTTGGGAAACATCCTCTTGTGTATGAATACCAAGTTTACTCTCTGCAGGAGCAAAGATGTTCTGAACAGAATTAACTTCAGGAATTATTAATAGTGACTCGAAGTCTTCAAGAAAAGGAAATTGATTGAGTTAATGAATACTCAGCATAAAGGTTTATAAAAGCAGGGCCCAGGGCACCAGTTTTCATCAGTTCACTTCCTTTCAGATAGTTACTCAGCAAAAGGTGCATTGAGATTCTGGCTTGTTTTTTCAGAGATTAAGTTAAATACCTTTACGCAATTCATCAAGAGGAATTATCAAATATCGGTTGGGAGGTTGGAAAAAAAACTAAATATTTTTTCTGAGAAGAAAAATACTCCTGTCTAGCTAATCCATTAATGATTTAAATTCTGCCTTTTGTGTTCACAACATTTAGTCCAATTTTATTCTGCCTGTGTTGCTCTTCTGGCCCTCTAAATCTCTGTAAATATGAAAACAAATGACATTTTTAGATAAAGGACAACTTAGTAATATAGTCATTCAAATTTACCAAACAAAAGGTTCATAGTTCATGACATTCTCCTTTTTCTCCTCATTCCCTTCTGTTCCCACAAACCTATTCAATTTTACTTGATTTAAATAATCACTACAGTTTTATCTTAAGTAATAAACAAGATTTCCAAAGACTAAATTACCCTTGTTGAAAATATTACAAGCAAGTTAACATTAAAATTTAGAACACATAAAAGTCATGCTTCCCAAGTGTTGCCTCAGGTGTTCGTGTCTGTCACCAACTTTCTCACAGCGCAGATTGAAAGAGCCTGCTACTTCTGTCTTTTCTTGGTATCAGCTTCAGGTTTGTTTGCCTTTTTTAAATTGATATCCATTGCCCATTCTCTGTACTGATAACACTGCAGGGATTGAGAGCGGAAGGATATCTTCATTCCTCCTGCAAGATTCATGTGCGGTGAGATGAATAGTGCTCTGTCAATGTTCCTCAACTATAATTGTGGCTAGTGAGGCTGGTCTGGTCCTCTCTGATTCCTCTGGACATGGCAGTTTCTAATAATACCAGCCGAAGTTAGGCTAATAGGCAGTTGCTGTGCTAAAATAGACAGCATTAGCTTTCAATCTCTCTAGTACTAACTATGAGGCAGTTCTTAAAGGCTACTGAATGGCATATGCTAAAGATGACTTATTCACACATACCAAGAATTTATTGTGTAGGAGTGTTGTAATGAACAGAACACGCACTCATCCCAGATCTTTTTCTGTACTTTTGACATTATATTTTCTGCATTTTTTCTGAAATTAACAGCTGGAGACTTCAGATTTAACCATTACTCAGTGGTTCATCACCATGACAAGAGTCTGAATTCAACAAAATTGACTTAAGGAGAAATGTTGAAGTGAATTGCACAACCAAATTTGACTTGAAAGTCTGACTGTCTAGAGCCTTGTCCTGGGTTCAGCTGTAGCAGTATACCTAAACCATGACAAGCCTGAATTATGAGAAGGAGGTTTCAATACTGAAACATCTTTTTTTGTCTAAAAGTGTATCCTGAAAGTTTAAACTTGGAGAACTCTGTATACTGAAATGGAAATCAGGAAAAGACCTTTTTGAGTAGAGTAAGTCAAGAATGTTCCATACAAATTGAAATACGTGAAGGTAGACACTTATCTGAAAGTAATGTGCCCCAAATGGATCTTTTTTCCTTCTGGTTTTCTAAAAAGTAGGGAGGTTTATGATACAGAAAATTATAAGGGGAGTTTAACAGGCAGAAGGTATGAAGACAGATGTTCTTTGCTTTTCTTAAGTGAAAAGCTGCTTTGGATGCTTGCATACAATTTCCCTGATATGAATATCCACAGAGCATCTCCTTCAAGTTACTTCCACACCTCCAGAAAAGGAGAGTGCTTTCCCTGATGCTACCAGCTTATTGCAAGCATCATAGTTAGTTAAATGC